>NW_027175876.1:16168957-16501457 GCF_023055335.1 Clinocottus analis
AAAGATTAGGACCTAAAGAATCAGAATCTGCAACAAAAGTTACAATAAAACAAAGTCTTGGTCTGTTAGGACGGAGTTTCAGTGAAAAAACTGTGTCGTTCGGTTCCAAAAGGAAAAAATTACGTATTTATGCCAAAGATTGCCTGAATGGGGCATGCTGGGACTTTTGGCGCGGGAGGATTTTCGCGCACGGTTTCCAAAAGGTTAGGATGATGAAGGAATGAAGGATATTATATTACACATAATCATATTAACTAAATAACTTTTGGTACATCCTTTGTTTCACCAGGGCCTAATCGTGACACTGAGAAACATATTACCAGGAACATATTTCACTTGAAGTCAACTTCAAAGAGTGTGTCGAGAAAACCAAATCCAACAGCTCATATTCTGTGAGAAAAATAGATTCATTACTGCTTGATAATTACTTTATTTTGACATCAAAAGTGGCCTTATATCTAATGATGTCTGCTATTCACTTAAGTTATTGTTCAGAAGTTTTGCAGATTACATATTAGGAGCTGCTGATTTTAAAACATTGGGCGCCAACCAAAAATATTTTGGCATTCGTATCATAACTTTGTCGTTATGTTTTCCGTACCATGAGCCACGTCAGACTCATCACATGCTCCTCACCGTGATGAATGCCACCCGTGCGTTCATGAGGATCGCACATCAGTATTATTCACGCCCCAAAAGTCCTGCTTTAGACACCCATGAATAAAAGTGTGTGATATTTATCAGCGTCAGCAGCAGAATTCCCGCTGAAGACGAGGAAAGAGAGCTGCTCCTGTTTTGCCACCTGAGAGTCGTACGTCACGAAAGTACAGAGGAAATGGTCTTTGGCCGTGGTGACAGGAGGGGTCAAATCATTTAGGATGTTCATATCGAGGCGTTTCACGATAGCATCAATAGCCATTGTAAATGACCGGTGATATCGATCACATTAACCGAAAATTTGAATTGCAGAGTCAAACAGGATAACGTCAATACAATTATGAAGTGTAATTTGTTCAGGGTCTTCATCTCAAAATTGCTTCAAAGTAATAAAGTACACAATTCAATCAGAACAAACGTTGTCTTGGATAACAGCAGTCATGGATCATGACTCCTTCGTTGTCTTTGTATTGCTGAATGCAGTACGTTCTCCTAAATCACTCGTCACAAGACCCGTAATAACAAATCAAGAACACGAGTGCTTCCTGCATGAAGCCAGTCCATGTCTTAAAGTACTTGTTGTTCCACTGGAGTGTGTTGGATCCAGCTGACACTATTTTTATGCCAACAAAAACCTCAGTCCACTCACTATCTTTGACATTGTACACAATACACAGCAGCCCTTCCATGACAACCTGTGGCCGAGTGCAGAGAAATCCTGATGTTTGGTTAGCAGCTGGATCACAGAATGAACTGACTCCTTACTGCATTGGTTCCAGCGTTTACCTTTAAAAAATAACTTGAACGAATTAATCTTATCTTAAGAAATCTTAAAATCGGACACGTTCCTGATTAGGACAGGAAGTAAGAATGATACATGAAGTGAAGACCAGTCGGATCAGGTTCTTCGGGCACATTTCAGTGCTACTTTGTTTGGTAGCCACAAAGTAAAAGTAGATACCAGCCTTTGAGCGCTTATCCAACATTGCTGCTCCCTACCTGGCTCCGGTCTTTATCCACCTTCTTGAAGCACTTGTTGAGTGACAGATTGTGGCGCACTGAGTTCTTCCAGCCAGTGGGGGCGCTAGCAAAGTAAGGGAAGTGCTCCAGGATCCAGCCGTAGATATCCTTCACCGGCAGCCGCTTATTTGGCGCGTCCTCGATGGCCATGAAGATCAGGCAGCTGAAGGAGTACGGCGGTTTCCTGTTGGCCCCCGCCGCCAAGTCGTACGCCGAGTGTCCGTCGCCGAGCAGGGGGTCGTCTGGAGAGGGAGACGAGGACGAGGGCGAGCGGGGGTGCTGACCGTCGGGGTCCTGCAGCGGTGAGACGCTACGCAGCCCCGAGTGGCTGAAGCTGTTGAGGAGGTCGGTGCTCTCGTGGAGCCAGGAGAGGCTGGTGAGCTCCTCGTCTTCCGCCTTGGAGAAGGAGGCGGACAGGGACAGGGAGAGGTCAGCCGCCTCCGCCTCGGATGCCGCCGGAGCCACGTCCCCCTGCCGATACGGCGGGCTCATACCCTGCGAAGCGCTGGCTCCACTGCTGGGGCTCTGGGCCTTCTTACTGGGGGGCATGGTGGGTCCCATCCAGCCCAGGGCTCACTCCTGCAGAGGAAGACAGCAGAGAGAGGAGACAGGGGAGGAAACGAAGAGGCAGAGGGGAAGGAGCGAAGGAGGAAAAGAAGAAGAAGAAAAAACGAGGTCAGCTTGTGAAATTCATTTGGCTTCTCACATAAAGCCTCAATTCTTGTTAAAGGCCAAAGGGTGGAGACACGCAACAAGATTTTGACCACATTCCCAATTAGGCTGTGTTAGATCTGAGGGGAAAGCAGACATCATCATTTTTCTCTTGGGCTTTCTATTTACTTCTGACTGGAATGGCAAATTTTGTGCTTCATTGGTTGAGGAAATCGTGGCTTGTACAACTACCCTCTAATTACTAGAGTACCAGCAGAGTATTGACTTTACATGGGGCTGCAGTCATAACATGTGAGTACTGTTAAAGGTCTAATGGTTGGAGGGGTCACAGAGTTGACTCCGGCGCTCTGACATCTCTACTTCAGGAGAAAAGTGTCAAGGTTGGTGCTCTGGATGAGTGCAGAGTTGAAATAATGGATTTATAGCATTACAAAAGCGTCCAATGGTTCAGCCTTAGTTCCACAGCAGGTGACCACCCGAGAGGACGACGATTGGGTGATTTGCCAAGAAAAGAAACAAGAAAGAACCAACTTAGCGCGTTCAAACCCCCCCGTCCCCTGTTCTAATCAGACCATAATTCTCCTGGCTCCAGAGCGATGCTGCGCTCGTTAGACGCTGGTAATCGAAGTGTGGTAATTGAAGGGGAATGACACCACAATCAGAAGGGCTCACAACCAGGCCTTTGATTGTCCTCTAGCACACACAGCTGTGGGGAGGACCCAGGCAGCGGCTACCGCTCAGTGGAATCGGCTCAAAGTGTCTCACTGACATGAGCACACACACACACACACACACACACACACACACACATTTTGGTAATAAGTTCAGACAGAGAACCGGGCGTAAAAAAAAGAGAAGCAAAATGGGGAGGGGGGTAAAAGCACGGGCACAGGCACATGCACACGAACACACACACACACACACACACACACACACACACACACACACACACACACACACACACACACACACCACACCACACGCACACAAATTTTGGTAAAAAGTTCAGACAGACAACTGGGCATAAAAAAAAAGAAGCAAAACAGGGAGGGGATGCATGGGCACGCACACACACACACACACGCACGCACGCACGCACACACGCACGCACGCACACACACACACACACACACACACACACACACACACACACACACACACACACACACACACACGCACACACCAGGGAGCCGCCTTTAGGACACGGGGATTAAAACCGTGGATGTTCTGGCCGCTGTGCGGCGCGATCGCTCTCTAATCCAAGGTGATCATTGGCCGATCTGTCCCCTCACTCTGCGTGATTGACTGACAGCTGTCACCCGCGGCGACCCGACGTGTCCCGGTGACTACTGTCAGTTTGCTCCAGCTCCGGCGGCGATGTCGCCATGGCAACAGAGCAAAACAACTTGTCTCCTCTGTGACGCCCCGCCCCCCCCCCCGCCCCTCCCTCCGCCCCACTGGGTCTGTCGTCCCGGTCTTTTTCACTTCTCCAGCAGGCGTTAACTCCGCCTCCCATCCGACGGGGCTGTGGAGGGACCGGGCTAAATTTAGAGACGTGATGTACAGCTGCTGCGCGTGCAGGCGGCTCGCCCGTTTCGTCACCCCGCTGCTCCATCCGTCTTTCATCTTCCTCCCCGCTCGCTCCTTTCCCTCCCCGTCTCACACACGCGTCCTGACAGCGCGAGCTCATTCAACAAGCTGTACCTGTCTGCGCGCCGTCGCTGCACCAATATTGACGTTGAGCGTAATGAATTCAAATTGCCCGCGTGACAATAACGCCGCAGCTGAAAATAGCGCGCCACAATCAAAGGGATGGGCGAGGTGGGAAGGGGCTGACAGGCTTTTGAAGGTGTGTGTGCGTGTGTGCGCGCACCTCTCTGCACCAGTGTATTCATGCAGGCGTGTGACGGTGTGTGTGTGTGTGTGTGTGTGTGCACGCCTGTTTGTCTTTGGGAAGGAAGCGAGGGCGCCGCGGCGACACCGCTCCCGGTAGGAGTCCACCGGAATGCAGCGATGCTCTGATGCTCTCTCTCTCTCCGTCTCCTCTTCCTCCTCCTTGTTATGTTGCCATAGCGGCGAGGGGGCCATGAAACATTACGGCTGACAGTAAAGTCATCTCATTTTACTGTTGCTATGACAACAAACTCCTCACTGTTGGTTGGGGCCAGCGCGAGCTGCCGCCCAAGCCTCGTGCCTGAGTGTGTGTATGCGTGGATGTGTAGATGTGTGTGTGTGTGTGTGTGTCACCATGTCTCCCGTGGGCTCTCATAAAGCTTAACACACTTGCTCAGCTCTAAACAAACTTTCATGCAACTTCTACAGCGGCCCCTCAGGACCAACTGCTAAAGGACAAAGGCAGATATCGCTCAAGTTCAGACTAAATGATGCCTGTGTGTGTGTGTGTGTGTGTGTGTGTGTGTGTGTGTGTGCGTGTGAGAGAAGCATCCTCACATTTGTTTGACAGATGGGACTGTGCTATTCTCTCTGTCATCTTCATTCTCTGGATCTCTTTTGTGTTTGCATGCTTTGTTTTGATGTGTTGGTCTCTGTTTGGCGTGTCCACATTTGGCTTAGCGTGTGCACGCGTACGTGTGTGTGCATCAGAACGTGAGCGCTCTGCGACTATCTGCCGATAAGTCCAGTCTCCATCCCGAGCGCCCGTGCATAGCAGTGTGGTTTGAAGCAGTCGTAATCTGCTCCCTCTGTGACTTCGGCACCACGCGGCTGTGTTTGCGATAACATGGACGCCACTCAATTAGAGGAAACCACTTTCCCCGTTTAGCGGTATACTTAAGTCAGATTGTTTCTATTATTATGCCCGCCGTGAATATAGGTTTCATGAGCCTCTGACAGGTAACAAAGACTGAAAATGACCGCGGCGACTGTGTTGAACGTTCAAACTTCCTGGAGCGAAAGCACGACACATTTTCTGCTTTCAGCGTCTCAGTTTCTGCCGTTTTAAATGATTCTATTCTACTTTGGTCGGACAAATCAATCATTTTGAAGAAGAAACTGGCACCGGCACTATTGATGTGACTTTGACAAAACAAGTCTGACTCGAGGTTCACTTAACACTTTCTTTTCAAGAGACTTCAACCACATCACAACGTCTTCACCACAGATGGAGATTGCAATGTTGTCGTGGAGTTTGATCTGTTTGACATGCTCAGCATCCCGTATGATGTCAGCCAAAGCTCGCAGGGTTGGCTTTAAAGGTGAAGGAATAAATACACTTTCAGGGAGATGAGCAGATCCATACCACTCACTCGTGTGTGTGTGTGCGTGTGTGTGTGTGTGTGTGTGTGTGTGTGTGTGTGTAGCAGCCAGTTGGCTCACTAGAGTCTCCACTGGTTGCCTGGCAACCTTACAATGAGGACAAGACAGGGAGTGACTGCACCTGGCTCAGAAACAGTCTCGTGCGTAACCCCCCTTTAAAACCACAACTTGCATTGTACCACTATGGTGAAACAAACAAGATATAACATGTTAATTAACGCGCTGGGAGCATATATTCACCTTCAGAGACAGCCAGGCAGCCTCATGCGGAGCGACACGGGAGCTAGACAAGCAAGTGTATTCCTCAACATCTCTGAACCATCAGCTTTACTGAGCAGCTGAGCACACGCTATGCCCTGATGAAGACCTTGGGTCTAAAATGTGTTGGGACACTACCAGTTCCAAGGTCAATGAGCGCGATATATTTCACAACACACCATTAATAGAAAGAAACTCATCCCAGAAGAATGCTTTCTACCTCTTCAGGATTATTAAAATGGTTTGTATCGATCAATAATACATGTCATCTTTCACCCATTGAGGACAGGACTATCCAACCCTTCATACACTGCAGGAAGAGCCTGCAGGAGCCTTTTGGGGTGAAGTATCTCGCCCAAGGACACTTCAACGTGGACGAGCGGAGCCGGGGATTGAACCACCGATCCTCTGATTGAAGGACGACCCTGATGACACTGCTCTACCACTGAGCCACAGTCGCCCACTAAAGCTGCGTAGAAGACATACTGCAGTCACTCTGGCAGTCAACCATCACCATCACCTTATGACAATTAGATTAAAATCCCCTTTTTTAGTAGTACACATTAGATGTGCTCATGTGCTCATTCATCTTCTAAAATAAAACATTTGAGGTTCATTTTGCCAGGACTTGGTTTGCCTCTGTGTCTGTAAAACATATTGACAAACCTAGCTAAATGCCCTTGACTCGTCCTCAGTGTGCCGTTTGGTTCCAGTCATATCGAGCCTCAGGTAACAATGCTGCGCCATTTAATCAGATCAATACACTCTGATGTCGTCTGCATATACAGTAAGAATAGAGGGAGAAGACACATTTCTATTGCAGATTCAAGAGCCAATTGTGGACCTATGAACATGATCCAACCACACATTAGAAGCTGTCTTAGATACTTATTTGGCAAATCAACATTCAAATGTCAATAAAATGAGATGGGAATTTGGTTTTTGAGATTCACAGACGAGCAAAATGGACGAGACTAAACGTAAACCCAGAAGGTGTGTCGGTGACCCCGCTGAAACTCTGACCAGCTCCGAACTCTCTGAAGCCTCTATAACTGCAGGCAGAGGTCACCGGTGTTTACATGCAGGGAAGAAGGTGAACAAGCCCCTCGGAGACCCGAGAGGCTGGATGATAACTCCTGTGCTCTAATTGACGGTGTAATAATCTTACACTGCATTCACGCTCTTGCAGATACTTGTCTAAATCCCATGCCACATTTACGTAATCCTTAGAAGATCTTTATTCCCCTGTTGGCAGCTCTTTCTGTACAACGTGCGGGCGCTTTGTGTACTGAAGCCAGAAGAAAGACTTCAATAATGTCTTTTATTTCACTTTCTCTGCACTGGAGCCCGCCGCAATATTAACCAAACGGACTTTCAGAGAAATCTCCAAGTCATCAAGTTACAGAACCCCCCAAAAAACACATCAATGCAGAAATATTAAAATAAAACCAAGATAGGCTTCTGACACGCTGTCAGCGGTGCATTTACACTCTGCTCGGGGCCTCGGCGGACTGAGCCGACTATTACAACTTTGTCAGTCTGATCGCAGCTCGTGGCATGTGTTGCATGTCACGTCCTCCTGCTCCTCGCTTTCCTGTCAGTCTTCACTATACAGCCCAATAAAGCCGGTGCCATGAAAATAATCCCTCCACCCCCAGAATGGAGTAGTAATAGTAGTGTAGGAGATAGCGGCGACGAATGCAATAGTCGCTGGTATAGTTATTACTTTGCAGAGGGGTGAGCCGAACCTTGTGGCTCCTCTGGCCACAGTGATAAAGCAGAGAGTCAGATGCACCGAGGCAAAACTAATCTGGAGTTTTGATGACAAAAGGACGACCTTTATCCCTCCTACACATTGGCTGGATGGATGGACGGGGAGAGGAAGAGCAACAGAGAGACGCAGAAAATGAGAATTCTCTCCGACAGCGGGAAATAATAACTTCTGCTACATATATGTCAACACTAGCTGTAGGAAGCCTTGTGATGTTCTCCATTTTCAGCCCATGAAATTGTTTGCCCCTTCTGTATTTCCTGCTTTTCCCTAACGACAAATGTCAGGATTCCAGGGGGCTTTAAGGAAGCGGAGCAGGACCAATCGCATCCAATGAGGTCTGACCGTGTCTTCCTTTTATATCATCCGCAGCAGCAAAGAGTTATGGAATAGGGGTCAGGGGTCAGGGTGTCCCAGAGGACTGCTCCTGACCCCTCGGTCCCGGCTGCCGGGCAACTCACACAGTCGCAAACACACAGGCTTTCTCTGCCGTTCCCTCCGAGGACTGGTTTGGTCTGCGCAGAGCACGGCTTTTCACCAGAGTAACAGTGGACTGCTTTATGCCTGAAAAGCCCACAGTCAAACAGAAGCTTTCCTCTATGTTCTGTCATTGTTAATAAAACATTTCTAGGATTTGGACTAAAGATGCTTGATTGTTTGAGAGTCTGCCCTGCAGATTCAGCCCCAAATGATCTTTTGCATGTTAATTATTCATATTATTACTTTAATGGAACTACAAGGGGTACTGTGGCTCAGTGGTAGAGCAGTGTCGTCCTTCAATCGGCGGTTCGATCCCCGGCTCCACATCGATGTGTCCTTGGGCAAGAAACTTAACCCCAAATTGCTCCCGTAGCTGTTCCTGTGGTGTATGAATGGGTGAATGGGTGAATGATGATAAGTAGTGTTAAAGAGCTTTGAGTGGTCGCAAGACCAGAAAAGCACTTTCACTAGATTACATATCATGATAACCTTTTACAAAACTTCACCCAATACTTATTTTTACTGATAATAAGAGCTTAATGCATCATAATGCCAGTCAATGGAGCCTCTGGTAACTTTAGCTTGTAGCTCCGTTATTAGCAGGAATGCCTGGAAAGAGACAGCTGCTGTGATTCATGTGAGCAGCAAGCATAGGGATAAGTTACAATATACTGTAAAATATAATGAGTGTCTGATTAAGTTAGCTGTTCCAAATGTTTTTACGGTTGTTACTAGATGGCACGTCCTTGATACTGAACCCCAAATTATTTCCGAAGGCTGTGCCATTGGTGTGTGCGTGTGCATTACTTTATGCACACGCACACACCAATGGATCATTTTAAGGAAATTAAAATGATCTATTTATACTTGGTACGACTTGGTAGAATATTATATAAATCTGTGAACAATTAATTGTTTAATCAGGAACTACAAGAGCGATAAATTGATGATAATAAATAGTTGGTAGTTGCTACTCTATATGGTCCAAAGCACAGAATGCATCATAGCCATAATGCAAAGGGGCGAATGAACTTAATTATTGCGGCTTCAGTTAAAACGGGTGAAGGCCCTTGCTCTGTACCCTAAGTGCCGAGCCTGTCCTGCTCGAGGATAAACACTGCCCCGCTGTCTATTGGCAACCAACTGAGCAGATAATAAGCACATAATATACAGTATATGTAGGGGAACCGAGCCCCAGAACTTTCACTTTGAAAAATGATCGCACAAAGTGCATCAATGAGGCCACTGCTTCGGCTGTACAGAACAGCAGTGCACTGCTTTGCTAAAAGAGGAGCAAATGTACACACAGGAACTAAGAGGCACGAGCTAAGAAAAGGACCCGTGTGATGTATGGAGCACGGAAATCAAATATTGCCAGTGAATAATTCAAGACGACACACACGCAGCAGCCTCTGTCCTCCAAAGTAGGCTAACCAATAAGGCAAACAGACATTTGCATCAGGCAAACATGAAGTAAGTTTGGTATGATTCATCAGCAGCCAGCGATCATGAAGTCACGCTCATCCTCGCTCTCTGAGGACGGGGAACAATCAGACTCAGACGCACACACACACACATGCAGACACACAAAAGCAAACGGAGCTTGCGAATGTGGACGCTTGAAGGTGACTTGTGTGAGTGTGCAGCCTGGAGGTCCCTTAGTGGAGTGCAGTGTGTGTGTGTGTGTGTGTGTGTGTGTGTCAGGTCAAGCTCAAAAAAAGCCCAGGCTCAGGGCTCCAGACTTCCATGGTAATGGCCGTGACACACCACATGCAAGAACACGTTGGTGCACTCTTACTCAGTTACCCACTTGCTCGGCTGCTCATTCGGTCGGTCCCTTGTTGTCTCAGTCACTCACTAAAAGGTCCAGTCAGAGCGCGCTCCTGTTGTGGCGACCAACATGTGTTGTTTGCGCTGGGAAACTAAACCGCGACACGACGAGATCCTAATCGGCCGGGATTTCTTTTTTCCAAACTGCTCCAATACCCAGATCTGACAAGCCGAGTGGCTAACAAAGCTATCATTGAATCTCCTTCAGCGAAGCCCAATTAATGTAGGACACATGCAAGTCGCGGGTCCTGCAGGCGGATCACCGCTGTTGCCGCTTAAAATGACAAATGCAGCCAAAAGGCCCAGAGGAAACTCTGGGCTGGTGTCTAGTTAGCGTGCTCCTGAGGGCCGGGGGCCGCACGGCACTAAAGATCAGTTGTTAGAGAGAGAAACAGAACTCTCTTAAACCACTTTATTACTTGGGGCTGTGTTTGTGCACTTCAACTAGACCAGCAGAGCGCCGAGCGTCCTCTCATGAAACCATCGGCTGATTTTTCAATTTAAAAGAATAGTTCAACATTTTATAATACACTCGTTCATTTTCTTTTCAGCACAGATATGATTAGCTTAGTTTGTTTGCTAACATTCATTTTTCACATCATTATTTGTGTAAAACAAGCACTTTTTATAGCGCTTTTCTAGTCTTCCGACCACTCAAAGTTCTTTAACACTACATGTCATTATTAACATTATTAACCCATTCACACCCATTCATAACTGAGGGGAGGGGCAACCATGCAAGGTGTCCCCTTCAGGACTAACGAACATTCACACACATTCACACACAGCCGACAAAGCTCCAGGAGCTGCTGATCACCTCTCGGCTTTCCCTGCATACTTCAACACACAAACTTTTGAATCTTGTCATTTACAGAAATACTTAATTCCAAAAAATCATGTGCATATCAAATTCATTCATGAAAAAAATCGTTTTTCTGTCATGCCTCCATGAATGAATAATCAAAAATTGATTCTAGAGTATTGAAGCTAATAGGCCGTCTTTAAAGGTGCAAATTATGGGATCCATAATGACAGCCCGGTGTCCCTTCGCATGAGAGCCGTCCCTCAGTGTAAGAATGGGTGAATGGTAGGTAGTATTAAAGTACTTTGAGTGGTGCTTTTAGTGCATGTGAGTGCACGTGAGTGAGCCCACAAAAACAGCAAAACTGTCAAAACATCCGTTCAATTTTTGAACTTTTACACACTGCAATTTCCTCCAAGTCTCCTTCATCCAGGAGCATGCTCACTGCTTCACAAACACATGTCGTTATGCTACAACCGTAGTATTTAAAACAGTTCTGCATGCAAAAGTACTCACAGAAGCAGCATGCTCAATTGTCTTGTAAGACGAGTCGTTCTGACTTGGGGCCGACAGTAATGGAAGTCATTGTTAGACAAGCAAAAAGTAACACTCCACCTGTTGACTTTCTTTTGTAACTTGATGTTAACACGTGTTGGAAGCTGAACCTATAAAGACCAACAACGATCTCTCACTGTTACCACCTTCTCCTCCTCCCCTCTCCTCCCTCAGCCAGTCGCTCCCTCTCTCCCTCTAAGGCCTCCCTGTCTTTTCTCTTTGACAGTGAGCAGGTCCCTGTTGGCACTCGGTGCTCTTTTACAATATTGTGGGAAAGGAGAGAGGCAGAGAGAGCGAGAGAGAGAGAGAGGGAGAGAGAGAAAGAAGAAGAGGGAGATTGCCAGAAACACTATACGATATCAAAGCGGCCCAGTGCAGAGCCAACAGAGCTTTGATAGCGGGCGGGGTGGGTGCAGGTCAGGGACCCACAAGGAGAAAGGCTGGTGAACTGTTTAGAGAGGCAGCGGGATCTATCGGGATCCCCACATTGAGGGGAGAGCGTGGTGGATGAAGCTTTGAGCTGGTGAGTGTTTTTCAGCTGGATGTCCTGCAGTCAAATAGCAAACACACAAAAAAAAAAATGAAGCAGGGCTCCCTCTCTGTCTCCCTCTGTCTCTTACCCCTCTGGCTTTTCCACTTATCTTTAACAAACAGCAGCTCAGGCTCTCAGTCACTGGCCGGCGGTTTGTCCCGACAACAAAAAACCATGGCAACAACCACTGGAAGAGCCGGTCCGGTTCCAAAGGTCCGCCCTCTCTGGCTGTTTTGACTCACTCTGCTCTTTGAGGCCTTGTGCAAATTTGGCCGAAATGTTAGATTGGAATCAATAAGCAAATGAGCTCAAACTCCAGGGAGAGAAGCTTGTGATCCAACTGCCCGATGTTTGGTTGAGAAAGCAAATGGAGACCGGAGAGTCTATTAGATCACCTTTGGCAGAGGAGAGAGAGAGAGGTGAAACAGGACAAATATGTTCTGGTGGAGATGAGAAAGTTGGATTTGAAAAGTGCAGCGAGAAGGACAAGAGGGTGAGGCAGCAGTTTGTCCTCTCCGGCCGGCCTTTGCTGACGGTATTACACCGCTTCTGCTGATGATACAACTCCGCTTACATCCTTCACTCCTCCCTCCCACTCCTACAAGCTGTTTTTAACACTGCACAAGATACCTTATGTCAACTCAAACGTGTTCTGAATGCTGACAAAACTAAATGCAGACTGTTTACCAACTCGCAAACAGGCCAAATGGAGAGGAAAAGTGACGTGAGGAATGGGCTGCTCCTCGCCGGCCATGTGTCATCATCCCCTTACTGAGAGGCTGAGCTGCATGTTGTATCCAGGTAAATAATGCATGCAGAATGTGTTTACAACGGGCACATGTTAAAAGGATATCAGTCTTCTTTTTTAGTTTTCTGAAAAAAATTCACCTATGTATCAACCCGACATACGCATGGCAGGATACAAACTTAAAAATAAATAGTATTTAATTTAGTGCTGGTACCAAAGCGTCAGTACTTTTCCTGGTACCAGACCAAATTATGTCCACAGCTTGCAGTATCAAAACATGTCAAGTACCAAAAACTGGTTTCCAGCCGTGAGCTATGTGGGGCGCGCTCAGAGCGGAAGGCTCAAAGCCAAAAGCATGTGCATCTGGCTATGTCAACAACACAAGGAGACGCTGTGATAAGAGCACACACACACACACACACACACACACACACACACACACACACACACCAGATACTCCTCCATATCTTCACACAGACTGCAGAAGTGATGCTCTTGTTGTGAAGGCTAAACCAAACACGGTGCACATTAAACCTGCTGAACATCATAAGTTGTCACTGTGATGCTAACTGCTAACGTTAGCAGCCTCGTGAACATCAATACGTGGGCACCACCCCACTCGAATGGCCAAAGCAGTACTCGCTGTGACAGAACGCCTATCTCAAGCAACTTTCAAATGTTTGCTCCTCCACTTTGTTGCTGTTGAAGCTGAATGGAAAATGGCTGCCTGGAAAGTAGGACAAGCTTGTGCAAAGGAGTAAGTGGGCTCAAACGCATAAAAGGTTTGGCCGAAATCCGGTTTTCTCCACACCCGTGATGTTTTTTTTTTTGTACTTTTGCTGAGACAGAGCGGTTACTTCTATTGCCGTGCTAGCAATTGATGAAGTTGTTTTATATTCACAGGCCTCACTCCTTGAGCTGCATTACTGAGTCTACCTCTGTCTCTCATCAGTGTCACCTTCTACGCTCCAGCTGACAGACAACCCGTCCACTGCTCGACTTATTCCCTGCTTCAGTTTTCTATTTAAATACATAAGGCCACTCCGGGTCTCCCAATTCACCGTTTCCTTACATCTCAGAATAGAGAAAAAAGGAGTTGGTAAATCACTGTTTGCGCTGCCAGGATTTGTTTTTGCTATCTGTCCCCGAGGTCACAGCTGAATTAGGCAAAAGTGCCTTTATGTACTCTGCTCCCTCCTTGTGGAACGGACTGCAAAATGATTTAAAGCTGAAAGCTCTCTCGGCGAGTTTACGCGGTTAATGAAGGTTCTCGTGGCAGACTCAATAAGGAGCTGTCTTTGCTTTGTTTAGTCAAGATTTAAATAGGTTTGGCAATGAGCCTGCTGGTTTGAAGCTCAAGTGTTGCCTATTGGATTGATTATAAAGTAGTCTCCTGGCTATTTTGCTTTGATTGTATTTGGTTTTTGTGTGTTTTCCTCTCTGAGAATTTTGTGTTTGTCCGGATGCTGTGTCTTTGGCCGGCCTCCCTTGATGAAGGAGATTTTCATTCCGCGATGCTGCCCGGTTTAAATAAAGGTTCAATGACATTTGGACAGGAGCTCGTCTTCGCGTTAACCCTTAACGACTTCACCTGACCGCCTGTCCGGTATGAATTATCTTACAATAATAAAACAAGCTATGACGCCTCGTTTCCACTCACACGACACATCCCTCGCATTTTCTTATCAGCAGATCGGGAGAGTTGCAGTGAACAAGAAAGAGGATAACCGAGAGTGCAAATGACAGGAGTGGACAAGAAAGAAAGAGTGAGGGGGAGTAAAACAGAGAGGGTAGTTATATCCTAGGGTCATTAGCAGCATTTCAAAGTCACCCCGTCTTTCAGCGTATGCTGTTTGACAGGCCCTGCCAACAGAATTAGGGATGAGGGATGATGGTGGCGTGATTAGATGTGAAACTCAGGGGAAAGACAGGGCCTGATCCATGGTTACGGCACACTCGCATACATGCAGCAGGAAGAAAGGGGAGCGGGATAACGGACGATAAGCCCAGTCTTAAGAGGTGGTCAGTCATTGATTAGATCGCTCCGAAACTCTCCATTTCAATGCACACACCTCATGTAGACCGCCCGATAAACACCACGGGCTCCCCCGGCTCCTCATATGAGTGAATTGAATTCCCAAATTACCAGGCTTAAGATAACATACCTGGCTAAATTGCCGCTCTTTATGAGTCTCAAATCTCTTTGTAGATATTCATCAAGGGCTGTTTGACTCCCGATGCGGAGAACACAGGAGATGGGAAGCAGGAGAACAACACACAATGTGGTTTGTATTAAGGCTTGTGATCTTTTATCTCGAGTCCCTCGTTTTCCGCTACATTCCTTTAGGCAGGGGTGATGTGTGGGAGAAGAGGGGGGAGGCTGGCATCCTCTCCGCCAGCCCAAGACCTGTGCCGAAGCTTCCTCGATAGCTGGAGATTTCTGGAGAGAAGTGGTGGGCACCTGCAACAGAGTCCGCCGCCACTTCTTCAGCCTTTTATGACAGCGCAACCTTCCTTTGCTTCAGCTCCAATGCCACACTTGCACATCCTCGTAAGCTTTCCCAACTTCACTGGGTCGCATACGTGCAGCTCATCGCACTGCTTCCTGACGACGACTCCGGAGCAAAGTCTGAAGTTTCCATCTGCCCGGTGCCAAATGAATGCCAGTGATAGTAGTGTTTGTTGGATAAACTGAGAAGGGTCCATCTGTCGGCTGCAGACTAACTCAAAGACACACCCACTCGAACATTAACCCTACACGCAGCCAACGTGCCCACTCACTGAGACGAGGAAATACCATCCAGGAGAGGCAGAAGTGGCGTGAATTGAACATGATGCCGTGGGGGTTTTCAACGTTTCAAGAAATTAAAGAATTGTGTAGTGGTTGAGACGTCAGATGCATGACTTGGTGGCACATGGAGAAGTCTGCCTAACTTGTCTTTATGACATGAGGTGAACAGTAGAACAAGGCTGATCACGTTGCAATGTGATCTATCAGGAGTTTGCATTTGCATGCAGTTAATTGGCCGAGACAACGTGCGTTGTAGGAAAGGTTAAGACTGGTTGAGCCTGAATGCAGCGCTCTCTCTCTGCATTAAGGCAGTGGTCTTAGTGAAATGAATCCGAATGCTACATTGTGTAATGCTGCCTAAACATAGCCCAATATCTTCTACACATATTTTGATTGTACATGTAATTGTAATCCTGGGTTTTGCTGACCTTTTAAATTATACAGCTGATCACAGACTCTTAAGCATTAAGAAGCATCTTTGTACTGAGCTCAAAGACACTATCTTAAAGTTTCCAGAGCAACGAAATAGACCAGAAACAGTCCTAATATAACAAACTAAACAAGGGGCTACTTTGGTGGGGGACGTGTTCCTCTTGTCTTTTCAATGCGGCTTCTCTCCTCCGATCTTGACATTAACTGTAAAGTCTGCTCGCACCGAGATGGGCAGGTGGCACCTTGCAGGTTAGCTCCTCCCATCAGTGTATGAATGGGTGAATGATGATAAGTAGCGTTAAAGAGCTTTGACTGTTTGCAGGACTAGAAAAGAGAGATACAAATATAAAGCTCATTTACCATCCAAGTCTATTTACAGATTCTAAAGTAGACTAATGGACTGGCTGATAGCATGAAACGCCTCGCTGCACAGAATTCCTGTTTCAGCCTCATCTCAAACTTTACAAGCGCTTACTTCATCCACTGTCAAGGCTTAGATGAATACATACTTCATTCCAGACACCAAATTGCCACTGAAAACATGTACGGTAACATATTTCACGAAAATGTACATCAGTAATGTACGAGTAGCAGTCACAGTTGAGGCTGGTAAAAAATGATTATGTTTCAGTCCAACAGCCTCGGAGCCAAAAAGTTGATTTCAGTCACTGCTCCTGAGAAAAAAACCTGAACCATAACATGGAGGCAAACCATCAACTAGACAGGCAAGTGAGTGTTCCCTCCATAACCGTGTTCTTGTCAGGGCGAAGGAGCCCGTGAAACTGAATCAGACACTTCAGCTCTCCAGCGGAAACCATCCTAATGAAATAGCTTTAGGTGTGCGAGAAGCTACTCAAATGAAAAATCCACCTTTAAACACAGACCTTAAGGAGGTCTCACCGTGTTGTTTAGTGTGGATTTTGGGCTCTACTTTTCTCAAGATCAAAGAGCAGGAGCTCCTCTCTGGACGCTCCAGTCTGCAACAAATGCATTCTGGGAGCACTCCGTCATGGACGAGGCATTCTGACATACTTTGCCAGTGACAATGTCCATGGTCGACCACAATGCAATGCATGTTGAAAGGGGGTTACTTTTCTCTTGACTCCAGCTGAAAATCAACAAGTTAGAGCACCGGCTGCCGAAAGAGTAGGGAGCTTGGGTGTCAAGAGGCATTCTGGGAAATGTAGTAAAACTCAAAGTGAAGATGACGAGAGGCGGAGGGAAAGTGGATACAACAAAAAGGCAGATGACAACCGCTTATTCACAAAATAACACAACGCGTTGGACATCCCAGCCGGATGATTTACGACAGCGTAGGAGCAGCTGAAGATGGAATTTTCCTCTGAGGCAGGGCGTCCACTCCTTTACCAAACGACAAGGGAAACTCTAGTGTTCATTCACACACACACACGCTTGCATTCCTGCACAGATGCACACACACAAACAGCCAACAAAACAAATACAAATGTACACGCTTCACTTGTTCTCTCATTCTTCCCCTTTTGCGCTTTTTGTTTTTTTTCACAGCGGTTTCCTGCACACTGTCCGCCTCTCATGGTACATTCAGAGCATGAACACCCGGAGTCAGCAAGTCTGGACACACAGCTGCTGAATATTCAGCCCTGCGCTCCCTCTTTCTCCCACCATCTCTGTCTTCTCCCACCTTAAAACGCTCCTTGTTCCCCCCTCTCTCGCTCCAGTCTCTCTCCGCTAGCTCTCCCCCTGTAGCTCTCCACGGCTCTGCCGCCGCTGCCTCTGCTCTCTGTGCTCCACTTTCATTAAGGGGCTCTCCTCTGATAGCCCTTCATATAACACTTAATCATCATAACAATAAGAGCACTCTCTCTCCGACGAATCACCTCGAGGGGCCGGTCCTAAAGATCCTCGGCTAACTGATGTCATTAACTGCCGGGCCCGCCGATTGGCTGGAGCGGCGCAGGGAGCACCCGCCCCCAGGTGTTTGACGGAGGGCTCGGTGGGAGCACGCAGGTCGGACAGGCCAAGGACATTCCTCTCATGGAGGAGAGCGGAGAAAACACACACACGCTGGCGTGTGCGCGTGCACAAAGGCTCCTGCCGGGAAGCAGAAGACAAGGCGTGTTTGGTTTTGCAGTCAAGAGAGAGATGAATAAGACTATTGAATAAGGGGAGGGAGCTTTGAATAACAGTATTTTACATGAATGGATCTTCAGGGAAATGATTGCTCCGTCGCTCCCTCTGCTCTCTATTTTTGGCTGCGATTTGACAACGTGCGTGTTTGTGTGCGTGTGTGTGTGTGTGTGTGTGTGTGTGTCTGTCTGTGACGGGGGGGCGTTGCATTTTGGCTGATTGAGTCTATGGCACTATCACGCTGTGGAAGTGACAGTGTAGCATATTCTGTTGTTGTGTGTATAGATGAACAGTGTCAGATGCACACGCACGCACGCACACACACACGCACGCACGCACGCACACACACACACACACACACACAGTGAAATCACAGCTGTTCTCAGTTGCTATGCGGCGGTCGCACCATCGTCTCAGATAACACACGCATACGCATACGAGTGTGAGACGGGGACAGAAACACCACACTTGGCAGGGTCGGAAGGTCACGGGGGTATTGTGACAAAGTTGCCTAGCAACAAACACACGGCAGATATCATTTCCAGTGTGAGGTGACCCCCCCCCCCCCCCCCCTCCCTCTCGCCCCTCACCCCTTGACCAGATCAGAATGCACTCATGATGAATGTGGAGACA
This sequence comes from Clinocottus analis, assembly GCF_023055335.1. Classification (NCBI taxonomy): domain Eukaryota; kingdom Metazoa; phylum Chordata; class Actinopteri; order Perciformes; family Cottidae; genus Clinocottus; species Clinocottus analis. The sequence continues at coordinate 16,187,524 of NW_027175876.1, forward strand.
GTCGGTGAATGCTTTGCACCTTGCTCTCGCCGCTTGTGGAGCGTTTGAATGTGCCGGTGCTTCATTACAGAGCACAATCAATCATCCCGCAGTGAAACAGTCAGCGGCACACAGCGACTGGTGATTATGGCAAAAAAAAGATAACACGCAGACATGTGTTAGGCCACACCGGATCACACAGCCACTTTGAAGCAAACTTCAGTTTCGTTTGGTCGTTGCTAAATTGGAGCTACTCTTGTTAGCCCCCCATCTTATACTGCGATCCCTTATTGTCCCTTGAGGCTTGCCATACCTCAGCTCTCCTGTAACTCTGTACAGGAAGCCCCTGAGGACCACATTAGCCAACACACAGTACAGTAACAGGAAAGTGACATTGAATATTACTTCCAAAAGTGTGTTTCATCAGACCTGCCGTAAGCGCAGCCCATCTGTGTACTGAATTCTTTATAGGTTATCACAGGAACATGGCTCCTGTCCTCTCTCCCTCCACCCTTCATGCACAGTGCCGTTTCAAAACACAAACAGGGAGCCTTAACGCAGAGGGCTCCAGGAAAGTGACTTTTGCTCATCCCCAGGCAATGCGCCGCAGTGAGCAATCAGCTAAAATGTCTGAGTGTTTCTGCAGTGTACCATGCGATCGTCACAATGGAAGATCAGACAATTACTGCCACTATAAATTCTATAGACAGTTTTAAACTGCTGTCTTTGAGAAATACAAAGTGTTGGTGTTTTGGCGTCTGATAAACCTTTACATGCATGAATCTGTTACTCCATTCCTGGTTCAGATTTACATTCACCCGTTGAAAACTGTTTGTCTCCAGACCTCCTTTTTCCTTTGTTTGAGTCGTCGTAGGAACCCAGAATTAATTACAATACTGGTGTTTATTGTATGCATTTGTCCAGCAAAGTCTTGGGGAAAAAAATATATCTGCAAAAAAAATCTTTTTCAAAAGATATTTTGATCGTAACTATGAACATTCAGCATGATATGAGCCAGATTTCCAAAGAAAATGCCTCCTGGAGCGTCAATAAGACACCTTTTTGGAAAGATTGGGACCTAAAGAAGCAGAATCTGCAACAAAAAATCACAATAAAACAAAGCCTTGGCTTGTTAGGAAGGTGTTTCAGTCAAAAAACTGTGTCGTTTGGTTCAAAAATGGAAAAAAATTACATATTTTATGCCAAAAGATTGTCTGAATGGGGCATGCTGGGACTCAAAATGGGCGCAGGAGGATTTTTGCGGATGGTTTCCAGGAGGTTAAACCAACGTTGTAGTACTCCTGGTTTCTAGACTGTATATAAGAGGGCACGTAGTCACCATGACGTCACCCATTGGTTTGTGCACTGCCGGTTTAAAGCCTTGCTGTTTCTGCATTTTGGCCACCGCCAAAAAACCACTGTCAAAGTGTTAAAATGGTTAGACCAAAACAAGGAAAACTTCCAGACTGGACAACGGCGTGGTCGAGGCGTGTCAATCACTGTGTAGCCCCGCCCTGAAGCATACCCTGCTTTATGGTCTGTTTGACTCTGACTGCACCATAATTTACTAAATGAAGATTGCTGTATTGACTGTTGTCAGTCTGAATCCATGCTAAACGGCCTGCAACTGATTTTCTCCCCGACACAAATACAGCGGATTTGTGTCATTTGCCAGGATGAATCAAAGTGTTGGATCAGGACATCTGGGACGTGACAAATGAGAATGAGAACTGGGGAGACCGCTTTATAGTCCTCCAGCCACTCAAAGTACTACCTGTCACCATTCACCTATTCATACACTGACAGTGGGCGTGTCCATCAGGAGTAACTAACATTACTCGCCGTGAGCAAACTGGGATGTTTTTCAGCCGATCCTAAAAGACTGGCATCAAGGCCGATCCGGGAATATTTGAATGCAGCGGTAGAGGCTGAAATAAAGCTGATCAAAATCTAATCTACTCTTTACTGAGTTTTGTCCACCTCAGCCTTGCTGCAAGCCACTGCACGTATGCCAGAGTATAAATGAAAGTGTGTTAATGTAAAAATGATTTGGTCGCATCAGTGATAAACTCTGTTCTGATACTTCAAAAAATAATGAACAGATTTGATGTGTTACGCTCTCATGGAAACAAATCTGTTATCTCTCCTTTCTCTTTCTTATGAGCAGTTCTTAGTAACCTTTAAGTTAAAGGCAACGACAGCCGTCAATACGCTAAGATTTCACTGCGTAGCTGTGATAAATTGATGTTATATTTCCTGGTCTTTATCATTCCTGTTGTCTGACAATATACGTCAGTTTGACATTTTCTCATAGGTGCACAGACACAATCAAACATTACACGTTTAATATGTGAACCATGATTAAAGAGAAGCCTCCAAGGACTCAATCATTTCATACAAAAAAGATAAAAATACAAAGTTAACTGGTTTGGCATTTCTCAAAACAACAACCATCATAAAACCTTTTTTTGTCCTGAGTTAAAAGCACTGGCCTCTAGTTTTTTACTTCCTTGCTTACAGAGTGATGTCACACGTCAGCTCGTCTGTCTCCTCCATCTTCGCCGTCTCTTTCCACTGAGCAGTGGAACAAAGCGGAGATGGCAGAGAAACTTATCTTGAAAAAGAAACTGCACAGTGTTGTGGAATAATTTGGTACACTGTCACAGAGAGCGAATCCTATCTTAGAGGATGCCAGTCACGCACACACACACACACACACACACACACACACACACACACACACACACACACACACACACACACACTGGTGTTTACATCATATGGGAAGGTATTTTTTCCCCTCACACTGCCAGGGAACAGGCCCACGCATGGACACACAGACGCTGACTAAGACCCTAAGACTGCTGGGAGGGGGAGGGGGGTGAGCGTGTGCATGTGTGTGCGTGTGCATATGTATATGGTCTTTGATATATTTGTGCTGTTATGGTCTCAAGTGTTCGTTTGGGTTTTGTCTTTGCTTTGTGTTTATTTATGTGTGTGTGTGTGTGTGTGTGTGTGTGTGTGTGTGTGTGTGTGTGTGTGTGTGTGTGTGTGTGTGTGTGTGTGTGTGTGTGTGTGTGTGTGTGTGTGTGTGAGTTACAGTGGTGTCAAATCATCCTGTTCAGTGTTGAGCTGTTGTTCGGTTTGTGGAATGCACAGTGGACTTTTGTGGTTAGGTCTTAGATTAGCTAATGCTAATCAGTTTATTGGGATCTGCACATTTTGTGTGTGTGTGTTTGTGCGCGTGTGAGTGTGTGTGTTTGAAAACCATTTGTATGTGTTCTGCTGCTCAGCTCATAAACTGTTAAGTCTCTGTGGTGTGATTTCCCTTTGGTTTGGGCTCTGAGGTTAGAAGGAGAAAAAGAGGATGGAAGAGAGATAAAGTGTGTTTGTGCGTCTTTGCGTGCGAGTGTGTTTTCGGTTCCGTTAAAAGCTCCCAGTTCTCCCATCCAACGTTAGATGGTTGATGTTCAGAGCTTCAACCACAACGCACAGAGAACTCAACAGGCGGCCTATTCAACCCAAGACACAAATAGAGTTCTTCTTCTGCGCTTAAAACCCCGTAGCTCAAGCAGCGAGCTAAAAACAGATATTTTTGTCTCTTGCTGAAGAAGGCCGACCACCAAATCACTCCTCTTTCTCCATGACGCCGTGTTTTCTTTTTTGCTAAAATAAGAACTGGCACGTACACAGCGTCTGTGGAGACGACCCGGCATCATCTCCTCCTCCTTCCATTCACTGCCTGCCTGTGATTGTTGGCGAGTCTCGGGATGAATCAACAAAGGTCAGGCAGGCGCAGACAGAGGGCATCGAGGCGATGGAGTTACCAGTAGCGAGACACTGGGATATTCATTTCTAATAGAGGCCACTCTTTCAGAGGGGCAACAGGCAGTGTGTGAGTGTGTGTGTGTTCCAGCGCATCTCATGTTGCTAAAAACAACACATATAGCATAATAAAGTATCTATAAGCTGTAAAGTCTTCTCACTTTAAGGGGGAGGAGAAGGGCAAAAGAGGAGGAGTAAACACATTATATAAATCAGATGGTTCCTGAGGTCATTTCTATCTTCACACACACACACACACACACACACACACACACACACACACACACACACACACACACACACACACACACACACACAGAGTATGGCTGCATTCACTTATGACATCACTGTAGCTAGCCAGAAAGACAGTCAGAGTCCGAGTGAGCCAAGCTGACGTCATCCTATTCGCTCAATGTCGATTACGTAATCACAGGGTCCAACGCCTGCAGGACGGCCATGCTGCGTGTGTGTGTGTGTGTGTGTGTGTGTCTGTGTGTGTTTTTTGTGATCGCATGCAGGCTAAAGAACACATAATTGCAATCTCATGTGTGAGAGGAGACATAAAATGAGGCATGCTGATGACATCATTAGCGGGAGGCGGCCTGGCATGAGCGTGGCGGCGGTGACATGGTGAGAGTGTTGGGGCAGGAGAGGAGGAGACAGAGCGCTGCAAACAGAGGAGTTATGCAACGCCAATCCAACTCAACAGACTAGAAAGGGCTCTTTTTGCCTCTCCTCTGTGTGTACAGTGCGCACACAGTGTGTGTGTGAGAGACAGAGTTTGTGTGTCTTAAGTGACTTTTCTCGAGCACTTTTACTTGAGGCGAAGAGTGCATTAAAAACACACAAGCACTCAAGCATACGGCTGAAATGCACACTGAAATCCACACACACACACATATACATACACGCTCACTCCCCCCACACTTATAAACAAAGCTTCCTAAGGACAGGAAATCCTTCCACCCACGTTCCTGTGTTGCTTGGCAACCAGAGCAGCGTCACCGTGTGCATGCCTCCGCCGCTGAAAACAACACACATAGACAGAGAGAGGCGCGCACACACGCGCACACACACACACATTGCAACTCCTTGAACTCGGCTTCTTTAAAAGCACCTAAAAAAACAAACAGCAGATAGCCGAGCCAACGCTGAGCAGGCTGCTACTCGCTGCAGCTGCCCTCCCATTCGTCAGCTGTGGATCTCAACCAAACATGACATCACCCCTTGTAAACATAACTAAAACACTTTTTCCCCCCATGTATAAAATCTATTTTTACACCTGCTGACGTCCTTCTATGCGTGATAGCGTGTGTGTGTGTGTGTGCGTGTAAATGTGCTCACGCCCGCCCGCCACTCAGTGTGTATTGGTGTGCTTGCGTTTGTGTGTGTGCCACTGGGTGAGGATGGGGCCGGCAATAGCTCAGCACGACTAAGTAGAGAGAGGCTAATTGAGCAGAGGTGCTGCCCATCACTGTGGACAATGAGTCCATTCCACATCAGCAGGAGGCCTATTGGAGACAATTAGGACCTGGGGGATAGAGGAGCATTATTCTTCCCTGCCATTTTGGCAACTTATGCGTTTCCACTGCGATGCATGACCACGCTTTTAACACCGTCCTTGTTTTAACACATGAACTCGGACATGAAAGACAAAGGTCGCCGACCAACAAATCAAAAGGAATGAATTCAATGAAGATGTATTCATTAACTTATTGCTCTTCTGTCTGAAAAAAAGTGGAGTAAAACAGAGAGAAAGAGCGCACACACACACACACACACACACACACACACACACACACACACACACACATACACACACACACACACACACACACACACACAATGGAAACAAGGTTTATCCTGTGCAGCAAAAACAAACCGTTTCATAGTGGAACTATTGCATTGTGGATCCAAAAGTAAATAGTAAAGCAGTGGGATTAAAGATACACCCTGGTTTTTGTTACATTTCCCAATCCTAAAATCTCCACCCAGCCGGCTGAAAATGTATAAAACAAAATGTCCACACAGGTCTCAGGAAGTTTAGTAAGCTTGGAAATAACTTGGGGATTTGAGGGCGTCACTGGTCGTCAAATGCAGCTCATAAAAGGGTTAAATATTGGATATTTGGAGTCATTTTTTATAAATCGTCAAGAACGTTCCCAACACTGATAAAAAACAAAAACTTTTGGGGAGTGCCCTGGCCAAAAAAACAACATAAACATCCTTGGTTTGATTCCAGTAGAGTGCCTGTGTTGCATGTCATACAGGGGGCGCTATAGAGCAGTGGAGGAGGAGTCCTAAAGAACATCCGGTTCCCTCGTTTGGATGTCAATGTGTTTTCTGAATGTGTTTTTGGTGAGAAGTCATAAATAAGGTCTGTGTTTAACATAATCTGAAGAGATTTTAAAGTTTTGTTCTAAACACTACAAGGGTCAAAATGAGACTACAAAAGGCCGTCACACTGAACACCAGTCTGTCTGTGACTTAGTGCTGCGTGGTGGTGACGGGAAGTCATGTGACCGTGGTGCAGTTTGTTTATAACCTTAACAAACTACTTTCACTTCTGCTGATGGTTTTCACCCTCTAGAAAAAAGAAAAAAAAGTGAAGATTATCTTGTACAATTTGTAAATGTGTGTTTGCCACAGAGCTTGTTTTTGGCAATAATCCAGAATCCAAAGGAAGCATCGCATGTCTTTTGCATCCCAGCGCAATGCTAAATGACCTCCAAGGTGAGGGTCACCTGAGGTAGCCCTGCTAGTTCTACTGCTAACAAGCTAATATGCTAGCATGAGTACTGCTGCATATGCTGCTTTCAGACCTTTACACTCACATCTCAAAATGCAACATGGAAGTGGCACTTTAACACGACATGTCATTCACCCGTTCACACATCGTCATACACCGATGGCGCGGTCTTTGGGAGACATTTGGGGTAAACTGTCTTGCCCAAGGACACATCGACATGGACTGGAGATTGAACCGCTGATGTTCCGATTGAAAGACAAGCCGCTCTAACTCGGAGCAGTCTGGTGTTGTGCAGCAGACTAATCAGAGCATCTCAGGTAGGATTTGGGATGTGGACATACTTTTTTCTGCCTCCCCTCCGGATGAGAAAACCTTTAGTTGCTGCCGGTACGCAGGTTAGACTCAGCACTCTGTGACTCCCAGTGCACACATTACACCTTTAAGTTACAATGGATACATTTCAGTACGAACTGATTATTAAAAATCTAATTGGCAGTAAGCTACCTAATATTTCTCCAGCCACGCATTCTGTTGAGTTTCTGAACTATGTCTTACAAACTTTTCAGAAGAGTTAAACATTGTGTTGAAAGTGTTTTATTCACTGATCAGCTTCTTGTGTTACAAGTAGACAAACTGGCCAGATTAGTGAAAGGCAAGGCTCACTGAAAGTTGACTAATAAAGACTGAAATGTTTCAAATTTAGAGCGATCTTTAGTCAAGTTTTCCTTGACCAATAAATGAAGGGTTAATGAATGAAGTTGCTTTAATAATCTTTCCCTTTAGGGGGGTGGAGCATGCCTTTAATTAGTTTAACTATATTTAGTAGGCTTGGTTCCACTGGGAAACAAACCCTTGAACGACAGTGGCAGCACCACGACTCACTGTACTGAGACAGAAGTGCCTCAATCTGCACGTATAGACGCTGTATCTCACTCTGTATATACGCTGTATCTCACTCTGTATCTCACTCTGTATATACACTGTATCTCACTCTGTATAGACTCTGTATCTCACTCTGTATAGACACTGTATCTCACTCTGTATAGACACTGTATCTCACTCTGTATAGACTCTGTATCTCACTCTGTATAGACGCTGTATCTCACTCTGTATATACGCTGTATCTCACTCTGTATAGATGTTGTATCTCACTCTGTCTATACGCTGTATCTCACTCTGTATAGACGTTGTATCTCACTCTGTATACACGCTGTATCTCACTCTGTATACACGCTGTATCTCACTCTGTATTTTACTCTGTATCTCACTCTGTATTTTACTCTGTATCTCACTCTGTATTTTACTCTGTATCTCACTCTGTATTTTACTCTGTATCTCACTCTGTATAGACGCTGTATCTCACTCTGTATATACTGTATAGACGTTGTATCTCACTCTGTATAGACTCTGTATCTTACTCGGTATTGACCAGTGGTTCTTAAACTGTGGGGCGCGACCCTCTTGTGGGGCGCAGAGGTAATACAAGTGGGGAGGGGAGTGCAGAGGTGCAGATTCTTAAAAAAAAGAAGTAATAATCCTTTATTAATCCCAGTGGGGAAATTATCCTCTGCATTTTACCCATTCCTAATAATTAAGGAGCAGTGTGCTGCTGTGAAGCACTGGGGGTTCAGTGTCTTGCTCAAGGACACTTCAACATGCCAACTATAAGGAGACCAGGGTTCGAACCGACTACCATGTGGTTTCAGGATGAACACTCTCCCCGTGAACATGATCACTTTACGTTGTTTTTTCTGCTGTTCTCTCAACCGAATATAGACAACCGAATATAGACCTCAGCTCAACATTAAGCATGAATTGAGAGTGGCTATATATCAAATCTACAACTCTGTTTTAAAAATATTTGTAGAGGAAAGCAGCTCATTGCTGCCACTAACACTGATACAACGTGATGGCTCACACATCTACACTCATTTTGTTTTGCACAGGTTGAACGTTATTGTAATTATCTTGAAAATATATTTAGTGCAAAACAGGTTAATTGCAGCCACAATAGGTATTTCCTTTTCCAAATATTAGTTATTTTTTGTACAGATAGAACTTTATTTGCGTTGTTCTAACAAAGTGATTGCACATGTTATAACTTTTTGTCTTATGGCGTAATCTGGTTTGCTTGAAAAGGATTTCAATTTTCTTTATTCTATTATTTGAAAAAGCACAGATGGAGTCATAAAAAGTTGGACCATTTTGTTACAATTTTGTTGGGGCGGTGGGGCCAGAACATTTTTCTTCCTCCAAAGTGGGGCGTGACGACAGTCCAAAAGTTTGAGAACCACTGGTATAGACGCTGTATCTCACTCTGTATGTGTAAATGCTGTATCTTACTCTGATAGTATATACACAGTATCTCTATGTCTAGACGCTGTATCTCATTCTGTTCTCATTCAGATACTGTATCTTCACATTACGGCAGCTGCAGGAACTGATTGTATATGACCTCATAACAACACATTGACCCTTTTAGCAGTGTTATGCAGAGATACAATGTCAACACCCTAACCTTCTATGTCCTTTTCTCCTTGAGTAAATATGCTGTAAGTCCATCAGACATATACAACAAACAAATAAATGATGTACATTCCCTGATAATCTGTACGTCTGTTACTTTTCAGAACTAAACATACTTCTGCAGTACACCTTTTATCTGACTTTGCATTTTAAACTCCGCCATATGGCTCATGGGCCCCAGCTGACCACAGCACAGTAGGGGGTTATGGTGTAGCTCAAAGCCACGGTTAATACAGTCAGAAAGATTAAAAGAGCCATTTTTGAGTATTTACACTGAATAACTCATGCACTGGCATCTATGCTTTTATTCTAAACACAGACTAGTCAATTCATTCACACATGAATTATAGATCCATTATGGACTGTTGAGGTTGTGTTGAGGGAATCAGACTAACATCAGTTGTTCTCAGAGCACTAACCCACTGAGCCATCCATACCGATTATCTGTGTCTAGGGCCGCGTCCCAATTCAATATTCAATTTAAACAATTCAATCTCACATCAGACCCTCCAACTAGAAAAACACCCGGCGCCAAAGGGGCCATAACGGGTGAAAACAGCGCGGGCTTTTCCTCCGAGAACCTCAGCTGTCTCCAAAGTGAAAAAGAAGCGGGCTAACTGAACGTCACACCGCAGGGGTGTCCATTGAGAGACAGGGAGAGGTGGAGGGGCGAGAACTCCATTGAGCGCAGCCATGGGGGGTCAATATGTGAATGAACGTTTGGCATGGAGGTGAATTATGAATGAGCAGCACTCCGAGCACTCCTGGAGAGAGCATGTCGGCCCCTGTCTCCTTCACTCTGTCTCCTCCGCTTTCTTTCCATCTCCTCTTCCTCCTCTTCCTCCTCCTCCTTCTGCTGTTCTAAAATCTCCATCATCCTCTCCTTCCTCTCTCGTCTCCGTTTCATCCCTCGCTGCTGGATTAATCTTCTCATCTGCCTTATTCTCGGTCATCTGATCGCTCTTCCTCCCTCCAGCCTCCCCTTAACCCTCCTCCACCTCCTGTCTTCAGACCGGAGGGGAGGTGGGGGGGAGGGAGGTAGACTCACACACGCCGACTGTCTGAAGAGACGACAGAACATTCTTTCCCTGCACATACATATTTACACAGCCTCAATTGGACACACACACACACACTCTCACTCTATCTACCCCCCCCCCCCCCCACACACACACACACACACACAGTAGCAAAAGATAATATAAAAGCAAACAGTCATGCACGTGCAAAGACAGACGCATTATGTGAAGCGCTTTTAGGCACTGACACACACACACACACACACATTTCTCCCAGCTGTTCCGCTGGCCACAGAGCTTTCGTGTGTGTGTGTGTATGTGTGTGTGTGTATTGGTGTGTGTGTAATCCAATGTGCTGCTGCTCAGCCTGTGCCACGCTCTCTCCTCTGTTGCTGTGCGTCTGATCAGATCTGCCTCCCCTCAACCTGTTTGCCGTATATGGCGCACACACATGCACACGCACTCTTACACACACAAACACACAAGCACACGCACGAGAAGCTGATGTGCGTATCCAGCCTCATTCAGAGTCAACAAAGAAAACTAAAAGATTCATTCTCTGCCGCTTTGTCAACCTCCAACCAAAGACTGTGTGTGTTACCTGCTGCGAAAACTCTGCTCACACTCTCTCTCTCTCTCTCTCACACTCTCTCACACACACACACACACACACACACACACACACACACACACACACACACACTGTGAAGGAAAGGGGTTAAAAATGGACTCTTAAAAGAGTTATGTTACCCCAGTCTTTCCTCTCGCACAACTTCAAGTATCCTACCTGTCTGTGTGTGTGTGTGTGTGTGTGTGTGTGCGTGCATGCATTTGTGTGTGTGTGTGTGTGTGTGTGTGTGTGTGTGTGTGTGTGTGCTGGTATGGGATCACACTGTTCCCTTAAAAGTATCCACTCCTTTTGATCCCTTCACTCCAGTTTACAGCGGTCAGCTCAGCTCACTTACACACTTTGGCCCCTTTATAGCTTGTGGAAAAACAACCCTAAAACACACACACACACACACACACACACACACACACACACACACACACACACACACACACACACACACACACACACACAGATGTATATATAGGCTGGTACACACACATTTGTCCACCCCTCACACACACACATACACACCTCCACTCTTCCCTTTAAGTGCCGAGCCATGCAGCACATGTCAACACCCCGCGCACACACGCGCACGCATACACACACACGCACACACACACACACACACACAGCTCTGTCGGACCTGCGTACAGCCATGAAAGACCCATAAAGTCACCTTAGGATCCTTCTGTGTTCCAGACGAGCCCGTTCTTCACAGTCTTCCGCTCCTCTGTCAGACTTCTATCTCTCCTCCTCTCCTCCTTTCCTTCCTTCCTTCCTTCCGTGCTGTCCGTCCGTCCTTTATGCCTCTCTCTTTTTCTCTCTCTCTTTCTCTGTCCCTCTCTTCGTCTCGGTGCTCGGTCAGTTCCCAGCGTTTTTCCCGAGCCCCTCCATATCCGCCCCGCCAGTCGTTTCTACCACCGAGCGAGCGTACCTTCACACACGCGCGCACGCACGCACACACAAGCCACTGCGTTCCTATAGTCTCTCTCTCCCGCTCCCTCTCTCTCTTTCTCCCTTCCTCTGTTTATCTCTCTCTCTCCCTCCCTCTCTCTCTCTCTCGCTCTCTCTCTCTCTGCGCTCTCTCTCTCCTCTGTCGGAGAAGAGCTCGGAGAGTGTGTGTAAGTTCGTGTTCGTGTATACTTGTGTGCGTGGACGTGTGTGTTTCTGTGTGCTCTGCCTTGCCCCGCCAGCAGCAGAGGACTTCCCCCGGTGCCCGCCCTGGGTCCTAGCGTCGGTTTGTTCACTGAAAGAATGCCATTGTATACGGAAGGTACAAACAAAGATCGTCTATGGTTTTGACAAGACGATTCACACATCTTTGCGGCATCATTGCTTTCTATTGCTATTTCCAACCACGATAAATACAAGTAAAAATAGAAAAATAGAATAAATGAAATATAAGCTGAATCTAAAAAAATGAATCGAAGAAGCGTTATAGAAAGAAGAGAATAGAATTAAGACAAAACACACACTCTCCTAGTCCTACCACCAAAATACAATGAAGATAACTAATGAAAACTAATATTACATCACTTTATTATTACTGTGTTTTTAATTAATGCGAATTATACATTGGAAGCACATAACTTTCCAGATACCACAAATACATCAAGGAAAAATAATTAGCAGAAATCTGCTTGCTAAAAACTATTTTATCTATCGCCACAGACAGCTGCTGTTCCATCCAAAGCCTCGTATGGAGCTGTTAACAGGCAAAGGTAAAATGTAGGTTTTTGTCAGTAAGTTGTTTTGAGTCTGTAGATGAGTGGTCGCTATGGCAACAGCAGGGCAGGAGCAGAGACAGAGACATGCAGGAGGATGTAGGAGCCATTAGAGATGGAGGATGGAGGGGACATGTCCTCTGCACAGGATCACGTCTGAGTTCTATCTGACCCATTTGTTCAGATAGTTACTCATTATTTTGACATTGTCTGTGCTGAAGTCAGAGTCAAGCCCCTTCAAAAGCACTTCTTTTATATTGTGAGTGCAAATCCATCACATGCCCGCCTCACCGACACACACACACACACACACACACACACACACACACACACACACACACACACACACACACACACACACACACACACACACACACACAAAATGCATAGTTTCTAAAAATAGTTTCTAAACTGAATGTCTGTGAGAAGCACAAGCAAAGACTGCAACTGTGAGTAGTCAGACAGCTTTTTTTGTTTTCAACCGAGTGAGTCCTCCACTCAAATATTTTTAATCTTTGGTGCAGCTACCTTCTTCCTCATCTCCCTACACCTCCCTCCCTTTTCTCCCTCCCGTCCTTCCTCAGAGCGTCATCAGGTTGCCATAGCAACTGCCCGCCTATGGGAGACAGAGATCAGATCATTATGGACCATGGGATCCTGAAACTTAAGGACTTGATTCCCCCCCAACACAGGAAGTGGGAACCCTTAACAGGGAAGCTTGAACTCATTCTTAGTTAAACAACTAGAGCAGCGTTGCAGCACTGAAGGGACTTGGCTTAATGCTGTCTGGAAGGCGCTCTGATGATCCGTTTAATTCCTTCACAAACTCTAGTGCTGCTTGTCTACTATCCCAGCACCTTGCTAAAAATAAACCCAGTTTGATTAGATATGCAAATGAAATGTTTTGAGATGTAAACATGTTGCCCCAAGAAACAGTTAAGCAGAACTTGCATGCACACTTTTGAATTAATGGATCTGACAGACGTGGCAGTGAAGGGCCTAAAGCCCACAGTCAGGAAATCCAAATGTGCTCTCATTTTATTTATGGGTGGGGAAATCGAAGTGGGAAAAGTGCACCGCAGCTTGTTCAAGTTGAGAGATGGAAGCACAAAATACACCAAGGAAACTGTTTTGTTTGATAAAGATCAAAGAGAATTGTTGGTAGAGAGAAGTGTGTTTACGAGTCCTCGAATCCAGACTGCCTCTCCCTGCCCCTGTTATTAGTGGGAGGCTGCGTGTGTGTGTGTGTGTGTGTGTGTGTGTGTGTGTGTGTGAGTGTGTGTGTGTGTACTAAGAGCCCAGAGGGCTGCATTAAGCTGAAGTGACAGTGGGGATCTTTAAGATGTCTCCAAAAGTTTGCCATTGAGGGAGATCTTATCTCAGAGCCCCAAAAAACAGTGGAGGAGAGGAGGAGAAAAGAGGAGAGGGGAAGAGAGGAGGGGAGGAGAGGAGAAAGGAGGAGAGGGAAGAGAAGAGGAGAGGGTTGGAGAGGGAAGAGGAGAGGGGAGGAGAGAAGGAAATAAAGAGAGAAGGACAACAGAGATGGAGTGAAACGCCCAGGTTAAGCTCAGAAATATGTGTCAATTTTTTTAGAGTCCACAAGTGGCAACAAAAACTGTCATTTGCTGAGCGGTTTATTTCCATAAAATCAAAGTCCGGCTGATTGCTGCTGTGTTCTGGTGCTCGGCGACCACATGTGTGCTGGTGTGAGCCGGTATGGCTGCAGATGTTGCAGATTTGGCATTAAGGGTGAAGAGTTGCGTCAAATTCAGCTGTGAATGGGATTCAGCACCCTGAAGCTGAGCGAGTGGTGTACCATTTAAACCTGGAGTTTGAATCTGAATTAGTTATATCTAAATAATAGCATCTGTGTTTGTATTTACACCTGCTATTAATAATCAGAAAGGTAATGCTCTTGTTACCGGTGTGCCAACACTGTGACTGCTCTCAATCTGCTCATCAGTCAGGGGTCAAGAGACACAATGCGATTGTTGGGCTGATTTGTTTCTTAATGTGTTTTAAATCACATTTCGTCAATCAACTTTTGAACGTGAGCACAACTAGTCCTCGGCATTGCTTTGTCTGTGCTCTTCTCTCTGGTTTGAAGTTGGTCTGATGCTGATGGTATTTGTGTGTTGATGCTTCCAGCCCACTGTCACTCAAAGGCTCTAACCACACCCACACAACCTTGATCATTTTGGACTAAAATAAAAATAAATACATTAAAGAAAATACTAGAACTAAGGCTGTTTGTTAAACTTACATTGTTACACATTTGGTCGTAGATATTAAAGACTATAGAGACATATATAATTCGTGGGCTGTACAGAGTGCATCTACACGGGGCCAGACCACATGTGGAGGTGTCTGAAAGTGGTCTGGCCAAAATGACATATTTCATCATGACTCTGACATGAACCTCATGCCTGATTTAAACCAAACTAGTTAGGCTACTTGGGAAATGGTTGCATTAATTTTTCCCCAGGTTGCAACGAATGCAATTGCATTGGCTTCCCTCCGCCGTTTTCTTCCATGATCAATGTATTTTATGTCCAACATGAGCTGAACTCCATCAGCCTTTGAGTTTGTACGCAGCTGCTTGATGTGCCTCCCTTAAAATAATAAATGAATGACAAACGTTCCGTGTTCTAGTCATGTCAGCAGGGTTCAGGACACGCTAAAACAAATGAACTGCAGTGGTATTTCTGGTGGGATTAAGAGTTAGAGATTAAGGCTCAGCGTAACGGGGTGAAATGGGGTAAAATGCCGAATCTAACATCCTCATGTACACATGCAATACGCTCACACACACATGCTCACAGCAGAGACAGAGAGCATCCTGGGAGGCGTCCACCCGTTCATGATCATTCATTCTTTAAATGGGGCTGCCATCTTGGCCTGTCTACCCAGAGGCCTCAGCCGGACAGAGGGGTGGGTCAGCAATCATGTGTGTGACAGGAAACAGGCAGGCCTATCGACTGTCAATCAAACAGACTCTTTATTTCCTCTCTCCGTGCTCCTCCTCCATGTGTGTTTTTCCGCTTTCCTGTCTCTCTTTTCTGGCCGCGTCTCTCCCTCAAGCCTGACAGGGAAAAGATTTTCACTTACTTCAGAGAGGGAAATAACTGAGACGGGGTGTTACAGTGTCCCTGTCTCCTTTTACCATTCCCTCTCTTTCACTCGCTCTCTCTTTTACACACACAAACACACACACACACACACACACACACACACACACACACATACACACACACACTACTGAGGGACAGTGGAGCACTTTCTCCAAAAGACTCATCCAGCTCCGCTGTCACAAGGACCGTTACAGGAAAGCATTCCTGCCCGCGGGAATAAGACTTTACAATAAGTCACCTCTGGCCAGATCCTCTGTAAATTAATTCATCTACATCAATAGCCCTCGCACCGCTTGCATTTTTGAACTTTCTCTATTGTTTAAATGGAATTTCTTAAATGAATACACTCTGCTGTTTAGTTGTAAATATTGAGTTTTTCTGTATATATTGAACATCTTTCATCCCTATTATTTTTTATTTTAGTGTCTCTAAGCTGCTACTACGACAAACAAATTTCCCCTTGGAGATGAATAAAGTATATATCTATCCAGATATCTATCACACACTCTTTCTCTCTCACACACACACACACACACACGCACACGCGCGCACACGCACTTTGTCTCATCCGTCTGAAAGACAGCGAGCAGTGGTTTGTCATCGTAACACTTTAGTGGACCGTGTTTCCAAATCATCCCTAACACTTTTTCTGCAGACAGGCAGACACACAACATTCCTCAGAAGACTAAGAGTGAGAAAGGGAGGGAGGGAGAGAGGGAGAGAGAGAGAGAGAGAGGAAGTTGAGTACACTGTCTGTCTCGCTCTCTCTTTCCACAGGCAGCTGAGAGCCCCACACGGATCGATAGTAATCCTCGGTGGGAGCCGTTTATTTTGAAACGTGTGTGAGGCCCAGTGGGCGACAGAATCCACATTCACACTCACACATGCGTGCAACATTATAAATCTCGCTGCAGCTGGAGTCGGTGCGGCGCTCGCACACATGAGCGCGACACCGCGCGCACTGGTGCAGACGAACCGACACGAGAACGTACGCACGCCCGACAAGTACACACTCCACACGCTCAGGGCCTGACAAGCAAGGCCTCCTGTTGGGCTGGGCTCTCCTCTCCTCCACTGAGCAGAACTCACAGGGCTCCGGGCTTGGAGCAGGGGACCCAGTGTGTCTCAACACCGTCCCCTGCCAAGGTCTCCGTTCCTGGGGATGGCAGCTCTCAGCAGCTGGCTCGGCTGGAGCTCTCTGTATGCTGACTCCAAGCCGCTGGCTGTCTAGTGCTGCCAGGAATTTATAATTCTACAATCACAGGGGAACTTTTTTCCCCTGACCAATATAAGCAGGAAGCAGGGAGAAGTTTTTTTAATATGATGCAGATGCAGGACAAAAAGGGTTTGAGGTTCTTTTTTTTTTTTTTTTGAGTAAATGACACATTTAAAGTGGCAAAATCTATTCATTTCAGGAAATACACTTGTGTGGGTAAACCTAATAAAAAAAAACACTATTTCTGTTGTTGACTAATAGTAGACCGTCTCAACAGTCTTGACCTTTGAGGGACGCTAAGCTAATACACTCTGGTAGCTTACATTATATTTAGACATCAATGAAACAGGAGTCGATGGTATAATAAACCGTGTTAACTGGTAGTGCGAGTATGCTGGCCCTGAGTTTAACAAAACACAACATTTCACAAACGCAGCGACGTCTCAGAAAACACCAGCTCAAGAGAAGCCACGCTGACGTTCAGGTGAGACTGAGGCTGCAGATGCAGATGTGACCGATAGTACAGCCACGGCCAGGTTGCCTCTGAAGGTTTTTTTTTTCTTCATTCACACCTAAACCATGACAGGCCAGAGGGTAAAAGTAGCTCGCCGGCTTCAGTAGTTAACTAACTCGTCCTCTGTCAGAAAGCCTTCAGGGCTAACTTTCTAACAGAGGAACATTGCTATGCATCTTTCCATCTAAGCAGTGGCAAGCTTTTTTAAAACAAAAGTTAGTATTAGTAAGTCAGTATTTGGACCATGTTGCTCCATTGGCACTTTTACCAATTAACACCCATTTCCAGCACATAATACAGAAATCACTGCAAATGGTTTCAAGTTTCAGAGAGGATGATTTGTATTGGGGTCCAATAATCACAGCAAAAGCTCTGGAGGGTTTGTTTGGCAGCTTGCTGTTCGGGCTTGTCTGGGCTTGCTGGTGGACGTTTGGGAGGATCAGTTTGGATCTGTGGGCAGAAATGTTCCCCTCAGAGGCAGCCGCACACACACACACACACACACACACACACACACACACACACACACACACACACACACACACACACCTGTGCTCCGCCTGAGAGCATTGCATTATCTGAGGCAATCTAGCAGCACCTCGAATCCCGTTGCCATTTCTGCGGGGCAAAGTAAGAGCAGTAAAAATGACCAGAAGCAGGGGGAGAGCGTAAAGTTGAAAAACGGTCATTTTCAACATAAAGTTGCACGGTACAGAACGAGACGCTGCAGTGAGCACTGATGGGGAAATTGATCTTTGCTACCGTGATCCGTTTACTTAATGCTTTTACACCGACTGAGCAGTTCAGGCAGCCGCGTAAGTTAGTTATGACGGGCCACATTGAAGCTATTAGGACGCTCGTTTGCCCAACCTGCAGCTTCAGCCGACCAGAACGTCAACAACATAAGAACTCATGTTATATCTAGCTTGCTTTCCTAATGTTTTCCTCCAACATGGCTGCTTTTCAAAAATGTTGTATTGTCCAATCACATGATCGAATAGAGACTTTGGACAGGTACAGAGGAAGTCCCTCCCCTTCTTTTGTCCCCCATGGGACTTTGTTTTGGAAAACAATATGTACGTTGGTCGCCAGTGAGAAACTATTATTTCATTTTTTTAAAATCTGAATTGTGCCTTGAATGTGATGTGATGTCACTTAAAAAGTGCAACTACAGTTTGTGTCTCATATGTGAAGGTCGTCACCGTGAAGTCGCCCACTGCTTTGTGGACTTTTGTCGACACAAGAGGGCGGAGCTTCGTACAACGGAGCGCTGAGCAAGACATTTTCAGGCAACCAAATTGTTATATAACTAACTTTCAGGAAGTGAAACCCCACCACTGTGAACGAGTTCAGTCTGAAGTTGTAATTCTGAATACGGACAACTCCCAGACCGGACAACACTGTGGTGCAACTGCAGGGTCTGTATTTACAAAGTAAGCCTTTTAAATCGATCATTTTTGGATTTATTTCAAGCCTTACCGTGTTAAAAAATAATTTCATCATTACAAGAAGGATGCGACGCTGTGACCCTGGTGTCCAATTTGATCCTTTGATTATTTCCGTCAGTTACCTTATAACTAATCACTGAGCAACCACATTGCTCTTAAAAAAAAGTGCTGCAAGTATATATTAATGGTGCAGTCGGGGCGTTCGCTGCATGTTGCTCTGCTGGCACATGGGACCTGACCACTCAACTCTCTCTGGACTTTGCAGCAGTCAGCGCTACAGACATATCCTCAGCGAAACAGCTCAATAGTGAACCCCCCTTCAGTGGAGAATAATCACCTCTTGTGACAACATCCCTGGCTGCTCAGGAGTCTCTCTACCTCCTCAAATACCCTCACACCATAAGATAAAGACATTAGAGACTGTGGGACTTGGGGAGAGTTAAGAATTGGGTCTACAGTCTGTGATGCACGGTGGTACAGACCTGGAAAGTATGGAAGTTTGGCCGACGGACGCCATTAAATGAGCACAGCCGAGCGGCAGCGCAGACTGCAGCTCAGCGCGTTGCTCGTAGCCGCGCCGCCGTGACGCAAAGAAGAAAAACGTGTTTAGAACAAAAAGAAAACGTTCAGGGAATCATCCGACTGATGAGAATCATATCACTGTGTTTGCTCGGGAATAAACGGCTGTGAATAACTTTTACGTCGACACACAATGGGATTAGCATAGCATTGAAATGAAAGGTCAATAAGAAAATGCTTTGTGCCATATGTCTCCTCTGTGAATCTATAAACTAGCCTTTCCCTCTCCACTGTCCTCGCACACTCCCATCCCTCTCCTCCGTTCTCTCCTCCCTCACTCGCTGTCCCTGGGTGGGATGAGTCATCGAAGAGAGAGAAGAAAAGAAAGGAGAGGAGGTGTATTTGTGTGTACTGTATATATGTGTGTGTGTGTGTGTGTGTGTTTGCGCGCATGTGTTGTGTCATTCCTCCTGAGGTGCTGTGCCCTTCACACTCCTTCTCAGCTTTATGTCAACCTTGCTGCTGCTAGAGTGCAGACATATGCAGCAAAAGGTACACACACACACACACACACGCATGCACAACTTGACTCCGGTATTTGAATACGATATACGATAAAGTCTCATCCTGCACTAACGCTTTTGTGTAAAAACTTCAAAAGTGCATACTGGTATTTCTCTTACAGTATGATAGGATGAAACCACCTACAGTGTGACCACCTACATTTGTTCCTGGTGGACAATGAAGTCACCCACAAGAGTTTTACAGTTGCTATCCTGAACAAACAGCAACGATACAACAGGAATACGGATTTCTAACAACTTTCCTCCTCCTTCCCACATTAAAGAAACAGAAGTTAGAGTGTCTTTGGCTTCTATACGGTGACAATTCAATACTGAAACACAATATTTGAGTGCTGTACTGGTACAATAGGGTATTCATATATATATATATATATATATATATATATATATATATATATATATATATATATATATATTTGATTGGACTGCAAAAAGTGGGCGGGCTTAGAATATCGTTGAAAAAAACAACGTGTAACATTAAGGGGGATTAATTGATTAATTGACAGAAATGGAATATCATATCCATAATTATGTTTCAATCAGTGTATAACCACGTGAGTCAAAGTGGTTTCGCTATCATAGAAAAAGGCATTCCTATCGACACAGGGAGCGTTGTCTGCATGTTTCTACAGCAGCCCGTATTAAACAGACTGTTGCTAAATTATGAAATAACAAGGTTAATTTCATAACGTTAATTAATAAGGCAATACGTTCATGGTGTTTTTATTAGTACTTTAATGTTGTTGGCATTTATTATCAAGCCGCAGTGTACATCTGCGTTGAGTTCCTCCAACTATACACACACACACATAGACACAAACAAGCACACACACACACACACACAAAGCGTAAGCAGTTAGGCTGCCGTGGTGAAGAGAACCAGATGAAGTGAAGGATACTCAAGATGAACATGTTTGGGAACGTGAGGGGTGAGCCGAGAGGTATTTTAGTGGGTTACAGATTTCAACAAACCACTAGATGCCACTAAATCTTACACACGGTTCCTTTAAGCATGTCACATTTTGGCCTGCGCGGTGGTGTAGTGTAGCTTAGCGCTGTCGCCTCACAGCAAGAGGGCCTGGGCGGGCCTCCTGTGTGGAGTTAGCATGTTCTCCCCGTGGCAGTGTGGGTTCCCTCCGGCTTCCTCTCACAGTCCAAAGACATGCAGCTCAGGTTAATTAGAGACTCTAAGCTGTCCGTGGGTGTGGATGTGGGCGTGAATGTTTGTGTGTCTCTATATGTGCTCTGCGATCAACTGGCGACCTGTCCAGGTGAACCCTGCCCAATGTCAGCTGGGATCGGCCGGGATCGTCCCCGAATAGGAGAAACGGTTCGGATAATGGAATGGACCCTTTGGCTTTACAGGAAGTAAGGTGATTGGATTTTGATGTAATATATAAATAATATATAAATATGCAAAAAATCACTGTTATCGAATGATATGGGATTTCAGGATTTGATATAAGCAACACCTCTTGTGATACAGGTTATGATACTATGTGATGACAATGCTCTAATTGCAGGTTATTTGTCACTTATCAAGCAGACAAGGGCATAAACTGCCTACATATGCATCAGTCTTCTCGGGACAGCCAATACATCTTTGTCACTTCGCCACCTGTATTGTTGTCCACTTTTGACAACCGAGTCGAGATTAAATTGATCTGTCCTGTCTCTGTGGCAGGTGATGGATTAGTATACATATTTCCAAAATGACAAAGACTTATCAAACGGGGATAATATAACCATGATGACATTTCCTTGGAACAATGTTTGGGCGAGCTGTAAGCTAGTGTGTGAGTGCCTTCCAAAAAAAAAAAGACCAAAGTAAGGTCCAATATTGGCAAAGCCTTTCAGAGATTTATAGGAATGTAGCTCATAGTTTAGCTTAGTTTACCGTCTAGCTGAACGCTGAGAGCAAATTAACGGATTGCTGGCTACGTAGCTAGCTTGTAAATCTGCGATGCTAGTCTGCTAGCATTGTAGGGGTCAGTTTATATTGACCTATTGGTCAATGTTGACTTTTTCAAGTTACTCTTGTGTTCCCGGAGAGTTACTGAACTCTAAAGGGCGAATTATACTCTTGCAACTACAACTCCGGCTGGCCACGCAGTCGGATCGCCGGACTCGTTTTGGTTTATAGTTCCCGTGCGGTGGTGCAACGGCACGCCGACGTTCACCGATATCTCCCTCCAGGAATTTACCGCCATCTGCGTGTCCTTATACTCCGTCAGATGGGTTGTTTAAATGCTCATATTTGTGGACCTCTTCAGCCAAACGTTCTTCAACGGGATCCATTGTTCGTGTTTCTGCGATGGCTTTTAAAAATAGCGGTGTTATGCTATGAAACCGGAAATGTGAGACTCAAAGGATGTGGTTAGCAGACCAATCACAGTCTCGTGGGCTGCGAACGGCTCGCGTAGCTTTGACGGATAGTCAGAAATTTTGGGTGATGCACGCAAGCACGCAAAATGGATGATTTGACCACGCAAGAGGGTCCTTGCGTGTCTTGCGTGTCTTGCGTCTCTGCGTAAAACCCGAGTATAAATCAGCCTTAAGAGAAGCTCTTATTTCTTTAGTCATTATGAAAGAAAACAAGCCAGCAAAACTTGCCAGCCATCATTAAGCAGCTTGCTCTAATAATTATTCTGCCTATTATCTACTAACACAAAAATTCCCAAATATTATTGCTTTAAGTAATATTAATTTAGAGCAACATTTGATCAATGTATCCTTCCAGATGATACCTACATAGCATCAACAGGGCTTTCTGTCTCTTATCCAGATGTCACAGATGCTTTCACTGCTGTCCAAGCATGAGAAATATAACATTCATCATCAACCATCACTTAATTCAAAGCCTATTTATTTCAGACAGCATCGATTCCTGTGCAGCTGTGGTTGTTGGAGGCAAATCAGTCCAAAAACTGAATGAGGGAGTCTAATCTGACTGGATCGCCCCAGAGCTGTCCAAAGAGACAGACAGACGGACAGATAAAGAAAGAGATGGACACTTCAGCCCCCTCTCTCTTCCTCTCTCCCCCCGTGTCTCCCTCTCAGACAGCCAAAGTGGCTGGCCTGTAAGATATTCGGCCTTCATTTGCGGTGACAGGTCAGCCGGCGTGCACTCTTGCCATATTTGCAGCGGCGGTGTCGCGACTCAATCCTATTCAAGTGATACAGACCCGGCTCATCGCCCAGAAAATAAATAACCAACCACAGACCAAACACTTCGGCATACACATCATTAGTTGTGCACCACCGCAGACACCGGCTGATATTCACACAACACAGCTAAATCCTCCCTGTGCATATCATGCACACATGGATACATATGAAACACACACACACAGACAGACACACACACAGACACACATTAAGCAACCAAGCAGTGTGCAGCCCTCCAGAGTACTGTACTGTCATTTCCATAAATACTCTTAAAAGGTGCAGCCAAAACCATGGAAGGGTGCGATTGCCTCTCGGCTAGAAACGCACAAAAAAAAAGCTCTTTTCTTTTTCAAGAGACTGTAGGAGAGGATGACCCACTTAATCGAACAATTTGGAGCGCCTGCGAATGGGAGCGTGAGTGTCTGTGTGTTAGCGTGTGTGTGTGTGTGCGTGTGTGTGTGTAAAAAGGCCTCCCAGTGCCGGGAGACAAACAATAAACAAAACCAACAAGCTTATGGTATTGCAGAGACATGGGGTGATGGCTGTCTTGCAAGAGTTACGTGTGTGTGTGTGTGTGTGTGTGTGTATTTAAAAAGGAATTGTGTTTGTGATCCCACTCCATCTACTGTACAGGTATGTTTAATGGTGGGAACACTGTGCAGGGCCCGAGCAGCGTTTTTTATTTATTTTTAGCAGTGTGTTTGTGTGGGTCTGTCATTCCCAGGGCTGCAGCAGTAATGAAGCCTTCCATCTGCCGTTTGGAGCCGGGTAAAGTGGAGTGGGGCCGGGGTGGGGGTTGTGTACATTTCCATGTGTGTGCGTATGCATGTGTTTGTGTGTGTGTGGGGGGGGGAGGGGGTCAATCCCGGTTTAGCCTCTAACTACTCGTGATGTCACCCATGACAGTACTAAAAATGTATTTGCTTATGTTACTTTGTTTCTGAAAGCAATTGTTCAATTCCCCTGCTCGCTCACAAAAAGCTTTTATTTAATGACAAGGCATCACGCAAAGGACATCGCTGGATTCTCTCTTCTGTTCTTTTGTTCTTTCCTCACACTCCTCCCTGCCTCTCTCCTTCCTTCCCAGCCATTGAGATCCACTTTCATCTCCTTTTATGAAGCCATGAAACATCAGGCAGCGGCATAAATCTAACATGTGATCGCTGTAATGACCAAGAGGCGCAGCATCGGCAACAGGAGCCCGACGGATGTACGACTCACAGGGTCAAGGCTGCCTCTGTGTGTAGCATGCGTTATCTGTGCCACATAGCCACACACAAACACACACACACACACACACACAGACACACACACAATTTACAGTAATGCAACTGAGCCAATGCAGCAGGCTAGTTTGACATGCTACTCATGAACGGGCTCACGGAGTACAAGACATGCCACAGAGGGGCCAAATCTCCCAGCTCAGATAGCGTCTGTATACACACCCAGAGACGCAGGCTGAATAGAACACTAATGGGATTCAATTTTCTTGGTTCTCCAGAGCCCCGATACAAGCCGTACAGCCCAACACAAATATCTCTCACTGAGCACACAACACAGAGCGCCATTCACAAGAGAAAGGACAATGAATGCGGACGCTTTAAACAGCTCGTCTTCCTACACGCTGTTCAATTTCATAGAAACACAAGCTCTGTGAGGCACCAGCCGTGTCTCAGAGCGAGCTCAGTCACAATGTAAGGAATTTGGAAACTTAGAAGAAGGGAAAAAAAGTGCATTTTTAATTGAGTGGCTGGACACATAACCACTGTAAAGGCCCAAACGCACTGGACGTGTTGAATGACGTCATATGTAACGCGTGTCCAGTGATGCTCCTCGCTCACTGTGAGGCATCAGATCTAAAATGCCACCGCCACAGAACTGAGCAGTATTTTTAGGAAACGTTTGCTATTTTGTGTATTATAGATACCCCTACAACTCAGGGAGGAGGTCAGGGTGGATGAGTCAAAGACTTGACTTGGCAGACCACTGGCACCACGAGTCCAGTCTGCGGTTTCAAAGTCTTGTGCTTCTTACGCCCACCATCCACTGCAACTCCTCTGGAGGAAAACAACACTGTCAGAGAACATTTTCCAGGCAGCAATTAGGTTTCCTTTAAAGAGTGTTTAGCAGAGAAGATTCAAGATGTTTTTACTGTCATATGCACAGATAAAAGACAGTTATTCTATACAATGAAAAACTTATTTTGCTAAGTGCTCCTAATACAGAATTACAATGAACTTAAGGTAAAAGAAGAAGAAGAAGAAGAAGAAGAAGAAGAAGAAGAAGAAGAAGAAGAAGAAGAAGAAGAAAAAGAAGAAGAAGAAGAAGAAAAAGAAGAAGAAGAAGAAGAAGAAGAAGAAGAAGAAGAAGAAGAAGAAGAAGAAGAAGAAGAAGAAGAAGGATGTTCTTAAGAGAATGTTCTTCATACATTATTTTGTTTTATTGGAGACAGGATTTAGAAACAAGTGATAAGCATTTTAAAGCTCCTTAACAGATGTAGTTCTGGACAAAGTGAAGGATGACCATCACAACTTTGAGTACTTTTGCTGTGTGGAATATTCCCAGCTTGCACTGCTCCTTTAGTTTTGATGAAGTACGTAACTGTTATATAAGCTTAGAGACTCAATCTACGACAAAAGTGACACTTTAAGGAGACAATTTTATGTGTTTGGTTTCAGAGGAAGTGGGGAAGTTTTCAATAGCCAATCATGTTTATTTTGGGATAAGAACATTGAGTGGTATTCCCCTTTGAACAGAGCCAAGACAACATGCATTTCCTTCAGAACTCCGTAATGCTTTTGGCTGCGTGAGTGTTAAGTGCGTCCCCATCGAGACAGGCCTGACCCTGGCGGCAACGCCGATGGCCGTACATCACTGTGACCTTTCTGAGCACCGCTGCAGCCCGATGCCTTTGTTCGCCTAACGGGTCCCACACAAAGCGACTTTTGACCGACAACAGAAGAGAGAAGGAGGGCAGAGATGGAGAGATAGCGACAGAGGAGAGGGGATGAATGGATAAAGGGACAGGCGTCGGCTGGAGGTCCGCGCTAATGGCCCCTGTGTGTTTTGTAATTAGGAGCAGTGTCAAGAGACGCAGGGAAGGGATGGAGGGGGGTGGAGCGGGGGTGGAGCGGGGGTGGGGGGGGTCAGATGACGGGCAAAGAGAAACAGGCCAACAGAGAAGGGAAGGCAGAGAGCGGACAGATATCCAGACAGACAGAATAAAGCCAGTGTAAGAGAGAGGAAGAAAGAGAATACTGAAAAGAAGAGATTAGGGGCCAATTAAGACAGAGCTGAAGAGGTTGACTTCTAAGGAAAGCCGAGAGGAAGAGCTCCCATCGTCTGATCAGTAATAGATCGGGTGCTTTCCGCATGCACACAGTGCGAGTGTGTGTCGAAGGGTGGCCGCGCCGATTTGGGGTTTTAGGAACGGCCCTCGGACGACCCTTCCTCGAGGGGAACATGACAAGCTCACGGACAACGAGGATAAGGGGAGCACATGTTTCCATCTGGTCGTCGGGCTTATCGAGCCTACTTTGAAACTCAAGTCAAATTATTTTGCTATGCTGAGAGTTTCCTGAAATTCACTTGTTTCATGATGGAAGACTCAATTTCCAGACATTTGTTTGAAACGCAAGAGGTTACAAGAGGTTAGATTTATTATGCCAAGTTCTTGATTGAGCTAAAAGACAAAAAAAATCTATGTTAGGAGATTCAGACTAAATTATTAGGACAGGGGCTGCTGTTATTGCTGCTTTAATGTCCTCTTCAGAGAATACTGTCACCTTAACCTGTTGAAAACTGTGGAAGCATTTTTGGCTGCAGACCTCTTTTTCCCTGTGTTTGAGTCGTCGTAGGAACCTCAAATGAATTCCAATACTTGTGTTTATTGTATGTATTTGTTCAGCAAAGTCTTGCGAAAAAATGTATATCTGCAAAAAAAATCACTTTCAAACGTAATTTTGATCGTAACTATGAACATCCAGCATGATATGAGCCAGATTCCCCAAAAATGCCTCCTGGAGCGGTTAATAAGACACCTTTTTGGAAAGATTAGGACCAAAAGAATCAGAATTTGCAATAAAAATCACAATAGAACAAAGCCTTAGCCTGTTAGGAAGGAGTTTCAGTCAAACAACTATGTCGTTCGGTTTATAAATGGAAAAATTATGTATTTTATGCCAAAAGATTGTCTGAATCGGGCATGCTGGGACTTTAAATGGGTAGGATTTTCAGGCACGGTTTCCACGAGGTTAACTTTAAAACATGGTCGTCTCCAGACAACCAGTGCATTTGTGCATGCCCCTAATTTAACGTGTAAGGATCGAAACGGCAAACTCTATTGTTAGTTTTCTCATCCGTTAGCTTGGCAGGTTGCAAAATATGAAGTTTGATGTAGCCTACACAAGATTGTACTTCTGAGTTCTTATAATGTTTTTTTTAAACAATTGGATAATTCATTGAGATTTTTGTGCCGACCAAAGCCACAGAAACGCTTAATCTGTGAGCCACGTCGCCTTGTCTATGGGAAAAATAAAGGGGGCACCTGAAATAGCTCCTCCCACTTTGTAACCACTAAAATGCCGCGGATAAAACTGGTGACGATAGCTCATGTTTGCCATCGTAACCTCACACGTAGTTTTCCATGGGCACATCTGTCAGAAAGTGTGGCGTGTCAGAGGAAACAATAGGAAGTATTGTTACTGTAAATAGAGCTCAAGAAATACATCTGAAATAAACAGCTGGAGTCAGACTGTACAGTGAAGCTGCGTGTCCCACGATATTTTGTGGCTAGGCGGCTAGATCTCCCACAGTGTCAAATGGGGCAATGGCGCCAAATGATTACTAAAAGAATTCAATAAAGAGACATTTTGAGGGAAAACACCTCTTTTTTTTAGACCGCGAAGACCTGAAGTACATCAAGCAACGAGGCGAGAACGCAACTAATGCTGGGAAAACCCTCATGCCTGTGTGTTAGAAAGCAAATATGGCTTTTGAATGTGAGGCTTGCTATAAATGTATACTGTGTGGGTCTACGCAGCTCCGCGTCCCCTGTGTGTCAGTGTGTATATCAGCGTGTACGCGTGAACGCCTTTTGTGCGCGTGTGTTTGCTGCACATGCGATGAGGGACGGACATCACCGGGGCAGCGCTCTGAGTGAACGAGGCAGATCAGTCAAAGACTTAAAGCCCTGCTCCCCGACGGAGGAAACGGACAGGCTTTGATGTTGATGTGAACAAATAAAAGGAAGCCAAAATGAGTGGAATGGACCATTATCTGCTGTGGAGAGGCCCTCCCATGGAACTGAGCCTGCCTGCTTTGCTTCCAATCTGGGGGGGTGAGGAGGGGATTGAGGAAGATGGAGAGAGAAAGACACACACACACACACACACACACACACACACACACACACACACACGCACACACACACACTGACTGGGAAAGTGGGGGTAGGGGGTCCAGAATCCTATTGATTTCACTCTTGTGCTAAATCCAAATACTGCAGTGTTCTATATTTGCGAGTGTGTGCAGCCTCCTACAATGGACATTTCTATATGTAATATTCCCTTTAACACTGCAAGAGGCCAAGTGACGGTGAGCATTAGTGGAGCATGATGAAAATGTGTAATACTGTACATAGATATCCACCATGCTTTATCTGGTGTCGACTATTTAGATCCAATTCTGAGAATTACTCAGATTTTCTCAGCTGATTAAACAAGCAAAAGGCATCACTGTCCAGCCGCATTGCATGGGGACACTTTTAGTGGCACTAATAATAAGACTTGGCGCGTCCTGCTTAGCACTGCTAATGTTAACTCACAGAGAAAGACGCGAGGCGCTTTGCCAATGCCACAAATACACAAATGCAAAAATAAAATCTGCATTGGAGTTGAAAGTGATGAAATACAATACTAATATCTCCATCACGTGGTAACTAAACAGAAGGAGGCCAACTTATTCAATCATTATTGCATGTTTGTCATAGGCCAATTCGAAACCTTTAAAAGCAAAAGGAATGAATAGAGGAGCATTTGAAAGGCACGGGGAACTTGTTTGCACACGCTGACACATGTTAACCATCTTTTGTACTGGCTGGAAAAAGTGGGTCAGACGCACAACAGTAAATGTGTACAGGGCTAACAACAGGCAGCAAGAGAGACTCATGAAGCGCTGACACACAGAGGAAAGTTATTCCCTCTATGTAACAAACGGCATGTAGAGTGTGGTTACAGCATGTCATTAGTGCCAGAAGTAATGCAGCATGTGTGCGCCTGAAAAGAAAACATTTCCAAAAAAGGGATATTTGAACAGAAAGAGGCTGGGTTAAACCGTTGTTGTTGTTTCTATCTATTTAGCAACACATGCCTGTATAGGAAGGGCCCCCACGCATGGGCCCCAGCGTGTCCTCCAGCATCGCAGCTTTTAGAAGTCCAAACAACTTCAGACCCGACACTGTAATGCACTCATGGCTGTCTGGAGCCGGCCCCGCCCCCTGCCACGGCCCCGCCCCCTGCCACGGCCCCGCCCCCTGCCACGGCCCTGCTGATGCCCGTCCTCTCCACTTCCTTCTGCTGACACGGATCATGGTCATCTGGAACGTGGTCCATGCCTATACTACTCATCATATGAATCATTTCTGTCATATTCATTCTGGTCACATGACTTCTATTGCTTCTGTCCATCCGGGGAGAGGGATCCTCCTCTGTTGCTCTTCTGAAGATTTCTTCTCTTTTTTCCCCTGTGAAACGGTTTTTACTATCTTTGTTTGGGGAGTTTTTCCTGAGCCGATGCGAGGTTATGTTTACAGATTATAAAGCCCTCGAAGACAAATGTTTTATTCGTGATTTTGAGCTCTATAAAATAAACTGATTTGAATGGAATAGGACTTTCTTGGGTCCTGTGCAACCCACCTCTTGAGTGTGAAGTCGGTTGCATGAACTGTTGTCGAGGAACACAACTGCAGAGAAGCCGATCGGATCGACCGCTGTGGAGAAAATCAAAGGCCAGACATACAGAGAGAGTCTCCATCGTTCTTGTTCGGTGCTGGAACTCTTGGCTCTTGTGAAGTTGGTCACTCAGACAGAAATACCTCATCAACTGGATCCGTTCAAAGGATGTGCTGTAAAGCAAAAACCCACACAAGTCTTTCTCCCCATGAAACGAGAAGTTGATATATTTATCGCTCCACTTGTTGTATTTTTCTAAACCTAACTAAGTGGGAGCATGGACATGCATTCACAGATCGCTCGTGTTGCTGGACATCCAAAGGAAAACTGCTTCCTAAACCCAAGTAGTTTTGTTTCCTCACAAAGTTTTTCCCAATCTTTTCCTTAACCTATTTCAGTTTCCTGTGAAGACGGACGTACAGACTGTATGTATGTAACAGGTGAACATTCAAAAGTGTTGCTGGACTCACAAAAACATTAAGATAAGATATCCAGCCTGCTTCCCTTTCTTTTGGTTTGCAACACCTCCATAGCACAACAGCCACACTGCACAGCGTTCATTGCTGACGTTGCTGATCTACACTCTGTTGGTTTGAGTTAACCTCAATAAATCACTCTTGTTTCAAGCTTCACACGTTATTCCCCGTCTCTCTCTTATTTCCCGTCATCGGTCCAGACTACCAACTAAAAGCATAAAATGGCCGACGTTCAAAAAGAACAAATGACGGGAAGAATAACGCAAGTATAGTTTACAATAATTGTTTTCCTCCCTCGTGGGTAAAAGAGTTTCCATGAGATAATGCAGGATATTAGATAATGGATGGTGGAGACACTTTGGACACGGCAGGAAAACCTATAGCTTTAATGTACGCGATGAATAATTCAAAACAGTGGTGTTGACCTGCAGGAGGATGAAGACTGAAGACGGTTGCTTAACTGCAGTGCGTCCTGTGCTGACCACATGTTGAATAGAGTGCAGGTCTTCACACTCTTTCTAAACTTTGAAACAATGCGTCCAGCCATGCGGCATAATCCTAGTTGATATCCTGGGCCACTTTTCTTTCCTCTTTCAAGGCACCGTGACAGGGAATGAGGGTCGGGTGGGTGGGTGTGGGGGGGGCAACGGCTGAAAGTTGTAATTAGTTTGTGATGCCTCGTCTGCTGAAGGGCAGTCAGCTTTAATTTGATCAGCAGCCTTAACGGAGCGTAAAAAGACACAAGGGACTACAAGACGCTGTGGTCAACAAGGGGAGCAGTCATTGCTTTACGTTCCTGTGCTCCAGTTAGACTGACGACCCAATGATGAGGACGCCCTCTATCTCCTGCTTTCTCTTCTATTTAAACATCAAAACATGCCTCATTTCACTTTATGGACTCTTAAACCGCTTCGACAACTTGATGTGCCGACTTCAGTGAGAGCTGCTGAGATCTGGGATGTCCTATTTATGATGCTCCTTCTCCTCCCCCAGCCTCTGTCTGCTGCTCTTTTATTTTAATAACCCCAGGTTTCTGTTGTGAACTGGTGCTGTGGAACACTGAGCTTGACCGGCTTTGGTTTATTCATGAGGCTCAATGAGCGACGCCTTTGATGTCCATGAATTATTTAAAGGCAACACTTTTTTGACTACTCCTTCACTTTGGTAAATACGTCCCTGTGCTGCCTCACCAAGTCTTCATCGCTGTGCTGCTTAATTGGAAGATGACGTGTGGACGGACAACTGGTGTCCACTTCTGAAAAGACCCCAGGAAGCCTTACAGTATTTCATAATACATAGTGCTTCATAATTGTAGGTGTCTCTTTTTTTTACTTCTATATGGTGGGCACAGTATTTCATTTTGGCACAAAACCCCAATTTTATCATCACAGTTGGCTGAAGCTGCTATTCAAGCAGCTTTTTGTCATGTACAAACATATATTGGCATACATACATGGACATATATATATATTTATATATATATACATTGTATACACAACCCACACAAATTCTTCATTTCTATCTTACGGACAAAGTCAGGGAAAACAATAAGGAATCAATTCAGCTGTAAGATGCTGTGTGGCTGTTGAAAGAGTTCTCCATTCAACAGATGTCAGCAGGTCTGAGGACGAGCTGTTTGACCAGAAAAGGTTGATGGATGCAGAGTCCAGTATGTTAAAGTGTTACCAGATGTTCTGAACGGCCACACGAGGGAAAACTGTCCAGAATAACCTCAGTGAAAGTTAGCAGGAGAGGTACAGATAAGAGTAGAGAAGAATAACAATAGAACAATGTAGCAGTTTCTTTTTATCTATTAACTGTAATGCTTCATCTTTTTCTCTCCTTTTAGCAACTTGTCTTGGATGTTCAGACTCTGTTTCACGAGTATAATGAAAATAAACTCTTCCTTATCAAATTGATCTTTTTCTGGGCATCTTTTGAAGGATTTCTTGCTGTTATAACTTGCTTGTTTGGGGGGATTGCAGAATATGAAGAAAAGATGATATCATAGTGTTTTTCTCATTCATTCTCATGAGTGTGTTGCGCATCATCTCCGGCATTAGGAAGGTGTAATATTATGTGCACGGTGGATAAGCCTGGTGATTAGTGATAGCTGAGACCCCCTGCTGGTCTTCTATGTTAAGTCCAGCGAGCATCATCAGAGCTTCCAACTAATCTGGGCTTGTCTCTCATTTGGTTTGTCCGCTGAGTGGTAACAGAGTCCTGCCTCACATCCCATTGTAAAGCGTCTGTCATGTACAGCTGAGCATCCCTCTCTGTGCTCTGGCGGTCCTCTCCCTCTCCCTCCGTCTCAGTTTCTCATTCACACACCGGGTGCAGCGAGCATGCACGCCTCACAAAGTCACTCTCCTTCTCTCTCGTCTTTGGACGCTGATATTATACGATAGCGTGGCATAATGGGAGGAGGAGGGGGAGGGGGGGGGGTAGCGGAGAGAGCAGCGACTGGGATCCTCACCCAGCCGCTGCTCTGCTGTTTTACCCCATGCGGTGGCACACAGCGCATGGCAGGAGTGATATAATTAGAATGGAAATTACAGAAAGTTACAGGCGAGCTAAATCCCCCCCTCGCATCGCGTGGCTAAAAATGTCCCGGGCAACGCCAGTGGATGTATCACCATAGCAACAGCCTTCTTCTGCACTCTATTTTCAGACTGAAAAAAGGGAGAACCATCCAGAGAGAGAGAGAGAAGGGAAGAGGGAGAGAGAGAGAGAGAGGGGAGAGAGCGAGGGAGAGAGAAATGCAAACATTGCCGTTTCTGTAAAAATTGATACATTATTCAAGTAAGGAAAACATCTCAGGGTGAGCGCCGGCGGAGAGGCGGCGGGGCGGTGGGCCGCGGCGTGCGCTCGCTTGTCAGCGGTCTTGGAGGGGCGGAGGGGGGCATCGGTGTGACGGTCATACAAGGACAATGGGGTGCTGCTGGGTTGACTTACACGTGTAGGCAGAGGTCAGCGCTGAAATCTACACCCGCAGCCGGGGATGTTAACATCAATGCGGCGGCGGCGGCGGCGGCGGCACGAGGCTCCTATTTGAATCAATCACACCATCATACGCCGAGAGAATGAGCTGCTGCGAATCATCTCGCGGAGGAAATGGAGTCATTTGGGGCATTAAGAGGCCTCAATGAGCGCCGCCGCTGCAGTTCGCCATCGGGTCAAGGGCACGGCGTCATTGCGCCGATGAGTCAAACATCTGATACGTGTTTTATGTTTCCAAATAACAACGTGAAGGAAAAAAAAAAAAGAAGACCTGCTCCCGATGCACTTAGTCTCCATTCCCCAATTCTTTTCACTTCAGTTCAATTTATTATAATTCATTTGGGCACAATGTGGTTTATTGGCATGCCAGTTGAGAATGAAATGCCAAAGCACCAAGACAAAAGATCCCCATTTTCTCTCTTTCTTTCTCTCTCTCTGCTGGTCTAATCAGGTCTTAAATGAAAGCATTCTCTCACTCTTCCTCTCTCTCTCTCTCCCTCTCTCACTCTCTCTCTCTCTCTCTCTCTCTCTCTCTCTCTCTCTCTCTCTCTCTCTCTCTCTCTCTCACACACGCACAAAAACACTCTCTCTGTCCATCTTTCCGTCTCCTAATGTTTCTCTCGCCCCCCAGGGGGTCTGATTGAGCCGGCTGGGAGGCATGGATCTTTCTCTATTGATCCGCCTGCTGAATCACTTATCCCTTTTCCAATGGCCTTCACCACCACGCTCAGGTTTTAGCACTCTCTGCATGCACACATTTCCTTACTAGTACAGCCAAGAGCCTGGCTCGGAAAGAAATGCTTCACAAGTGGAAAGATTATTGTAATGTGATGCTAAAAAACTTGCAGACTGTAATGAAGTACAGTTTCTAGTGAAGAAATGTGTAAATCAAACTGATTGAATGTGGAATACCTTAAGGAACAAAAAGCAGTGTGTACGATGAACCCAATTTCCAGTAGCAATCAATAAGATGGCGAAAAGGAAATTGGGTCATTGTTATATATAGTAATACTAGTGATGAAAGCATCCTGGCCATGCTAATGGACAATTAAGAGTTCAAAGCAGGAACATATAGCATGCAGAATCAGCAAATGGATCGCCATTACGAGATGTAAAGATGGGAACTAGAGGCGTGTGTCCAGAAATACTGTATCTTAAAGGACAGAAAAATGTCAAAAGGTCAACGTTCATGAAGTAATGCGCCTGATTGATGCAGCAGGAAGAATGAGCGATGATGTGTGAACTCTGCAGAACCTGCTTTTCATGTCGGGGAGATGCAGAGCTCCATTCTCACGTCTGTGGTGACCTGTTCAAAGAGGCTTTCATCTCCAAACAAAGCCGTCCAAAGCCACACAACAAGACTTAGAATCGGATCAAAAAAACGAAGTCCGGACACATGTTGAATTCTATTATGTTGCAGAAAAACAAAAAAAAGGAATATCTTTATGTAAATAAGTACATTTTCGTCAAAGCCCGATATTTTTTCAGCACTAAACACGTGCAGCCAGAATACCAGAAGCCATACGGGTGTGAAACTATGCAGACAAAGAAAAGCTGGGGCATTTATTTATATGGCCCTCTATGTAGGCTATGGAGATCATTTGAATGCAGCAGTGCCATACACAAACCTTTTATTATCACCATCCATCAACTTGTCATGCATCTTTTCTCTCTCTCTCCATCTGCTGAACTGGCCAGCTGAAGAAGGAAAATGAAGAAACAAGAAACTGTCCTTCCTGGTGGCTATTTGAACTGAATGAATCAAACAATCACTTAAATCATCCGTTCATTAAATCCATACAGAGGGAAATGAAGCCCATCTGAGGGCTTCTGGGTTCAGCATGTGGGCCCTGTGGGGCTCCCTGGCAGGTATGTTCAGCCCGCGCCGTCACCGCTGTAAACATGTTTTAAAGTGCTGTGGTTTTTTGGGAACGCTGAACTGTTTTCGGGCATTCTTAA
This sequence comes from Clinocottus analis, assembly GCF_023055335.1. Lineage (NCBI taxonomy): Eukaryota > Metazoa > Chordata > Actinopteri > Perciformes > Cottidae > Clinocottus > Clinocottus analis. Next base: position 16,222,927 of record NW_027175876.1, read on the forward strand.
CACTAAAAACATGTCTCTCTCTTCATACTGCTGGGAATGCGCAAAAGCATGTTGTTACTATTGAGAAGGAGCAGAACAAGAGGCCGGCGCCGCACAGGCGGGTCCCTGGAGGTCACGCCGCTTTCTGCAATGTCAACCAGACGCCCGTGGGCTCGTACAGACGCTTTCCTTCTGCAGCAGGACGGACGCTCCAAAGCTGCCAGCCTCTGCCCGGGCACTAAACAAGTCCCAGCATGCACCCTGGTAATGTCTGCCTGTTTCTGTCTCCCGCTCTGGTACACTTTCTCTGACTGTCTCTCTCTCTCTCTCTCTCTCTCTCTCTCTCTCTCTCTCTCCCTCTCTCTCTCTCTCTCTCTCTCTCTCTTTAACTCTCTCTCCATTTAACTCTCTTTCTTTTTAACTTTCACTCTCTTTAACTCTCTTTCTCTCTCTCTTCCTCTCTCTCTCTTTAACTCTCACCATCTCTCCATTTGACTCTCTTTATTTTTAACTGTCACTCTCTTTCTCTTTCTCTCTCCCTCTCTCTTTTTAACTTTCACCATCTCTCCATTTAACTCTCTCTCTTTATCAATTCAATTCAATTCAAAGAGCTTTATTGGCATAAATTTCTTAGAAAGACAATATTGCCAAAGCATTATGTAAACGTTTGAATCTCTCTCTCTCTCTTTAACTCTCTTTCTCTTTCCCTCGCCCTCTCTCTCTTTAACTCTGACTATCTCTTTCCTGCCTCTTTTCTCCTTTCCCTCGTGCTTTAGTTTGACTATATTTCCGTCATCAGACATGGCGATTCGTCACCGTTGACACGACGCGCTCTGGCCTCCGGTGCGCTCCGTTGAACCCTCTCGGTCGCTCTGTTGGGACGACTCGCACAGACAGAGGACGGGATGAGAGAATAATGATGAGTATTTAGCACAAGGTTGAAAGTCCGCAAGAAACAAGGGCGCCGGATCAAAAGAGACAGAAGCAGAAGATGAAAGAGTGCAAAGAGAGGGAGACTCTGCTCGTAGCAGCTCTCAGTAGGTATGCAGAGCATATAGGATGCTGGATCATGGTCAGCTGTCAGCTTCCTGGTGTGACCACAAGGTCACGAGAGTTATTCCTGGCTGCCAATGTAAGGATAAATGTAAGCTTAACACGTGACAAGAAGACACATACACTCACATCCATATCTATGTAACTCCAGCTTGGGATCACAGCTGTCAGTCAATTATAGATGTAGGTCAAATAAGCAGGCGACTGCCTCAGATCAGTGTAGTAGGCCGTGGTGCAGAGTCAATAGGGGGACAGAGAAAGTGGGATAAAGGACTGTGTGAGCACAGAATGAGAGAGAGAGAAAGAGAGAGAGAGAGAGAGAGAGGGGGGGGGGGATAAAGAGTTGAGAGACAGGGAAAGAGAATCAGAATGAAAGAGTGGGAGCTAAAGCGAGGAGGCAGAATGAGGTTTTTCCTGCTGGAAATGCGGTCGGCCCGCTCCGACATGAGGTCAAGAAGAGTGCGACCCCCCCCTTGTTTATCACGATCAAGTATACAACATGTGCGTCTCACGCGAAGAGGCCTTCAGAAGAGAAAAGACCTTTTTTGAACACTCGCAGTTGGTTTCCAGAACTGGACTGAAACCAGCAGCGAGAGAGAAAAAAAAGAGGAACGGATGAAAACACAACCTGTTTTTGCCAAGTCACCAGTGGCCTCAAACCAACATTTCTTTTGCAACATGATGGAGCCAACAGCACTCTCAAACAATCAGAGCTTTTGGGTATTTGCTCTGTCGGACTAATTGTGTCTTCATGTGCTTCTCATCTATTTGTTTTTCCATTTTGAAGACATTGTACAGATCAAGTGAAAACACTGGATGCAGTTGTTTTATGAAGATGACAAGATGAAGAAGATTATTAAGAAAATGAGACCGCAATATGGAGATGTTATATACACAGAAATACATATTAAGCCAAATATCTTCAGTGAGAAATCCGTTTTTGATCCAGAAACCGTGAGCGTACAGTCTGACATGTTTTGAGGGAACCTGATGGTCTGAGATTCTAATGCAGGATAATTTGAGCAACAGTAACGACAACAACTTCATGCCCACTCTACGGTTTAACGATCCCATGCAAATGAGGAGATGAGCCTCCTGGAAAACTGTGGAGCTTCATCATGCTTACATCATGCTGACTTCAAGCTTCATCAACTGATGTTCAGATAATTTACTTGTCAAACATACTAAACATTTAAGGGATGATTCTTTGATTGATCTGTTTCCGGGACCATTAGTTAAAATTAGTATTAGCTGCTTATAGGTCATATTTATCTCTAATATCTATTTGATATTGCTGTTAAAACAGACGCCAGAACTCTACTTATTCAAGTTTCTTGCCAAATGTTTTTTTTTTTTTAACCATTTGGAGCTTGAAAGTACCACAAGGCCAGCAATGCAACCACTGTTGACATGAGCTGTGAGCTCCTTTATCAGAAGAAGCCTGTAATGTCCAGAAAGACTTTCGCCCATTGAGATTTATTGGATTAATATCAACAATTTAAGTTTTCCCTATATTTTTCCAAAATTGGGTGGCATTGGATACATTTTTATTTAAAGTTAAATGATCTTACTTTACACTACTATTCAAAAGTTTGGGGTCACCCAGATACATTTTCAGTTTCTTCGCAATTTCTCTCATGGAATATCCTTCACTTCTAAGAACAAGAAGAGACTGGAGAGTTTCACATGAACGTTATCTTTTTCTGGCCATTTTGAACCCACACATGTGATGCTCCAGATACTCAACCAGCTCAAAGGAAGAACAGTGTTATCACTTCCCTCACCAGCAGAGATGTTTTCAGCTGTGTGACATCACTGCACGAAGATTTTCAAGGGTTTTCTACTCATCCATTAGTCTTCTAAGGCGATGATCAAACACAATGTACCATCAGAACTCTGGACCGGGCCTCTACACACTGATGTAGATATTAAATTAAAAACCAGACGTTTCCATCTAGAATAGTCTTTTACCACATTACAATGTATAGAGTGTATTTATGATTCATTTCCTGTTATCTTCATTGAGAAAAACAGTGCATTTCTTTGAAAAATAAGGACATTTCTAAGTGACCCCAAACCTTTGAACGATGTATATTAATGATGTCTCATTGCGGAAGTTGAGTACCATAATTAATGATTTATTAAAAGTGCTACAAGCAATCATGCTACATATTTTCCTACCCAACATGAGGCATAACACAGAGTAATTGTTTCATTATATACAATAATCACAGCGACGACGGCTCTCAGTGGGCGACTGTGTTGGAAAGAGGAAACGTTGACATGTTGCTACGGTTACCAGGCGAAGAAAGCAGCATGGGGTAGTGGTAAATCTATTTAGATTAATATTTGTAAGCGGCCCTCTCATACACCTAAAGCCAGAAAATAAACATGAATTAATTAATACGACTCGCTCAATTTACTATGACTAATCAAATTAAATTTGTCAAACTAATGATGCATTGAAAACACTGTGAGTACCTCAGTGTCAAGTTTCCCTTCTTCCACAATGAAAAAAAGAAATATAGGCTAAATATTGAGAATTGAGCGGCCGAAATGAGCTTCCTCCGTAGGGTGGCCGGGCTCAGCCTTAGAGATAGGGTAAGGAGCTCGGACATCAGGGGGGAGCTTGGAGTCGAGCCGCTGCTCCTTCGTATCGAAAGGAGTCAGCTGAGGTGGTTCGGGCATCTAATCCGGATGCCTCCTGGACGCCTCCCATTAGAGGTTTTCCAGGCACGTCCAACTGGGAAGAGGCCCCGGGGAAGACCCAGGACACGCTGGAGGGATTATATCTCCCGGCTGGCCTGGGAACGTCTCGGGGTCCCCCAGAACGAGCTGGAAAATGTTGCGGGTGAGAGGGAAGCCTGGGTCGGTCTGCTGGGTGTGCTGCCACCGCGACCCGACCCCGGATAAGCGGCGGAAAATGGATGGATGGATATTGAGAATGAATAAGAAACTAAGTTAGCATGTACAATATAAATACAACACTTAAGAAATAGCCTCCGGACAATTTCTACATTACAGACCTAAACAACCGCGTAAATTATAATAAAGCTGAAGATGCGAAGCCATGATTAAGCGTTTAAAAATTCAAAGATACCATAAATAAATCAGAATACTATTCCAATATATGAGATAAGGATTGCAGAAGCAAAACTAGACTAAAGTACATTATTACACAGTGGAACTGTCATATAAAATTGTGGTCATGTTAAGTTTACACGGCTAATGATATGTGAGAGTCAAAGCTGCTGGCAGAAATGTCCTCATGTGATGCTCCAATCATGCTCCAAGCTCGATGTAGTTCTGAGTATAACCCCTCCTGCTTATGTGTCCTGGTTCAATGTCAAAGGTCAAAGGTGTCACACTGGGGCAGGAAGCTGCTCCACAGATAAAGAAAGCCACCTCCTTATAATCAATTTGTTTGGGTTTCAACCCCAAATCAGAGTGTTTGAGACTGTTTCATAAGAAATAAAAAAAATTCTCAATCTTCAATTTAAATAATGATTTCTTTCTCACACTTACTTGAAAAGTATACAGGAAGCTCTTCTCAAAGTCACCGTGTTCAAGTAGTCGTATGAACCCCAAATGAGTTTGAATAGTTGTGTTATTTTATTTTTTTCAGAATTTATTTGTAAAAATATGTATATTTTCAAATAAATCACTTTTATAACATATTTTGGTCATAACTATGAACATCCAGCATCATCTAAGCAAGATTGGTCGAAAAATGCTTTTCGAGTGGTTTCCGACATGTTCAAATTGTGTGCCGCAGACCTTTACCAAGGTCCCACATATTATTAACACCCCTTGTTAGAAAGAACAGGGCCTAAAGAACCCAGATCTGCAATGAAATCCACAGAAAAACAAAGTGTTGGGGTGATTCGATGGTTTTTCTGACAGAAAACTGTGTAAATTGGTTTAGATTGTAGAGCAAACAGGCTCACAAAACCCGGAAACGTGAGACGAAACTCTCTTGCCGTTTTGGGGACTTTAAGGTACTAATAGTTGGGTTGGATGGATTTGGATTACTTGGTTAGACTCCTACCACCCGGACGGTTACAGAGATGTCTTTATTATTGAAATCCGATGTTGTAAAAGGGACCTAATAGGAATTTTGTGAAACCTTACGGACGGAGCTGAATGCGAGTACATAAACTTAACGGTTACTTTTATTATTTTGTACCGAGCCTCGTCTTCTCAAAAGGGTTGCAGTATTGTAGCAACGTGAAATGAAGTTAAACAACAACGTAGTTGTAGAGAAAATAAAGGAAACGTCAAAGGGAAACTGTTTCTCTCTGCGTGTCCGGTAATGGGCGCAGGTTTTCAAAAGGTTAAGGCCGGAACTGTTCATTAAATAATGCAGCTCCCTAAAAATAACAGTGTTTGATGCCAAATAGGACCAACTGACGCTTTTAGCCCTCACCTGTGTGATATCATACGTCTATGCTTATCTAGTATGTGACTCATCTTTAGTTAGGCAGGTTAAAACCTTCCTTTATTGTGCAATTGAATATTTTAACCATTGACATCTAATGGCAGGGATGTTCTCACAGGACCAATACAGAAGAGAACATTCCTGCCATCCGCTATAAGACTTTATAATAAATTACCTCTGGCCAGAAGCTCCTTCAATTGAATCAACATCAACAACCAGAGCAGCGCTTTTGTCTTTTAGTTAGTCACTCACTGTACATACTTCATTTTCACTTTATATAGACTGTACAAGAAGTTATATGACTGTAAAATAAGTTATATGACTGTACAAGAAGTTATATGACTGGACAATAAGTTATATGACTGTACAAGAAGTTATATGACTGGACAATAAGTTATATAGACTGTACAAGAAGTTATATGACTGGACAATAAGTTATATGACTGTACAAGAAGTTATATGACTGGACAAGAAGTTATATGACTGGACAATAAGTTATATAGACTGTACAATAAGTTATATGACTGGACAATAAGTTATATGACTGGACAATAAGTTATATGACTGGACAATAAGTCACCTTTGGCCAGATCCTCTGTAGATTAATCAATATCAATAGCCCTTGCACCGCTTTTATTGTTCAATATTCACTGTACATGTTTGTTTCAATACACTTCACTTCACTACTACTCCAACTCCAACTACTACTACTACTACTACTACTACTACTACTACTACTACTACTACTACTACTACTACTAAAACAACAGCTACTACTACTGCTACAACTATACTGTCTTCTTTCTGTTTTAATACAGTGATTTTTTTTTTTACCTTTTCTCTTTTGTTTGTTCTCCTCAATAGAAAAACTTAGATCTGAAAATAAAGAGAAACTACCTGGATGGCAATTGTTTGATGCATGTTGACCCAACCACAGTCTAAATGAAAAATGATTATGAGTAAACCAAAATTGATATGTTAAAATGAAATACAACAATGAAATACAACAAAATATTCAGGAATAAACCTCTTTCACAACCTATATGGCACTACGACTCTCAGTTTGACATGTGTCTGGACAAACTCAAGACCAGACTTGGGTCAATCTTGACACTCAAATCAATGTATGAACTATAAGACCTTTGTAAAGACTCAGCCTACAAGCTTTATTGAGCTCACCTTTCTGGTTTTACGAGCAGCTACACTCCTGAGGGACACAGACACATCCAGTTGTGAATGAACAACTGAAAGAACTAACATGCACCTTATTTCATATGCTAGTCCAAGTCTTAGCACGTCATTGTTTTTTATATATAGTTTTAATCTACCTCAAAGTAACAGACTCGCTTTATTTGTAAACTATTCAGAAATTGACTGTTTTACCTGTTTTGTTTGCGTTCGTTATAATCTTGTTCTGTAGTCTTAAAAAACTTATCTTGCTTATTATAGTGTTTCTTTATGCATATTCACACAAGCTTGAAGTTGACCAAACCTCTAAATTTGAAACATCTAAGTTCATAAAAACTACATAAACTTTGTGATAAATTCTTTTAGTGTCCTGCTTCATCAATTGGATGTTGATCGTTCTGCTTGTAACTTCCTCCCTGTCCAGCTTCTCACACTGATTTATGCTGAAATGTGAAGGTTTAACCCTATACATTAATTTATCATCCATATTGGAATACATATACATCTATAGGTCTGTCTGCATCATAATAACAATATATATCTATTCATTCTATGTTTAGTTGAACAGGTTTTATTCAGTGATTTTTATCCAACTGGTTCTGCAGCTGAGAGAGCACACATTTAAAATATGGAAGAAATAACCCGTTGAAAACTGTGGAACCAATTTTGTCTCCAGACCTCCTTTTCCCTGTTTGAGTCATCTTAGGAACCCTTAAATGAATTACAATACTTGTGTTTATTGTATGTATTTGTTCAGCAAAGTCTTGGGAAAAAAATGTATATCTGCAAAAAAAAGAAATTAAAAAAAAATGCCTCCTGGAGCGGTCAATAAGACACTTTTTTAGAAAGATTAGGACCTAAAGAATCAGAAACTGCAACAGAAATCACAACAAACAAAGCCTTGGTCTGTTAGGAAGGAGTTTCAGTCAAAAATGGAAAAAAAATACTTATTTTATGCCAAAAGATTGTCTGAATGAGGCATGCTGGGACTTCAAATTGGCGCAGATGGATCTTCACGCAGGGTTTCCAAAAGGTTAAATAGACTGCGTAAGCAGTATTACCGGTAATTCTGTAAAATAAGATTTCATTAAATAATAAGATGGGAGGGGTTTACTGTTCCCACACTGCACCCACTTTCTCAAGACAGCTCTCTTCTCCTCTTCGGCCTTTCGACTCTGGACTTTGACGCTGGAGGATGATCTCTGAGCGATGCACCAAAGTGCTGGGGATTCATTCCAGTAACTAGTGGGAGAAGGAGACTCTAAAAGAAAAGACTCTAAGATGAAAGACATTGTAACCCCTGCTGCTACAAAGGAGGGTGATAACATGACTCGACATCCTGCTGAGAGAGATGGAGACGAGGAAGAACAGTTCAAGCCCAACCTCCACAGAGAAGACGACCAGAATCTAAAGATATCAGAGACGGCTACAGAGTGAGACATGGAAGAATGGTATTCAACAAATCTAAGTATCATGAACAAGATCCAAGATGCCCACGGAGGAACAGCTGCCACTACAGATAGAGCAATGCAAAACATTTTTTACAGACAAGCTCAGCACAGCCAGATAATAAACACATTGTGGATGACAGCTCCAGAAATATTGCATCCAAAACTTAAACTCGTTGTACAAGTATATTAACTTCTTTTCTTATCATTCGGATTAGCTGTCTCTTCATAGTAACACTTTGATTTACACTTGAGAATAATCACGAGACGCAGTGAAGCATGATGGGATCGCTACAGGCCGGAGAGAGGCTGGAGTGCAACTACAGTCTGTGACCTGTGACCTGCAATGAGGGAAACATCACTGCCCAGTAAACAATCAGAGCTGAGATCCAAGGTTACATACTTATTCTATATAAATGCAAATTGCTGCTTATTATTATAATTATTATTTCTGAACTGATCCATATCATCTGTGAACCTAAACTGCAACAACAATGGAATCGTGTGTTAAGCTGCATTTAGATTGACAGCACAATTGAGCCCATAAGCGGCCGATAGTGAGCGGTGTCGGCGCTGCCTGCCGTGTTGCCCAAGCTCAACATCCAAGTTTCAACAATAACACACACACACACAAACACACACACGCACACACGGCTTGTTTAGTCACACAGACCAGTCATCGCCTGTGGATTTTCATCATTCTCTTATTAGCGTGTGAGTGATCAGCGCACACGAGTCCCCTTACAAGGCTACGCGGAGCTGTGTTAACACACACACATGCTGTTGATGTGTAACTTGGGGATTAGCAGCAGCTGAGAGAGCGCTTCAGCTATAGAGAATGACAACAAAGGCAGGTCGGATGTTGCGGAGGCAGAGTGAGGGAGAGACAAATGATCGGCACGCCACTCAGGATGACTGTGTATTGACAGCAGAGGTCACGCTGAGAGATTGGGTCTACCTGTAGCTTGAGCACGGGGTGGAGGTGTGTGTGTGGGTGAGGGGGGGGGGGGGGGGGGCAAAGTGAAGGCCTCTGGTGGCTGAGACAGGATGTTAAGGGAGGTCTCTTAACATGTTAACACACAGACCAACAAGCATTTCTATTTACCAATGTGCTATTCTTGATTAGACCCGAGACTGTGGGCTCTCCCTGTGAACATGGGCAAACACACACACACACACACACACACACACACACACACACACACACACACACACACACACACAACACACGCGCCACCCCTATATACATCAAAGACCATAGGTTCCCCCAGCTAACCTGCTGCTCTATATATAGCCTCTTGCCAGGGTTTCCTCGAGGTGACACACACACACACACACAGCAGCAGATGACTTCAGATATATACGGATTTAATCCACACCTGGGGTACTGCAGAGGTATTATGGACAACAAAGGCCTGATAAAGATGCCATTTTAGGGCATTTAGCTCCCAGAAATGATTAGGAACGACCCACACCAGGTGAGACCCTGAGGCTACTGCGCCGCTACGCCAATAATGAGAGCGGGATGGAGGGAGGAAGAAAGATAGGGACGGTATGAGAGAGTGGTCATCTTGTAAAAGGAATTAGAGCCATCTTTAAAAGAGGCAAGAATGAGAGGGATGCTTTTCTAATTGGGCCTAAGTAAGAGTGGGAGGGACAGAGCGGTATGAGAGGTTTCAGATGATTATATTATAAACAGGAACACCTACAGTTAATGGCAGGACGCCAGCTCTCGTTGTAATGGTTCAAAACAGGAGAAAAAAAGGTAAAATTCCACCAGGAGGGTTCGTGGAAAGAACGAGGGAAGGAGTATGAATGGGGCAAAGGGAGGAGACAGCAGCAGTTTTCTGTCGGGCACAGCAGGTTAATTTGCTCTTGTCAGAACGAGGGCTTTCCCTCCAGCCGTCCTTATCTTTGTTGTCCTCCTGGATGTCGGTGTCAAACCGAGAGGCGGTTTGTGGATCCCGCCTCGGCACTGTCACCTCGCTAGTTGCAGCCCAGGAGTGACAGAGGAGCAGCTTTACACTGTAATCCTCTAATTATATCAATTAAGGGGCTGAAGAATTGAGCGGAGGAATACAAATTCTTCTTGTCAAGGGGGGAAAGTAAAATTACATACACAGGTACAGGCTATACAGGTACAAAGGGACTCAATACGGGACAAGAGCACTCATGAATAACGATCAATGCTAATTAATTGTGCCCGAATAACTTAAAATGTGTTTATTTGTTAAATATGGTCCAATCCCTGCTGACTACATCACTTCCAAAAAAGAACCAGATACAGCCGGAATGATGAAGAAAAGAAAGAGCAAAATGCAAATTCAGGATAAGTGTCAGTTAAGAGGACTTAGGGAGCCTTAACGTGTTGTACATTACCTCAAATGGGATTTAGAGCAGCTATAGAGAGAGATTACACAATGAGACAGACTACAGTTATGCACTTATCATGTACATGTCAAAGTCCTGTGGAAGACCACACAGAATACTGAAGGTCTATCGCTGAAACAGGCGGCAGCAGCATGGAGTGTTGGTCAAGGCCGCACTCACTCTGAAGCGATGAAGACCAAGAACACACGCTGAGCTGAACTGGACGACTCATTAAATTATGTTTTCTGCTGTAGCTACTTAAATTTAAAGGAATGCAATCCAAGAAATGCTGCATGTACCAAAACTCGAGCTTGAAGGCAGAAGTAAGAGGAGAAAAACTTTGAATTTAGAAAAAGTCAAAATATGTAGAAAAAAAAGAAGATGTAGCAAAAAACAGGGCAGAAATAAACATAGCAAAGCTGATGTAACTCTTCAAAAATGCACATAAACACATATTGTACAGGACCAAGACGATGAACTAAAAATGCAGCTTGTGGTAAACAAATTCCAAAACAATATTCATGTGAACTGCTATGATATACCTTTTTCACAAGTCCTGGCAAATTAGCACAGCTATAATTAATAACAATAATGATGCCTAGTTGACGTAGTGACAGGGCCCAACATACTGTTCATCCGCTTGGTAGCGTTGTTAGTAGAATCTGTGCCTTGATGAGTCAGCAGGTCTGCTGTGAACAAAGAGCACAACATTAAGCACGTGAACAGCAGGTGTGACAGTAGCACTGATAGCTAACATTGATAGTTATTGTTGATAGCTAACGTTGATAGCTAACACTGATAGTTATTGTTGATAGCTAACACTGATAGTTATTGTTGATAGATAATTTTGATAGCTAACATTGATAGTTATTGTTGATAGCTAACGTTGATAGCTAACATTGATAGTTATTGTTGATAGCTAACATTGATAGCTTACATTGATAGTTATTGTTGATAGCTGACGTTGATAGCTAACATTAATAGTTATTGTTGATAGCTAACGTTGATAGTTAACATTGATAGTTATTGTTGATAGCTAATGTTGATAGCTTACATTGAAAGTTATTGTTGATAACTGATGTTGATAGCTAACATTAATAGTTATTGTTGATAGCTAGTGTTGATAGCTAACGTTGATAGTTAACGTTGATAGCTAAAGTTGATAGCTAACGTTGATAGTTAACGTTGATAGCTAATGTTGATAGCTCATGTTGATGGTCAACATCATGTCAGTCATGCTAAAAAACTCACCTTAGCTAGGCTGTTAGCATCACTTCACATGGAAATGAGCAATAATGAATTCAAACAGCTGCTTTTGATAATAGCTGAGCAAACATTTCCAAATAGCTTTTATATTGTCCAGACACACACTTCTGTCTATTTGGTGTGCCTTATTTTGCATTGTCTCTATCTTAAGATTGTCTCTAACTGGTATCAGGTTTGGGGGTTTGTGCTTGTTCAGTTGATGGACATTTTCATTTCTCATGTTGGTGCTTTTAATTGTGTGTGTATTTTCATACATGTATACAGAGCTGCCAACTTTTCAAAAACCTTGGCGTGAGATTGGTCAGGAGTGACCAAAATGTTGCCGAGTTGGTAGCTCTGTGTGTAGAATGAAAGTTTTTTCTTTTTAATATTCTTGCTGTCCCACTTGTTTTGTCCTTGGGAGCCCCACTAAGATACATTCGTGGAAAATACATTGTTTGTGTGTGTTTTTGTTTTATTGAAGAGAAAATAGGCTACTTTACTTTGAAGGTTCTTTTTTTTGTCTTCTCCATGGGATATAAAAACTTAACTAAAAAAACGTACAACCAAGTCCACAGTACAAACTAACAACAAGGGATAGTTTGTACTGTGACTCTCCTTGTCTTGCTCAGGTCAAACAAATAGAGGATGTCCATGTATGTGAAATTATAAAATCAGATTTATTCTTGGGAAGATGTGTTTTGTAGATTACTTTTAATTAATGGAAACTACTTGAATAGACACTGTATATTGTTCCTTAAGTTAGAGAGGGAACTACATACCATGGGGTACCTTTCCTTTCATTTAGTAGTGGTTAAGGTTGATGGAGTGATATGACGAGGAGATGATGGTTCACGTTTGTTTGTCTCCCACTGCGGATATGAACATTACACTTGACCAAATTACCCAGAAGACACCCGTCCTCCTACTTTGCCCACATCCCTAAAGTAGTTCTAGCTCCCTCAGTACAAGTTCATGCTCAGTAACCAGCGTAACACCATTATGTTATTATATATCCCAGTTAACAGGACTGGGTCATGGATAAGTAGTTGTAAATGGTAGATTTCACATCCACAGAGAGCAAAGCTGTTCTTGTGTTACTGGGAATAAAACAAGCTCGGGCATTTTCACACCTGGGTGTAGTTGATGCAGTGCTATTCTGGGTTTCCACTGCAGTACTGCAGGCTAACCCTCTCTGAGGTTCTGATCCATGTCGGCCATCAGCAACAATCCCCAGGAGACGTCCCTCGTTGATGACATCATCTTTCAGCGTGGGAAGTTGATGGATCCCTCGCCATTTTGGTGCCTGTGGTTTTGATGAAGTGGTGAGCAGGTAGCTGAGGGGGGAGGTGAGGGGAGGACGACTGCCAAAAACACCCATGGCGCTTTGTCAACGTCAGAGAGGTGCATTCAGGGTCCCAATGCAGCCCAGACAGAGATTAAGAGCACGGAGCACAGTGGAAGTGGTGTGTGTGTGTGTGTGTGTGTGTGCTTGCACCATTATCAGATATCAGGTTATCTCACTACACCACCATCTATTACATATAGTGAAATAACGCCTCATGACTCACTGCACAGCGGCCCCCGTACTGTGATCCCCATCCAACCCTCACCGAACCTTTGGCCTGAGAACCAGCTCAAGATAAAGAGTCACGAAGGCAAGTCGAGTGAAAGAGGGAAGGAGGGAGCAAAGATTTGACGCCAGTGTCTCGCACTCTCAATGTGTGGAGTCTCTGTTCTTCAAAAGGCTTCGTCTCACTTTAGTCTTCAGCTGTAACGGGCCAGCAGGGGGCCTCACAGCCGGGAGGCTCGCCATGAGATCATACAGTTAAAATGTAATTTAACTGCATGAAAGCATGTGTGTGGGCATATGGATGTATGTGTGTGTGTGTGTGTGTGAGAGAGAATGAGTGTGAATGTGTGTGTGTGAGACCATGACACTTGTATATGGTAGTGTATATGAGACAAGGACAAGGGGAGACGCAAGACCTGCAGCCGTATCCCTGTCAAGGGCAAATCAGACCTGTCAGAAAGCATCAAGCCGTGCTGCCATGGCAACGACGTTAGCACCCGCGAAGGTCACAAGATGGAGAGTGTGCTCCCCTCCTGCTGGGCGACTGTCATGAATGACACACAACTAAAGTCACACACACACATACACACAAATAACATCTTTATTAATAATAAACAGCTATACAGAATAGTGTTTATCAGTAGTGTTTTTTTTATGGCTTGCCGGGAAGCAGGCAGGCTTTGTGTTACCAGGGGAGACAGCTGATTCTGTGGTTCAGACGAAGTTGATTTCATTTTGTATTTATATTTAGGGAATAAGAAGAGCTGCTTTTTCAAACCATAAGAGATGCGTCCCTCTAAAAGTGTTCTATTTTTATTGAGTCTTGGGAGAAGAATTACAGATTTAAAAGCACAGGAGTGTGTACACAGTCAGGTAAATAGACACACACACACACGCACACACGTGCTTGCACATCCACAAACGCGCGCACACTTCTCAGCAGGTTCACAAGCTCATTAGAGTTTTCCCAGCTGTCTGGAGAGGATCTGTGGGATGTCGCCATCACTTACCTCAACTACATAGGGATCTCAGCTACACACACACACACACACACACACACACACACACACACACACACAGGGCACTACAAGCGAATGTGAGCTCAGAGCAGTGTGTATTGTCTTTTCCACAGGGCCGGCTGCTGCTGGATGATGAATGTGCTGCTCTGCCGTGTGTCCTCCCTTTGTTAATAGAGTGATAGAGCCACAGTGGCACCCTGCGCTCGCCGCCCCTCCTCTCAGCTTCACCCAGGAAGTGGTCATAAATAGGCGCATAAAGCCATAAAGCCCTTGGCATCTGAATAGGGTCAGAGAAGCTTTGTAATTTTTACCTCATTACAAAGATGGAACGCTTTCAGTGCCGCGGTGCCCTTGGGATGAAGTCCCTCTGCCTGGATGCAGGGCTCGCTTCACAAGAAAACAAGCAAATGATGACTTACAGGGCTTTGATCACTCTACCTATTGTGGGGTGAGATGATTGTTTCTGTGCAAAGTTCACCTCTGGGCCCTTAGAGGAGAAACCTCTGAAATAATAACATTCATGCTAACGTCGGTAATTTGATGCCTCGAGGTAGGAAGGGTATCGTCAGCTCCTCCCTTCTCCTCCTACTCAATTGGTCAAGTTCACAACTCAACACCTGTCACTCATGTTGATGAGCCGTCTACTTTGAGGCAGCATCCAGCCTCAGGCTGAGAGACTCAGCATCAGCAGAGCTTACAACAGATGCTAAAGTAAAGGGACAGAGAGTGATTTTGAAGGGATCTTGTCTGGAAATGTTTTGTGTTCAGTCATTGTTTTCTGCTTTTTGCCACTGCTGTTATTTTGCGACCCTCAGCGTGCTGTGAGCTGTCATATTGCCGGGACAGGATCACATAAGGACAACAAGTACAAAAAGGTATGGAAATAAAACTGGAAAGGTAATGCAGCTAAAGGTAAACTTGATTATTTATTAGTATAACTTTATATATGACATTTCAATTTGGATAAAATACTTAAACTGCTTATTTTCAACACCTTCAAAAAGTAGTTTTAATAAATAAAGTGGTGGACATGAGCGAGCAAAGTCGTGCAGGCAATCACAGTACTAACCCGTTGGTAAGTAAGTATTGTGGGTTCTACACAGACTTCCAAATGTGAACAGACTTATATAAAAACTTACTCCCCCTACGAATCATTTGAGCAGAAAATAAATATTTGGAAGGACTTTAATTTGAGCAGATTTAAGGATGCAGAAACACGTGTTCAAACAACATAATCCTTTGTTCCAACTGATGATATAAAACATACATTGCTGTCATTCTGAATAATTATGAGCCGTGTTCCCGAAACAATGGATTTGTTATAATGGATTATGTTGCAGATTATTACGCCTTAAAAACAATTGATAGTCTCCTTCTTACACTCAATAATAAACAAACAACTAGATTATTTGCACCTGAACTGGTGTGCAAACAGGAATTATCATAGTTGTAGTCCAAGATGCCAAAAAAGCCAAACTCAAGACTTCAGAACGGCCGGGGTTAAGACGTTGAGGTGACTACGTCCACCTGCTTTATACAGTCCATGTTCTACACTGGAGATTGCAACATTACCGGCAAACATAAGGCAGGTTGATGACGATTTTTTTGCCAGACTCATCCTCACGGCCCTTGCCAGAATATTGTGGCCATAACAGATGAAATAGCAAAAATGTGCAAGAATATGTGGCCTGTTGGGTCTTAAATTATGTTTATGTTGTAGAAAACCTTTAAAGAACATCGATAGGGCCTTAAAAGTGAAAATGCACAATTTATGGTGGTGGAGGTCTGCTGCTCAAAACATGTTTACAACATTACACCAGAGCAAACTCATGGTGGTTCCACAGGAATGAACTTCCTGTTTGTTGAACAACTTCTTTGCCATGCAGCCGCTGTAGCATAATACCTGGCAACGACTTTAAAAGCACACATTGTATTTATGTTTTCTAATAGATTAGTATAATACTGCCAATGTTGTCAGCATGCTGGCTTTCTTCAGAAGCTGAATAGTCAGTTATGATCTTTTATCACCGCGGCTGCCATGCTGTGTGTGTGACACTCTTTCATCATGGTGCAGTTTAACTGTATTCCCTGTTGAACAAAGCAAACCTCCTCAGCCTCAGGGGTTTCTCATGTCTAAACATAGACCTCAGAGGATCATTGTGATCAACTGCAGAGTTCCCAAGGTAGTCCTTTAGTTCCAGTCATGTCTCTCTGTGAATTCACTCTCTGTATTCCAGCCAGACGATGCACAAAAAAAAGAGCAGGAATTCAAGTAATAATATATTACATTCTCAATGAATAAAGGCCATATTCATTGTTCCTTTCATATTTTCTGTTGTAAACACTGATCAGTGGGCAGCTGAGGGAAAACCCTTGGGTGCACAGGCTGTAATGAATTTTTCTCTGGAAGCAGCAGCAGCGGTTTGTTTAGAATAAATAGCAGAAGTGGGCACAAAGCATCAACACCCGCCCTCGCTAAACACAAAGAAAACAAGCGTGCGGCAGCTTCCCGAGTAAACTAACAGCAACTCCAAGTTTGTTGTGTGATGAGTGGAAGAGAAGTGTCTCCATGCCAAATGTTGACTGAAAAGCAGTGGTTCTTTTCAGGATAAACAAGGATGAGAAGGACCGTGGAGCGGCGCAGACGTGTGCTTCGTCTCACTTTTGTAATGGTTTTCTAAGATGTTGTCTAACTTGTGGGACAGTACCTGCTGTCAATATTCAATGTGGTATTTGCATGGGAAAAGTGTGATACCCGGATAGTGAAATGTTGGGTTTGTTTTGTGTTTGTCGTGTCTTTACTTCCTAAGCCAAGCCAGCGTTTCGTGCCAGTGCAGTAAAGCAGCACGGCCTTCATGTAGCACGGTAGAGACTCTGTGTTTCTGACTTTAACACAGGAGACAGAGTTTGTGTCCTCACAGATATGCAGTCAATGTTTGAACTCCACACTCTTTCACAAACCTTAACCTCACTTTGTTTAGTTGCTAAAACATATCTCAACTCAAGTTGAGCTTAACTAGAACTAGAACATGTTAGAGGTGGAAATGATGACTCATTCTGCTGATTGGAATTGTTCATTTTAGTTCAAAGATTTCTGACAGCGAAACCTTTATCTTCTTGATGTTTATTTACCCTCCTATTACCTTTGACCCCAATCAATGTTTGACATCTCTAAAAAAATGATTGACCTCATTTATTTTGCTTCATATTTCATGACTTCCTAGTTGGGAACTGGGTAAACATAAAATGAACATGATGATGTTTCCAACGTCCTGTACACATCTTGTATGCATTGGTGTTCTTCAGGCTGTTTTTGTGTTAAACATATAAGAAATATCAACATTTTACACACATTGGTTTTGGTTCTTTTGGATGATATATTGAGATCACTATAGCATGCAATTGTATAATCTTCAGACAGTTTTAGAGCCCTAATCTTACATAACAGGACTCATTTTTCACCGTTCACCTGAAATCCATCACTTCAGTAAGCGAACGCATCGTCCAAACTGTTCCACTGTCTTCAGACTTCAGCTGGTCCAACTCGTTGTCTTGAGTCTTTACTCTTAATCTGGTGATGCTTATAGTCGGGCTTTCCTCTTAATCTGGTGATGCTTATAGTCGGGCTTTCCTCTTAATCTGGTGATGCTTATAGTCGGGCTTTCCTCTTCATCTGGTGATGCTTATAGTCGGGCTTTCCTCTTAATCTGGTGATGCTTATAGTCGGGCTTTCCTCTTAATCTGGTGATGCTTATAGTCGGGCTTTCCTCTTAATCTGGTGATGCTTATAGTCGGGCTTTCCTCTTAATCTGGTGATGCTTATAGTCGGGCTGGCTCTGGCTGGCCTCGGCCCTTAGTCCTAGAGATCCCTGAGACACACGGAGGTCCTCCCTCTTCATCTGCATCATTCATGTCCCATGATGCATTGTTCCTAACTGGTCTTGGAGTCCTACAGTCTGCAGGTTTCCATGGGTTGGGATTAGACCTGAGAGTGATCACGTGTGTTACTGTGGGACCTCACACCCACTGCTACTGTCAATATCGTCAGGCATATTGCATTAATATTGCTGGTATTATTAGTTATTCTCATTCCATGATACTGCTGCTGTTAATATTATAGTCATATTTGTATTATTACTCTGCTATTATTATATCACAAAAGCAAAGGACGTGGACCTGCATGGTTTCCATCTTGTAATGAATTGACATTAGTCAGTATTTTACATTCTGCCTCCACAGATATCACATTAATCTACCGGGACCAATATTGTTTGAACCAAATTGTCAAATCCACAACGATAAAAACCTTTGGACATTCTTGGGGGGGAAGTGGTGAAGTAAGTAAATATTCTAAGGATACTTGTAGGCCTCTGATTTATTTACAAATATATATTTACAAATATATATATATATATATATATATATATATATATATATATATATATATAAATATAAATAAATATATATGTATATATATATAAATAAATATATATATATATATATATATAAATATATATATTATTATTTCAATTTCACAATAAACGTGTCTTGTTCCAGAGGCTTGAAGAGCATGCATTTGTTTGTTACCATATTAACCGTAATTATACAGCCATTTACATCTGATGAATTTGCATCATGTCGACATAAATGTCTCGACACATAACTCTCAGGACGTTATTTATAGTCCTTTCCTCGTCTCAGTAGAGGAGCCCATGCTTGTGGTCTTGGCAGCTGCTGTCAGTCCAGTGATGTCAAAGTAACTGTGACACTGGTCTGAAGGGATTGCACCAAATGATCACCACCGAGGTGATCATTTAGCACCAGTGTGTGGCCAAAATGATAGGAAAGGAATGACTGTATTATCACCCCGACACATGGTAGTCAGAGGCCTGCAACACCCTTCCACCCAGCTGATGCGGCCCCTCTGGATCCAGGTCTCTTGTCTCTGGTCCCACAGCCTCACATGGTATTATTTGTTTCATGGCTCCAGCGGGAACAGAAGAAGATTTGGTGCAAGACATGTTGGTGGCCAAACCCACGACACAAAACATTAGCGAGGCAACGCCAAAAGCTTTTCTTTGGGATCAACAGGCCTAACTTTTTGGATCACAGCTCCACTTTGTAACCTTGACAGTTAGACCTCCTCGTCTTAAAAAAAAATAAAAAAAAAATATCATTCAACAGAAGTGCTATTTGGTAAAGTGAAAACACCAAAAAAAAATCAGCAAGGGAAGGGAGTGGGGAAAAAAAGACTTTTCAAAGTTTTGATGTTTGACCTAGAAAAAATTGCCGACGAATCCTCTTTGAATTAGTGTTTAGAATTAGAAGCGGCAGCAGCACCGGCGCCTGCCTCACATACAGATGGATGACAGTCAGGTCCCGACTTCCACAGCCACACTCCAGCTTTATTTATCCGAGCTGCCGCGTGATCGTCTCTGCTGTTTGGTCCATTCTAATTAAGGACATTTGAGCAGCTCATTGATGTTTATCGGCCGTGATGAGAGAAAGCAGCCGCCATCGCCCTGAACGCCGAGCGGCTCGCTCACACGCTGATTATGGCTTTACTCCTCCAGCACGGAACCCATGCTGGAAATGATCCCAGCACACACACACACACACGGACACACACACGCATGCGCACACACACACACACGCATGCACACACATACACACATACATATACATGCACACTCACACAAACACACACATAAACACGCATACACAAATACATATACACTCACACACATACACACCCACATTTACACACACACATACATATACACACGCATACATACATACACACACATAGACACACACAAATACATATACATGCACACTCACGAACACACACACTCAAACACGCATGCACACTCATACACATGCACACACACTTACACGCACACACACACACTCAAACACGCACGCACGCACACTCATACACATGCACACACACTTACACGCACACACATACACACAAACACACCCGCATATACACACAGACACAAATACATATACACGCACACTCACACACACACACTTGCGAACACATACACACACACACACTCAAACACGCACGCACACACACAGACACACCCGCATATACACACAGACACAAATACATATACACGCACTCACACACACACACACACACTCAAACACGCA
This sequence comes from Clinocottus analis, assembly GCF_023055335.1. Taxonomy (NCBI): domain Eukaryota; kingdom Metazoa; phylum Chordata; class Actinopteri; order Perciformes; family Cottidae; genus Clinocottus; species Clinocottus analis. The sequence goes on from NW_027175876.1 coordinate 16,243,402, forward strand.
CGCACTCATACACATGCACACACACTTACACGCACACATATACACGCACACACACACACACAACCCTGTAGTATTAGTGTGACTGTACGTACATGCACTGCATTGATACAGAACCTCCTATACATGTGTTGTGCTCCAGAAAGCCACAAACACAAACACACACACACAGTCACACAATGTTGTGACAGATGAAATGATCAAATGGCAGCAGAGTGCTGATTACAAGAAGTGATTCACCGTCAACAGATGTTGTGCGATCATAAACAAGAAGCGTTTTGTCAGGGCCATGAATCAAACTGCCTGGCCTAATGCTGCGGCGTGCGTCACACAGCCTCATCAAGGTGCTTTTATTATTCCAGGCAAACTTGTGTTGCAACTCTGAGGAGAGAACCACTGGCTGAAGTAAAGCTCAGATTGAGCTCTTTGATCACGAGCGAGAGCTTCAAAGTTTCTTCAGGATCTAAAACTTTAAGTGCAGCCTTCTTCTGTCAACCTATTTTTTACTGCTACATCTGTTACTGCAACCATTACAGTGCTTTCAGTAATACTACTCCTACTAAATAACTAATAATACTTTTCCTTTTGATTCATGTCATCACATTAAGGGTTCTGCTAGGTCAGGGGTGTCCAAACTTTTTGCCAAGAGGGAAAAATTTGATAAAGTAAAGATGCCCGGGGGCCAATAGTTCCTTTTGATATTTTTTTTTAACCACAAAAGTTACATGAAAATACATACTTTCACGATTAATTGTATTTTTTAAATGACAATGTAACTAAATATAATATAATGTAACCAATTCTGCCTTTCATTCAGTCAGATAACAATGAACAAACTGTATGGAATACCTTACATTTCTCTGAGTTAAATAACATTGTCTCGTAAACATGTTAAACAGGAGTTCAAGGTAATGCAAAGTGGTCTGTTATCATTAAACTTTAAAACAAGTGAATTTTGCCCGTGTCTTTTACAAGATCTTTTTAGAAAAGCAATGGTTTGTGTCACATTTTTTTCTGAGAATAGTGACATGTTATTAAGTGTCGGTCAGGGGCCTCTATCCGGCCAATCACAGGGAAGCAGCGTGCTTGTTCGTAGGGTTGTGGCCTGTGATTGGTGGAGCAGTGGGGGAGGCGGGTGGCTTAGGAGGAAGTGCCGTATGTTGTTGTTGCTGCAATAAACCTGCGAGTTAAGGAGACCAACGTCGGCTCGTCATTACTGCAGACGTTACAGTAGTTTCACGTCATCAACAGCTTCACAAACAGAAACGAAAAAAACTGTTCCTCTGGTTTGGCTTTTACGGCTTTTTAGGTCAAGCAACTCCTCTGTCACGTTCATGTTGTCATCAACTCCTCTTAAAAAAAATCAGTAGTTGTGCAGTGTCCCATGCATCGGCGCTTTCATCACAGGCTAATGAGAAATAATCAAAAGCCGCTCCTCTGTCCCCAAGTTGCTCCTGAATTTCTGACGCTAAGTCTTCACCTCTCCATGCCACGGTGTTGCGTTCCACGCAATGCTCGCCACCATTTTCATGACAGTCTTCAATAAACGCACCTGCAGTAAAAGGTTTGCCATGTTTAGCAATTAACATGGCCAGTTCGTAGCTAGTTTTGGTGATGTTTTCATTTGACTCACTGGCTCTCGTGCCAGGAAGCTTGGAGTTGTTTCACTTTTTCAGCGCGCTCACTCGCTGTTAGCTTGTTGTACGTTGTAGCATGTTTAGATGCGTAGTGTCTCTTTAGAAATTAGACAAACAAAATTGCATCGATTTTCAGTATTGTAATTCCCACTGCTCCTGAAGGCGGCGGCCCTCACCGCCAACTTTTCTCTTTTTTTTTTGCCGTTGCCATGGCAGAAATGATTGGAGAAGGGTTCGCAGCTCAGGTGCAGAGCCAGAAGACATTAGAATGGTGCGGCCACCGTGTGGTGAAAGAAGGAATTACACCTTTAACGTTTTATGATTTATTTATTCTGACAGAGCTGGCAGGCCATAAATAATATAATATAGGATTGAAGCTGCGGGCCGTATGAAATCTGGCCGTGGGCTGTGATTGGCCCGCGGGCCGGACTCTGGACACCCCTGGGGTAGGTTGTCGACATCGCCGCAGACCCCTGACGCCCTTTAAGTGGGCCGATCCCCGCCCTGGCGACGCAACATGGCACTAATGACAGTGCGCCCCGGTGGACAATCACATCTCTTTAAAACACACCTCCAGAAGCAGCCACACGCCAAAACTCTTGTCGCAAGAACTCCTGCAGATCCATTTCCACATTGCGCCTGGGAGGGAAATCCACCACCACAACCTAGAAATACACAATATATGTTCAGTGAGTTATTTTCTCCAAATGCCAAACGCAAAGCAGTCCTCCTGCCTCATTTTCATCTCTGTTAAGAGTTGCGCATGCCCAGAACTGATGGTGACTGGGTCCGCCCACTAAGTGTCAAAAATAAATCTTCCATAGCAATGTGCCGTTATGCTAGCTCAGTCAGTGCACAAAACCGTCTGCATTGGCTTCAAAACGATCCGTTTTCTCTTGAGAAGCTAATGTCAACAGTTTCTTTCGGTGTGCACCGATTTTCCAGAGATAGCTGTTGCTCAAGTTCCACTAATGTTCACCACCTCCATTGTGTACAAGCCATGCCAGCTCGGTAGGCTCCGCGTGCAGTTCCTCAGCACGCAGCGTTTCCATTAGCGAGGTACTTAAGTAAGCTAGCGCGACGCCAGCACGGCGCTAGCATGGCGTGCAGTGTTGCTGTCTGACTGTTAATTTCGTGGTGAAAGAGAGAGATAGCGCAGGCGACAGACACGCAAGCGCAGTGTAAAGCTTGGAGAACAAGCAGTGCCGATGCCGGCTGTTAGCATCGGCGCTCACGGTACTTACGATAGCTCAAAAAAATAGGCATCGTCCATGTTTTGAAAGGTACCGTAAGTATCGGTTCTCGTGACACTCCTATTGCAGTCAGACTGCTGCTTGGAGCCATCAGGACCACAACACCTGGAGCATGCAGCACGTCAGCATTCAGCACCTCGGTCCGCAAGAGCTTGGCACAGGCCTTAGGAGAAGACATGACACCAACGGAAAGCTCTGCTGGCACTTCCGCAAAGCCATGGGCAAAGCTTTGCAGGTGGGAGTCTCCTACTAGCAAAACAAACTAACACAAAAGGGAATTTTTAGTATTGGCAAACAAATACTCCTACATAAATCCACTACTTTCATGGTAATTTGTCACAACAAATATACTTTTCTGTTTGGAGACCCATCAGGAATGACCAACTTGTGTTGCTTCCGAGTGAAGATGGAAATTGGCCATGGGATCACTTGATGACAACGTCCTGTTCCAAGAGCTATTATGGAGTGGCATGGAAAATAAAACAAACATTATGAACATAATAAAACATAATCCATTTTGACATAAAGATTGTAGACATTCCACAGTCATGCTAAAAAAACGTGCACATAGGACAGCAATTAAGGAAAGCAGATGGCTTACCCAAAGAAACAGGACGAGGAGGTTGAGGAGTTATTGGCACAAGCTTGAAGTCAAGCAGCCTCTTCTTTGCAGCCGTAGACCAACGGTAACCACGTCCATGTGGTATCTGAAAAAAAGATTTGGAGCATTGATTGTTATTACTCACTATGGCATTAAGAGACATCTTTAACAGTATTTCATGACAGATGATTTCACAGTGTAAATGAATGGCTTCTCATATTTCTCAAAAAGGAAAAGTGGACATGTGCACAGACACGCATTGAAACACACAAACTGAAACACACACACACACACACACACACACACACACACTGAAACACGTTTACACACACGTTCACATACACACACAACCCGCGCGGTTAAAACGTGAAACATAGAAAGCTTTCATCCCGGTATCACCGAGGCTATAGGACGCGAGTGAGCTCCTACTATTCGCCAGACATTTTCCCGGGCTCACGGCAAACTAACGTGACCAAACTCCGTGCTTACCCACGTCGTCACCGGCCGAACAACCGGACGAACAACCAGCCGACCCACCGGGAATCTGTCCAGTTACACCGAGTATCCAGTACGTTCATGTCAAACAAAAAACCGTGAGCTCAGACCGGAAGAAGGCCTGTGATTGGTCGACAAGTCATAAACAAAGCCTCTGATTGGTCCACAGACTCACGAGGCGCGCTGTAACGGGACTACTGGAACAATGTAACGAGATTAACGGCGCATTGTAAATAGATTACCTTCGTATTGTAACGATATTACCGCCGCGTTGTAACAGGATTACCTGCGCATTGTAACGGGATTACCGGCGCTGCAGTTTAAGGTTAACCGATCAATCGCTAGAGTGTATAGCTAGCATTAGCAGCTAGCGATCTGTATAAAGTGCTACTATATTAATAATAACTGTTTAGCTACAGTTCCGGTACGACTATGTTTAGAGTAAGAAATAAATCAAATGAACAAAGTCTAGTTAAAATTAAGTGAACCTACCGGAGACGCAAAGAAGCTCCTGGTTAGCGGATCTCATCATGGCTCTGCGTCGGCAGACTGCCGTACGAGATCTCGCGAGAAAAATTCAGAGACAATACCTGAAATCTCGCGAGATTACGTTACTAAGCGGCTTTGATCCAAAGTCGATATAAAGAAGGACTATATTTGAAGTAGACTGTTTTTGACTCCAACCTTTAGAAGTTTGGACCTTTAGAAGATTGGACTCTACTGCAGACTTTTCGTCACTTTTTTTTTTCACAATTTCTTTTTACAAGTTTTAGTTATGGCTGGTGTGTATCTCAGAAGTCTGCTGGAGAAGTTAAGCGACGTGGATAAATGCAAAAGAGGATTTAAGATTTCTGAAAGTGAAGTAGGAACAATGTTTGAGCATCTTCAACTTGTGGAGATTGAACTACAAACATTGACTGTCGAAAAACATCTATTCGAGAACATTTGTTTGAAAATGAAAAAGAAGAGTCATGGCGTTTTCGGCAGGAGGATGCAGGAAAGACAAATTGAATTAGAAAAGATGAAAAGGAAGTTCCAGGAATCTCAAATAGAGACACGTTTCTTCGGAAATATTTTTGGGAGTATCGGAGCCCCCAGATTTGCTGCTGGCCCAGACGCTGCTGGCCCAGGCGCTGAAGACTTCTCTGACGGGGACAGCTCAGATAACGCACAAGCCGCTGATGCTAATGATTTGGACGACCTCTCTGAGGGTGAGGACTTCTCCAGCATCTTCCCCACTTCCACCACCGACCCACGGGGAGGCACTGAGGGGGACGGCGCAGACGTTATGGCTGGTGTGTATCTCAGAAGTCTGGTGGACAAGTTAAGATACATGGATAAATGCAAAAGAGGATTTAAGATTTCGCAAAGTGAAGTCGGAACAATGTTAGAGCATCTTCAACAAGTGGAGATGGAACTACAAAGGTTGAATGTCGAAAAACATTTATTAGAGGAGATTTGTTTAAAAATGAAAAAGAAGAGGCTTGGCAGTTTCGGCAGGAGGATGCAGGAAAGACAAATTGAATTAGAAAAAATGAAAAGGAAGTTCCAGGAATTTCAAATACAGACAGGTTTTCACAGAAATATCTACTGGAATATGGGCGACACCAGACACGCTGTTGGTCCAGACCGTGCTGGTCCAGACCGTGCTGGCTCGGACGCCGAAGACCACTCTGAGGGTGAGGCCTCCTCCCGCATCTTTCCCAATTCCGCCACCGACAAATGGATAGTCACAGAGGGGGACGGCGCAAAAGATGCACAAGCTGCCGACGCTGATGACTCGGACGACTTCTCTGAGGGTGAGGACTCCTCAAGCACCTTCCACACTTCCGTCTCCGACCAATCGGTATGCACACAGTGGCACAGCACAGACGACGTACAAGCCGCTGACGCTCATGACTTGGACGACCTCTCTGAGGGTGTGGACTCCTCCAGCATCTTACCCACTTCCGCCACCGACCAATGGGTATGCACAGAGGGGGACGGCGCAGACGACGCACAAGCTGCCAACGCACAAGCTGCCAACGCACAAGCTGCCGACGCTGATGACTTGGACGACCTCCCTGACGGTGAGGACTCCTCCAGGATCCTTGCCACTTCCGCCACTGACCCACGGAGATGCACTAGGGAGTACCGCGCAGATGACATACAAGCCTTTCACGGTGCTTCCTCCGGGTGGTTCATGTACCAATTCCCCGACGGCCAAATGAGCTTCTTCTACGACCCAGCTGCCGGCCAAGATGGCAAAGACATGGCGCTGCCTGATGATCAAGTTTCCCACAACAAAAATTAGTAGTCCCAATCCTTTTGGGTTTCTCCTGGTGATCAAGTTTCCCACAGAAAAATGTTTTTCCCCAATCAATTGGATTTCTCCTGGTGATCAGGTTTCCCACAGAAAAATTTGTTGTCCCCAATCCTTTTGAATTTCTCCTGGTGATCAGGTTTCCTACAAAAAAATGTTTTCCCAAATCCTTTTAAGTTTCTCCTGGTGATCAGGTTCCCCACAAAAAATGTGTTTTCCCCAATCCTTTTAAATTTCTCCTGGTGATCAGGTTTCATACAATAAAAAAAAGTGTTTTCCCCAATCCTTTTGGGTAGTGAACAGGTTTCCCTCAACAAAAATTAGTCGTCCCAATTCTTTTGGGTTTTTCCTGGTGATCAGGTTTCCCAAAAAAAAATGTGTTTTCCCCAATCCTTTTGGATTTCTCCTGGTAATCAGCTTTCCAACAAAAAAAAAAGGGTTTTCCCCAATCCTTTTGGGTAGTGAGCATTCTTAGTATTCAAGATGTATCTTGATTAAAATCAATGAGTTTCATCATCAAAGATATTCAAACACATGTAGACGAGTAAAACATAAGTTTTCCCTCAGAATTGCGGTGCAGTAGAAGTAGTATGAAAGTAAAAAACCAAAGTACAAGTACCTCAAACTTCTACTTCTATGAAGTACAGGTGTATCCTTTAAACCTGTTATTAAATGCTGCAGGTCTTGTGTATGCTTAATGTGTAAATATGTAGTTGTTGTGGACAGTTCTTCTGGATCAAAGTTCATCTGTTTAGTTTGTTTAATGTTTCACTCGAAGACATCGGCCATGAGTTAGACGTCTGGATCTCTGTTATATAAAACAACATTATATAACACATTCATATTCAACAGTTGGATTCAATACAATAAATTGGCTTTCAAAAAGAAACAATAAATGTATGTTTTTCATTTTGACTTTATTTAGCTTTAACTCACTTTGTCATGTTTTATCGCACTTTGGCTCGATAGCGCCGTTCTCGGCCGGGCGAGCCGGCGACCCGCAGGCGTCACCGACGTGCTGTGGAGCGAGGGCCCGCTCACAGCATTAATATTACATATAATAATTCCTAATTATATGAATCATTTCTGTCATATTCATTCATTTAATGTGCAGTACCGTTGTTAATTCTGTACACATGCATAGCTGTGTTGTACTGACGTTGCTGAAGTAACCTGAATTTCACTAGATATGAATATCAAAAGCATCTACAGAAATTTTAGATTTATATTATCAATCCCTCTCTTTACATAATTCATTATGTAATCTTAACAATAATATAAAGCACATTATGGAAATCTCTAGCAACAAGATGAACTATATCAGTAAAATACAATAGGCTACATCAGTTATGACTATGTGTGTTATACATTTAACAGAGTGGAAATCTCTAACACCTTTAAAACTGTTACACACATTATACTTGTTATAATAGAAAACTAACTAAACTAAACACCCCCTAAACCCAGGAACTTCTATAACCTCTGTACTAGAGAACCGTTGTCACTAGGTATTTGTAACCCTCACTCACTGGATAACTCTCTATGGGATATGGTCAACCATTAGCTCGTTATATGTCCAGGAAGGGTTGGTCTAAGTCGCTCTCTTCTTCGGATCCATTGATGTCAAATGAGGTGGGAACAAGCAATGATTACAACCATTTAAACTAATCTATTCAATCACTTAGTTATGTTATTAACAATCATCAGGAACCAATTGTTGATTTAGTTGATCCTTCTACCTGTAAATATTTGATTGGATTATTTATTCTTTATTACACCATATCTAGAAAAAAAATGTAAAAAAACGTAATAACATGAATTTATTACACATAAGAATCACTTTTATATCCCTGCCCCTTGATCCTTTTTCCATTATTTACAACTAATTAGAATACTTTGATATTCATATAGGTTTCCCTTAAAATTTTAAATCCTTGACATATAAGATGTTCTAAACAATCATATTATCTGTACTTAAGTGTTATTGTTATTGTTCTTTCACGACACCTCGAAATATTAATGACCAGTTGCCAAAGTATTTAGATTTAATCTCAACATCGGCCCCTCTTTTAGCACTGTGCTATTTTGCTGTCTTTCATAGTGACATTATTAAAAGAACTATTCGAAATTTGGATCTATCGTTATAATAACCTACGTATACATACTCCCCCTTTTGCTAAGTTACCCCAGTAATTTAGCAAACTGCAATGGAAGACAGCGCCTTGCAATTGTCTGGCCCTTCCATTAATCATTATTAAAACTGCACCAGATGAGGCCCCACCCCTTCACTCCGGAGTAGCCAATGTCTGGAAAAACATCAACATCATCAACGGATATTTCTAAAGGCACACCTAAATAAGCTTTGCATTACTAAACTGTTTTGTATACGTCACATCGTCCCCTGATGGCCTGAAGCCAGAGAGCAGAGTCAGCGTGTGCAGCCAGTCGTGACCTTTCACTCCATTCCTTCATTCCAAGGAAACACGCAGAACCTCCCCCTCGAACAACTCAGATTGTTGACAGAAACATCGACAATATCCTTGTCCAACAAATATTCATCTATACACAAACTCTATACCTCTAATCAAGAGGGTATCATCAATTGTACAAGACAATAGCGTTGTCTACAGTTCTTTACCTTTAATAGTTAACATGACTTATGGTCTTTTCAAAAAACCTTAATTTAATTCAAATATATCTCATATGTGGGATTGTAGAGGGTTTGACTAGTTTTTAATGTGTGTGTGTGCCGCATGCACAAGTTTGTCACAATCCAAATCAGAACTTGCTTACCTTCGATGGAGGCGTGTGTGTGTCAAAAGGTTCTTCTCTATGGTCGCCTCTGTCCTCATGCCAGCTTTCTCTCTGTCCTTGGGTAGTCTTGTAGTCTATCAGCCCCGCCGGATGCCATGCCCCCATCATACGTTGTCTGCTTGGCATCCTCGAGTTTGCGATAACGAGACTTGGTTCTCTCTCCTCCTTTCGGCTGGTGGTTGGATGGATGGTTTCGAGGAGTGTAGGACGGCGGTGCGGAGTCCAGATCAGAACCCACACGACCATGTACCTCGGACAAAGAATGATACAGTTTAGCAGAGCATTGTTTTCCCCCAATCATTTCTAATGTCAGTATTTTATTATCAAACTCATTCTCTCTGCCTCCACTCTCCACATCCCATACCCCGTCCAGTCCCCTTTAAACGGTTCAGAGTTCTTCTTTTCTCTTTCTCACTTTATCCTAATGCTTCGTCTCTCTCTCTGATCCAAACGCACTCTGAGTCGCTCCAATCGCTTTAGGCTGAAGTTGCCCCTTTCAGGGAACCCCGTTTTCACCCAGTCCCCCAATTGGCACAGTGTGTTCGTCCTTGTCCTGCATATATCGTATCACCGGAGATAAAACTTTGTAACCAGGCACATTCCCGGGCTCGACAGGCTGCACAGGATCCTCGGGCTTGCTCTGATTTCCCCCCATTCTCTAAAAACTCTTTTTATCTGTCTACAAAATTTTCAGAACGTCCCGCTGCAACCAAAAACCGAAATCAAACTAAAAAGTTTCTAAACTGTGATTTAATGATTATTATGCCGTCCGTTACTGTTTTGGTAGCGTATGAGGCTGTAATCTGATTTGAGCAATTAAAGTGTTTCATTCTTCCTTATTAGTATCTTATTCCTATTCTAACTACTTATTTATAGTCAAATAATTCTTCCTTCTCCTCCGCTCTCACACCAGTGTCGACGGCTCACAGCACCGCTTGACCTTCGGTCTGATCTCACACAAACTCACTCGCTCAACAATCAAAACAAAGTTTCGCTCAGCTTATAATGTAATCATTCCTTCTTTAAGTCAATTTTTTAAATAATTATTTAACGCTATTTAACAGTTCCCAGCAGAACTTTTATTCTCTTTTTAAATTTTTATCCTTCCTGCTCAGCTCCAGATTTATATCTAATCTTATTTTATTAATAACCTCCAACGGTAGCTATTTAAACAAGGCACGTGTCCGCGTCCGGACTCCAAGCCCTCCGTAAATCACAAACCAACCCGTCCGCGACGGTTCCTTCTATTTAACAGTTTATTTTATTGTTAACCACAGGTATCCTTGGAAGCCAGAAGAAAGGATGCAATACCCAATACCAGTGAACTCGAAAGAGAAGCTTCTCCTGCAACCTAGAGTTGCAGCGCTCAATCGTTGGGGCTCATAAACACCAGTTCACCAACATTGTTTTTTTCTCCCCGCTTCGTAGTACCCTTGACAATGATTTTCCCATTTATTCCCTTCAAATAGCCCACAGATATGTAGTCTGGTCGAACACCTTGATCCGAGGAATTCTCCGTTTCCTGATACACTCGGACGTCGGGGATCGTGAAAACCACCAAGATCTACAACAACCTCCCGCACTTTTCCACACAGCGTATGAAAAACAACAAATCTCTGCATATGTCCTTTTTCCTCGCCTATTTCAGCGGCGTCGCACCACACGGTAAACTGACCGTACACGAGGAACCTGTCACTACGTGCTTTGAATATAGTGGTCAGTTGCCAGAGGTATCCACGCACCTACGGTGCGAGGTGTATTAAACTGGCCCAAAATCTATTAAAATCTAATTCAATCAAGGCTCCATGCAGAGTATGGCTCTCTGCTCAAAATGACTTTACTTCATCTTTGCTTGACATTTGATAAAATCCTGCAGGCACATTGCGGCTCACTCCATTACACACGTCTGTGATTTAGCGCGCACTCCAGAATTATTCATGTGTACTTAGACGGATGCAAAATAAATTATATTGAGTAAAGGGAAACACGACAGGTGAACAGGGTTAAAATCTAATTAGATAGCTATAGGAAACCAGGAAGTTGATTACCTACATTAAGACAATTATTTTTAAATTATTATGAAAAATTGTTTAATGCTAACGTTCTGTGAATTCTACGAAAAAAGGAGAGAAATGAATGGAAAGAAAACACACATTTAATTCACATTATGTGTTTTTTTACACTTTGTATCAAGTGTAAAAAAAACACTTCATGTGAATTAAATGTGTGTTCTGTTTCCACTGAACAAAAGAGGCGATGGAAGCAAATAGCCCATTATTTCTGCAGCTTTTTTCTTTCACAAAATGACGTAAACACATAACTTGTCTTTAAGAACATGAGACTTGGGATTGGTGTTTCAATAAGGGTCCAAGCAAGAGTAGAGGTCTGATAGGGTTATTTTATCTGAGCTAAATATTGTGTTCTTCAAATCTAGACACATAGATGGTTGCAGCTGATAAAAACTTTCAATACATGAATGTTGTTACCGCGGCAGAACAAAGCCAAGCCCATAGCTCTGACTGCTGTGTTTAGAATATGGCGGCATCTAGTGGTGAGGCTTCAGATTGCATCCAACTGAAACTTCCCCCATATGTTCAGGGCGAATTATACTCTTGCAACTCCAACTGCGGCTGGCCACGCAGTTGGATCGACGGACTGGCTTTGGTTTATAGTATAGTACAGAGTTCCTGTGCCTTTTTCCATACTCCAGAACAGCAGGTGGCACAACGACCGTTTAGAGTCAACCTGCACACCGGCGTTCACCAAAATCTACCTCCATTCACCGCCATCTGCGTGTCCTTATACTCCGTCAGACGGGTTGAATAAATGCTCATATTTGCGGACCTCTTCAGCCAAATGTTCTTCAACGGGATCCATTGTTCGTGTTTCTGCTATGGCTTTTAAAAATAACCAGTTTTCTCTGAAGGGTCATTTATACTCGGGTTTTACACAGAGACGCAAGCACGCAAGTCACGCAGGGACGCCCTTGCGTAGTCCCAGAAGCCATTTTGCGTGCGTCACCCAAAATTTCTGACTATCCGACAAAGCTACGCGAGCCGTTCACAGCCCGCAAAACTGTGATTGGTTGGCTAACCACATCCTTTCTGAGTTTCGCATTTCCGGTTTCATAGCATTTAAGTTAGCATGAAATGAGAATTTCCCGCTAGGCTAGTTAGCTCGCTCGCTCCATCTGTACTGTAATTGGCTGTTTGGGCAGAAAAACACAAATTGAAGTGACATTTTTTCTCTCCGAGTCAAAACACATTCACACATTTACAGAAATCAAGACATATTTATAATGAATTAATTCCGTTATTTATCTAAACCATGAAATCAAGAAAACACTATTCACACTCTATATAAAATAAAACATCCGTTATTTTTCATCTTTCAAAACTAAATCGCGGATACTATTTTTTCCAAACCCTTTGTTAATTACTAACTGTTAAAAGTGTTGAAAGCAACTCTTGTTTTGACAAAATATAGCCTCTACAAAGACTTAAAGAATACTGTTTGTACGCGTCTCTGGGATTATGAATGTATAATATGAGACTCCATCTGTCCTGTCTTTCATCCAGGCAGCAGCAGCGTATCCATACGATGGCAGCCCGCTGCATAGGGGGAGATGAGAGCTGTGTGTTTCTGCCGCTGTGCATATAGATAAGTCAGACGGGGACTGGAGACCTCCTCATTAAGGTGTTAATTGGGCTGGTTACCTGCGCTGTTCGTCACTGCCCTGGGCCCCGTGTGCCCCTGTGTGTAGGTGTGTGTGAAGATGTGAGGGCGCCTCTGATAAGTGTATGCACTGGTAAGATGTGGCGAGGTGTTGGAAAAATTAAAAAAAAGAGCCAAAAGAGATGTGGGGGTGATGGAAATGGGAACTGGGGAGAACCAGGGTTCTCTTGGGGGAGAGGGAATCAAAAACCTATGTGCGTTTTGATGAGATGTTATTTTATTTCTGATTGATACAAGACCCCCTCTAATTGGTCCGCGCTGTGAGAGCGATGGCTCCCAGGCACAGCTGTCACCGGATCAGATTTATGCTGATGTGCCCCTGCATCATCAATGACCTTTTTGAAAATGAAGGCCCGTGCTACAGAGAGCTGTCATGTTGAACAGAGCCAGAGATGACGGTACGGGGTACAGAAACCAAGTTACCAACCTGACTCCGCCTGCCACATTTTATTTTCCATGACAAATCGGTTCTCTATTAAAAAAGGCCACAAAGGAATACAGCCTTTCCAGCCAGGCACAAAATAAAAAAAAAACTTGACTAAACATGTCAATGTCTCTTCATTTATACACATCATTTAAAGGCTCCCAGTTTGAACTGGGCTTCGAGCAATGGGAAACAAGGGAATGTCATCTATCCCACCGAGGTCATTTTCAGTTGACATTGAAGCGGCAGCAGTGGTTGCTTGGTCTCGTTAACTCGATGTCTGTCTTGTCAATCAAAATGTTTTCTTCTGTAAAATTTAGCCAAGGAAGTCACTACTTGTAGCTCTGTAGCTCAGTGGTGAGCAGGGTCGTCATTCAATCAGAGGATCGGTGGTTTGATCTCAGAGTCCGTTAGCTCATGTCGATATGTCCTTGAGCAAGACCCTTAACCCTAAAATGTCTCCCGTTGCGGGTCCATTTCCTTTTAACAGCAATAATAAAGTTATACAAAACAGTAAATAAATTTGTCCCCTTTTATATATATATATATATATATATATATATATATATATATATATATATATATATATATATATATATATAATGGAGTTTCAATTAATTTCAGTTATTCCGTATTTAGTTACTGTAAATTATGTTTGCTACCAATAAAATCTTTTCCAGACTGCCAGGAAACAGATTGTGTGAAACAGTGAGGAAGTCTTTTTACATGTACTCGTCTGCTGGCCTAAAAGTAGTGAGTCTTAGATAAATTAGCTATAAAAAAAGGCTTCTAAAATAGCCATTAAGTGGCGGTTTGTTATCGTAGCTCCGTCCCGGTCACTAAAACTCCTCCGATTCTCAGTTACGGCATAAACCTCTAGCAGGACAATGTGGACTGCCACATGTTGTTATGGCCCTATTGCACTTCTCAGCAATATCTCTGTGTGCCACATCCAGTTGGGTCAAGTCCGGCCCTCAGCCAATGAGTTCAGCCTCAGGTGGAAAGGCCGGTGTCCACCCTGAACCGACCAGCAGCCTCCACAGATGCGACTCGCTCACTCGCCAAATCCATTGATTTTCCCCGAGACCAATTACACCCGGGCGTCAGAGATCTCACTCACAAGTTCTGGACGACAGGGGGATTCTCTGACTTTAATCACACATCAATGCTAGTCCCTCGCAGCAATCTCCACTGTTTATCCCTGGCCCCAGCCCTTTGCCAACTCTGTATCGATTACCCTGCTTTCTCCCTGTTCGGCGATCCGTCGCTTTCCGTGTCCATCTGCCAGCCGTCCCTCTCGCTCTCTCTCCTCATAACGGGAGGAAAACAGCCAGAGGGGGCTCAGGCCAGAGGAGGACAGCATGCAAGAGGGATGATTTCCTCATGAAGCTGCCATTGATTTTATGACATGCTGATGCCATCTCTTTCTCTGTCGGGAGACACAGCGAACCCCATGATCTGGTCTCGACAGAGCGGAATTGGTGGTTATGTAAAACCAGGCTTGTGGCGACGGGGTGAAGCCCAGGTGTTTGATTAACAGCCAGGCAGACGGACCGTGCGAGGAAATGATGATTTACTCACATCGCGGTGTAGCGTGTGAGAGGTTTGTGTTCAGTCTGGAGGCAGTGTGTGGCATTTCACTGGTACAATGAGACCATGTCTGAACAGGAAAAGCACAGGTGTAATTAATAACATCAATTACGGTGACATTCCACACAGCTGCATCCGCTCCGTGGTCCTGGTGTTGTGCATGCCGGTCCACTCAAAGTGGCTTTTTGAGACAACACGTGGAGCAGAGCCTTCAAAAATTGTATTTTCCTGCTGTAATGAGCCAAATGTATTTGTTCTTTACATAGACTGCCTGACGTGATTTGGTACATTGGTGGAATGTAACTATACATTTACTTTAGTAGATCGTCAAAGCATTAATTCCAGGGCAGATTCTGTGCTTTCCACTCCTCTACAACACTATTTGATAGCTACAGTTCTAACTGCTTTGCAGATCAATGCATAAAATGTAAAACATATATGCCGATATGTTGCGTTTCTGTGTCAACTGGTAAATATAATTACAATATACAGTAGCAATACCATAAAGTAAAGAATTACAATCAATTCCCGCTACTGGTCTTGTATGAGCATTGATGGTGGCTAATGTGAGCAAACTTCAGATACGTGAGTGAGTCAGTTCGCTGACTTTACGACCCCATTTGCACAAACACTTGTGATCTGTATCTTGGTAATGACACCTAATCACAGGCCTCTACACCTGCTAATAATTAGCACTCTTGTAATCTCAATTCAGACCTCATTGTGATCAAATCAAAAAATGCAAATGAGGTAGGCAGAGCTGGGGGAACATCTTAACATGCGGGTCAAAGGAAGTGAAGGAGGACACTGTAATGACGCCGCAGGTGAGTGTTACATAAGACAGCGACATCAGAAGCACGGTGAGGTAATTACCACACGCTCGCTCCCACACACAATGACAGGTGTATACATGTTGAACTACTGTGTGTTGGAGTTTACTGTGAACGAGTCTCTTCACTAAAGTAATCTAACCTACATGACCCAGCGGCTTCAGTTCATCCACACGTTCTCAGTCCTAAGACGTCAAATACCAGGACTTTGTCACGGCCCTCTGCGTCTGATACCGATGCACAAGGGACACTTTAGCGGCTGTGTGAGACGCACGGGGCTTCTGGTGGCTACGATGTAAAGCCACCCACGGGGTTATTCAACGCTCAGGGAGAATGTGATGAAGTGTGATGCTGAGTTGAAACTGAAAGAACCCACACAGAGGAAGAGGAGGAGGAGGAGGAGGAGGAGACGACTTTCAACCAGTAGACCGGTGTTCGTGTCCCAAAGTGTTGCTTTTAAAATAAGATAAGAAAAAATAATCCTTTATTAGTCCCTCAGTGGGGACATTACAGGATTACAGCAGCACTGCTCACAAGTAAATAAAGATAAAAATCAAGCAATATAAATAAACAGAAGAACAGTAACCAAAAAAAAACAAACGGTAAGAAGAATATTAAATATACAAATGGAATACAAAAAAGAATGTGTATAGAAGTACTTAAACGTAATGATTACGTATTGCACCAGGTGATGAATTAAAAGTCTTCAGTTTTTTATTTAGTTAACGTACTTTCATTCAAGCCCAACTGTTATGTGTTTTGGTTTGAAGTATATATATATATATATATATATATATATATATATATATATATATATATATACTTAGGCTGTCGGAAAGCCATATCATTATCACCGTATCATCACATAATAAAATGCAGGCTTGCCACTGGACCACATCAACAGACAGATGACTTGGCCATCGTCATTGCTCTGTGAGGTTTTGCCAAATTTGGTGTCGTTACCCTGCCGCGGCCACTTGTTACCACGATGGCCTCTGTTGGCCAAAGATAACTGAAGTAAAGTATTCTGCCTTCTCGACTGCACCAAACGTTGACGCTGCCTTCAGACTTCTGTGATAAGCAACGCTTCATCAGCAAAGCCCTCGAACTTGGAGATAGATGTGAGATAGCTCACCACTAACTGCAGTTTGATTACCTCATCATAATCTGGCTTTTCACTCTGGACGGTCACAGAGCCAAAGTACTGTGCATGTGTGTGTGTGTGTGTGTGTGTGTGTGTGTGTGTGTGTATGTGTGTATGTGTGTGTGTGTGTGTGTGTGTGTGTGTGTGTGAATTTGTGGCTTTAGGCATAAATGTGTATTTAGTGTGCATGAGTTTGGCCCGACATTTTTGTAAAGTGTGAGTTCCAGCATGTGTGTGTGTGTGTGTGTGTGTGTGTGTGTGTGTGTGTGTGTGTGTGGGTGTGTGTGTGTGATTGTGCGTGTGTGTGTTTTGGCTGAGTCACGGTGGTTCTGGCAGGGTCGAGGCCGCTGGGCTGCGATGGGTTGAGTTTGGACGAGGTGGAGGAGCGGACGTGGGAACCCTCTCTCCTGTTCTCCCATCTGTTCTCCGTGGAGATGCAAGAGGTGACAGTGGTGCACTGTGTGTGTGTGTGTGTGTGTGTGTGTGTGTGTGTGTGTGTGTGTGTGTGTGTTGAAGGGCAGAGTGTAGGCACACAAAATCATGTACAGAAGTACAGAGGTATGTGAGGTATGTGAGGAGACACCGGAAGCACACACAACTCATCAGTTACACTCAGGTGCATGAGGTGATGTTGAATACATGCATGCACACACAATTACAACAACTGCAGTATGCACGCACAAATGCAATCTCTCTCTCTCTCTCTCTCTCTCTCTCTCTCTCTCTCTCTCTCTCTCTGTATATCCTACTAAAACACAAAAATCTCCTTTTAACACACAAACTAACAAACTACACCCATTCCTTCACACACACGCAAACACACACACACACACACACGCACACACACACACACACACACACACACACACACACACACACACACACACACACACACACACCTCTGAGCCACAGATGGTAGAGGGGAGGGGTTAGGGCTTCCTGAGGTTTGTGCCTGAGCTTCCTGTGGGCAGCATCTCTAGAGCCAAATTTCATCTTCCTCCTCCTCCTCCTTCTCCTCCTCCTCTTCACCTCCTCCTCCCGTTCTCCTCCCCTCCTAACATGACAGTCATTCATCACTTGCAGTCAAGGATTTCTACTTCACAGCCATTAGGATGCAGGTGGTGCATCGCGCTCACCTTGGTCGAAGGTCTGACTCCTTCAGAGCTACTTTGAGGTTCTGATGTGGCATTGTGTGCACCTTGCTCTGCCTTTTACAACTGTTCCTACCCTTTATTTACCCCTTTATTTCACATAGTCAAACATCCAAAAGAAAACTTCCAGGGTTACTTTTGGACACCATTTCTATCGGTTGTTGGAGATCACTGAGTTAACGACTTAG
This sequence comes from Clinocottus analis, assembly GCF_023055335.1. Lineage (NCBI taxonomy): Eukaryota > Metazoa > Chordata > Actinopteri > Perciformes > Cottidae > Clinocottus > Clinocottus analis. The sequence goes on from NW_027175876.1 coordinate 16,261,563, forward strand.
ATCTGAGGGACGTGCTCACAATGCCTGACAGGGCAAGAAACCAGAGCAGTCAAACGATCAGACAGTACACAAGCCAACCGCTTAGCCACGTTATCTGAACCCATGGATAGATTACAGCTTAGGCCTAATTGGCACAGGCCCAGGGGAAAACGAGTCAGGTGGCCCCAAACCAGAGCTTCTGTTAAAGTGACCGTTATTTACCCGTCTTGATGGAAAGTGAAAGAGTTCTTTCAAAGGTCCCGATATGAGCCCTTTTTAGCGTCTGTTGTTAGTAAGCACACAGCTTAACACAGCATATGTTATCAGTAAGCACACAGCAAAGCAAGTGTAGCAATATGAATGGGTTTTACAGTAGAATGGCTCTTCTTTAGGAAACTATCACCTGAGGTATACTGTCATTTCCTGTATATAGTTTGAGTATAATGTTTGGATATACAGTGGCAAGAAGGTTTTCGATAGCCTTTATCTTCAGTATGAATACAATAAGAAGTTTAATGAGCAGAAGCCTGCTCGTGGAGACTGATGTAAGTATAAAATGTTGCTGAAAAAGACACAAATGCCAGAGCTCACTCCATGGCATGCGACTTATTGGGTTGTAGGAGGTGGAGTCAAACCACTTTATTTTGTAAAACCTAACTGGGCGTACCCAAAATATCTGTAACTGTAATGTTAATGAAAACTGTGAAAGCTCAGCCATGTTATGTTCACTCGGCTGTAGCTGAAGCCCAAAGTCAGCATGCAAACTGTGATGGATGTTTACAGTTTGTATCCTGGTTTGTAGTTCACCTTCCATCCGTCTTCTCGACCTGGGGGCTTTGTTTAAAGCTGATATCATCTTCTGACTGCTCATATATAATAGTGTTAGTGATGTCACTATATTTCTAGATGTCAGAAGGATGTATATAATATTATCAAAACAAATAAAAATGATGAAATTACGCCAACTCTAATGTGTCTCTTAGTAAAGTGCAGATCTCTGTGTGTGTCTGCAGTGTGTTGTGTGCAACAGGGTGCAGATGCAGTCGAGTGTGTAGTTCCGTTAGCTGTTAGTCACACACAAGACAATGAAAGTGGGCTAACGGTTTTCCCCATAGACATACACTATGGTTTCCACCACTGTGTCTCTGGGTGTAGGGATGCTGCAGGGGGCCGCCAATGCACTCAGCTGTAGTGGCCCCTACCGGCCAGGGGCCAATTAGGAGTTGTGAGTCAGAAGTTAGCACTTGTAGAGCGCTTTTCTAGTCTCCTGACCACTCAAAGCTCTTTCACACTACTTCATCATTCATACACTGACGGGAGGGGCTGAGGTACCACCTGCCCATCAGGAGTAGCTAACATCCAGACACCGTGGGCTCAGCTACAGGAGCAACTTGGGGTTAAGTGCCTGATACTAATATACTGTTCCAAAAGAGAACAAATCCAGATTATTGAAGATATGAACTACAATAAAAGTATATGGAGGATGTTACAGTAAACTACTCCTCAGTGAGTCTCCTTATGTTGTCTATAAACACATTTATAGGTTGGCAGATGTACAACTAAACACATAAAATCACATGAAACACACATGTATGAACACAACTGCAACTAGATAAAACGAGAGAACACATGTTGTCTACCTCCGTACCCCCCTCCCACACACACACACACACACACACACACACACACACACACACACCCTCCTCCCCATAATCCCTCCTCCCATGAGTCCCTCCAAACAGGTGACATTCTGTGCTGTATCTGGTTTGAAATAATCTCATACAACAGATGGGTCCTTTTCCCCGAGCCTGCCTGCCAGCCCCGCACTGCACCGCGGGCACCCGTGGCAACGAAAAATGCGAATGCTACCTACGCCAGGAGAGATTGGTCCAACTCTCATCACGGGGGGCCTCAACAAGGCCGCCGCCGCCGCCGCCACCGCACACGGCGCTCCAAACAACATGGGTTTGTCTCCGGAAATACCTGTGGGCGTTTGTTTCACTTCCTGTGCTCTTCTGGGCTGAGGTGTTAATGCATGTGCTTGTGTTTGTTTTCTAATGTAGAGCGGTCAGTGAAGCTGAAGAATGTGAAGCGAGGGTTTGGTGTCTGCGACGCTAGGCAGCAATCTGAGTGGCCGAGGCACCGATAGACGCCATTATTAGAGGATAATGTACGAGAGCAGGTATGTGTTTGGAGTGCTGCTTCATGCATCTTGTCCCCTTGGGTTTGCCCAATCAGCTAAGCCCCAATCTGCCTTCACCTCCACCATACGGAGGGAAATAATGAAAAATAACGATGGACATTTCTGGATTAGCATATCATTTGGTACAAACATGCGAGTCCGTCTCAGGATCGATGGTAGAAATGATTACGCTTTAATGCAGCCTCATTATTAACACTTTGGTTTATGACCACATATCTGCAAATCTAAGGACATTCCCCCATGTGAACACCACTTTATGATTTTTAAAAATATATTGCCAGAAATAACTAACGTTTGGTAAAAAGACCTGCACCAAGGCCACATGACTACACGTCTCCACCACTCAGCTGAAGGAGGACGAGTGTTCTTGTCCTTTAATCATCTCATCTAGATACTTAGTAGCAACAGCCTTTTTTAAAAAGACATAACAGCTTCTAAATTTACCAAAAGGATATTTAGTGATGTATTTTACATCGTAAAACTGAACATCAACAGATCTTCATCAAGGCATCTTAAAAAATCACATTGACCTGGAGGCGAGGGAACCGGATGTGCAAACAGGCCGAGGACTCATTCCTGCTGCACAATATTCTTATTCTTCTCCTCGAGGGGACGAGTAAGCAGCACCAATAATGGAGGAGTTTCATTGTGAAGAATTCATAGGAAATGAAATGTGTTTATCCACCGTTTCCCTGCCGCCTCTCATATCACGATGTGATCAGCAGGTCGCATCTCAGCGACATGTGAGGACACAGCTGAGTTCTGACCCTTCCAGTCGCATTGAAAAAACACGTGCAACCACAAGCGTCGTCTTGTTCACAGAGGTTAGTGCCAGTTTCCTTTTCCTTTGTGCCAACCAGCTCCTCGCTGGAGCTTCACATTCAACAGACGAGAGTACGAGAGCGCTATTGATCGTCTCGTCTCATCAGATAGCGAGAAGGCATATTTCTCAAATGTTGAACTTTTACATCTTTTTGCTCATTTTTATTTTGATACGAACGGCCTTTTGACTTGTAGTTACAGCTGTGCCCTTTTGATAAGCCTGAACGGAAGTTTTCATTATGTCGTATTGATACATAACTGTGAGGCCTGATGGATATTGCATAAGGATAAGTTCAAGTTTGAAAGGCCATATCTCTACAACTACTGCCTCCATTCAGGTGCTGATGTCTGAGTTTGCATGTGTGCGTGTGTGTGTGTGTGTGTCTGTGTGTGTGTGTGTGTGTGTGTGTGTTGGCCAAAAAAGCTCACTGCACCCTAAATTAATCACGCCACTTTAACGTCTATGCGTTCTCTGCTGAGCCAGCTCTAAAGTTGGAGTGAGTGTGAGAGAGAGAGAGAGAGAGAGAGAGAGAGAGAGAGAGAGAGAGAGAGAGAGAGAGAGAGAGAGAGAGAGAGAATGCTAAGCAGCTTCTTCGCATCACAAGGGGAAACTCAGCATGGCGAACGAAAAACACTCCTCCTTGTCCTCTTCTCCTTTTATATCTCTTTATATTCTTCCTTGATTCACCCTCCTGATCTCATTTCCTCATCTCCAACTTTTATACTTCTCCATCAATCCTCTGTCCTCCTCCCTATATCCCGCCTCTCTTACCTCATCAATAACAGCTCAAACCCTCCCTCCCTCACAATATTGTCCACCCTCCACCTCCTCCCCCTATTCTTTTCTTCCTCCTTTTCCCTCCTCCTGCATCCTCCCCCACTCCGTGCCCTCCGAGCACCGTTCTGTAACAGCTCTTCTGGTGACGGCGTGCCAGGAGACTGCTCCTTTTGTGCCCTGCTGAAAAGGACCCTGAGCTTGTGAGGGTGTGTGTGTGTGTGTGTGTGTGTGTGTGAGTGTGTGTGTGTGTTTGGATGAAGGAGGTTGGGGGGTCAGAAAGATTGACATGGGCATCCATCAGCAGCGAGCGCGCAGCGTGCCTATCGCTGTCACAAAGATTTCAGTCGAGCTTGTCCACATCAATTATCTGTGCCAGATAACTGGGACATAACTACACACACACACACACACACACACACACACACACACACACACCTACTACTACTACCCCCCAAATGCCACCTACTGCAGCTAAGATTGTATTGATGCCAGCCTCTCTCAACACACACAAGCTCAGTAACCTCAAACTCATCTCTTTCAGCATCGGCTTTAATAAAGACACAAAAGAGGGACGCGTGTTTTGAAGGCCAGCAGAGCATGACAGTGAGGAGAAAACGAAGCTTTGTTAAAAGCTCCAGCAATTCTGTCTTCTTCTGTGTCTCCCACTAATGGATGGGTAAATTTAGAAATATAGTCAAAGGAGAAGACAAGAGAGGGAGGAAAATGTTCCTGCCGGGGGAATTTTCTTCTTTCTCAGTTGAAGATTGTGAAGAGCTTCCCTTAATATACTGAAGAGGAGTTTAAAAAGAACAACCTGCTCAAAGGGCTTTATTCCAGAGAAAAGAAATGCTCACTCTTTCCTGCTGTCATGTGTGAGCGACCTGCAGTAAGTTAAAGACCACATGGCAAAATGGCGGCGTGATGGTCAGCCATTAAATATGATGAAAATGACAGAAGAAAGGAAGGACCAGTGGGGGATGATATCATCATAATGATATCCATCCTAATGCGCCATCTGGAGTAATGGCTTTTGGATGGCCCTTTGACCAAGCCCTGAGCCACAGTGATTTAATGATTTATTGACAGGGCATGCCTTATGGATGGACGACAAAATAAAAGCTTATAATCACGCCATTCTGAAATCATTATTTCATGTATATGTAATGCTGGCAGTCGTGGCACGAAATCTCCTAATGCTACATGTGACGGTCCTGGAAAACCACTTCGGTCTCTGCTAAGCTTATAAAATTCTTTACTGGCACAATGTTGGAAATATAAGCTCACCAGATGGGAGGAAATCTCCTTAACTGAGGTGGAAAACAACAATGTAAAGCAAGTATAAAGTAACCAATAGATGTGTCTACTGTGGTAGTCCAAACAAACGATGTCAAATCAAAGATAGCTGAGGATTGCTTGTAGTTTTACTTTTACATGTGTTGTGTACATATATGCATGTATTGACTTCAAAGAGACCTTTGTCTGTCTCCTTAAAGAAATGTGTCTGTGTGACTATTCTCATTCATCAAGATATACCTTGAGGTAGAGGTTCATGCAGATGCAGGCGAGGCGTCCAGTGCTCTAAAATAAGGGGAAGCCAGTTTGTAGTTTGGCCCGCTTCCAACGTGGTCTTGGTTTCTGGCCGTTGCTATCTTACTTGGACACAAGAGGGTGGAGCTAAGTATAAAAAACAATGAATAAGACATTTGTATGTGATCAAAAAGTTACAATTAACTTTTTATGAAGTGTTAAAGTTATAAGATGAAAACCTAATGCACTTCCTCATTGGCTTCACTTAGTAGCCCTGGAGGTCACCACCTGGTAGCTAAACGTCTCCAGGCTCAGTCCAGGATGAGTCATTTGAAATAATAGCATGCGAGTTGTGCCACATAGAGAGAAGCTCAAGTTTGTCTGAAGGAGGGCCCACACTGTAGAACTTCAAAAACCTTCTTCCTGGAAGTTTAACCCCAAACTCCCAACAAAGTTGGTTGGTGAGTTCAGCGGCTGATACTGACGCACCAAGGCACACTTAAGCATCTGTTTAAGACTCACAACTAAAACTAAGCAAACCTATGTTGACACTCTGTCCCTGATTCATCCAAAACTGTTGCGAAAGCGTCATCATTTTTAGGGCCATGGGCCAAGCGGTGGTGCTTGACGAGTTGGGAGTGAGAACGCATTGGGCGAGTCAGTTGTAAAAATCACAACCCTCGTAAACATACAGCTACAGCTAGCAGCCAGTTAGCCACAGAGTCCTAAGTAAGAACCCCAAAAAGTAGCTCATACTCCCCCCAATAGCTCTGTTTTACACTTTGTAAGGTACAATGTGCACCTTTGTACAGACCAAGCCAGCTGTTTCCAGTGGTTGTGCTAAATTGAGCTGTTTTATGTTAACCTGGACAGGTGTGAGAGCGTTATTGACCCTCTCATCTCAAACAAACACACAAGCGCAGTTCCCAAAACATCACCTACTATCTGATTAGCTCATCATTGTCAACGTACTTCCGGTATCACATTTCGTAGGACAACGAGTAAATGCGTGACCAAGCTGCAGGCGGTGGCCCTCGAGGACGACGCAGTATTTACCGCCTCGAAAGAGTACTGGAAAACTCTGTGAGCAGACTTTGGCGTAATGTGCTTTTGAAGATACAGTAGAGAGTTTGACTGTTTGGTAAAATCACTGAACACAATCTCTCTTCTGTCTGCAGCAGAAGAGAGACAGAGGCCCTAAACAAAGCAGCTGTGCCAGAAACTACTCCAGGGGAGATGCTCGCTGTCCACAGGGAGCGTAGCAGCTCCCATTGTTCAGGTTAGCTCCTGAATCAGGATACGCTACACGCTATACATGTGCTATAAAAGCACACACGCGTTTCATTAACCTATTTTGCATTTAGAGCATTTTCCACACTATTTAAAAAATGGGGAAAACAAGTGTGTTCTGTGTGCACATGATCCAAAACTGAGATATGTCACATCTGTGAATCAAGGAAACCTGGCATGTTTCAATTCATTGCCAATGAAATGTTCCAGCACAATTGTTATGGTTTCAGAGACAGCCTGCACACACGTCTCCCGCCTGCCATAAGACACAAAGACACGCGCCACAGCCGTGCAAACAGGATTTTTACACTCCCAGACAAAATGAGATTATTTTTTTTTTACCATTGAGATTATTCCAGGCAAGCGTTCGTGTTGTGTCTCAGCCCTGCTCAAGCGCATATTGCATTTATCTACATCCAAGAAAAGGATGAACAAAAAAAAAAATCATAATATATGTAGAACGAGGAGTCAATTGCCTGGTTTCACCTACAGGGCTGAGCGGGCTCGGCCGGGTCTCGCTCATTATTCCCATCCTTCATTCTTCTCCCTGAACGTGCTTTTATGCGAGGAGAAATGAATTGTCCGCTGGGCCGTACTTTAAAATAAACAAGCGGCACTTTCAATCCATTTCTAAGTCGGAGACGGTAAGCCCTGGCAATGGCCACTTTAGCCTGATAAGTGGTTATTGTGGGCAGGGGATGATAGAGGGGGGGAGGATGCACATCCCATCCTCCCGGCCCCGCCATAAACACAACACTTGATCTTCTTAACGTCCCTCCTGGTGAATATGAACAAATTAACCACCAACTGTGCTTTGCTCTAACTTTGCGCACCATTTTGTATTGTCTGTCTTGCACAGACCACATCTCAGATCAGATGTTGAACTCTTGAGAGGACATGAAACACGTCGCATATTCTTTTACATTTTGGATTTCAACAATTGGAAGTGTCACTTTTCAGCTTTGTTGTGTTTGTCTTTTTTTAAGGTCTAAAGTTTCAATGTGCTGCACTAATTAAAAGATCAACATCTAACAGGTATGCCTCGTGGAGACAGCAGCGCAGACACTGTAGTCGTTAATTTCCCATACTTCTCCTGTGTGGCTTCAAATTGCAGCAATTGGATTTTAATCTGTGTACCACTGATTAGTCATTTGGCTCCCCAGCCGCTGTGTAATTTGTTCCACAACAGAGAGCGGAACAGGCACGTGCACACACACACACACACACACACACACACACACGTACAGTACACACAGTAAGCTGACACACACACACACACACACATTCAAGCATGCAAAGAGACACACACTTCCAGACGCTGGGAGAGTTGGACACTTGAGAGAGGCGGAAAGAATGAGAGAGAGACAAGAAAGCAGAACAAAAAAAGACTCGCTCAAGCGAAGAAGAGCAGGAGCAGATGATCGGAGAGATTGGAGAGTATCTCAGCTCCCTCTCATGGCGACTGACTGCAGTGCACGCACTTCAGAAGCCCAGATTGATTGTCTCCAGCCAGCGAGCGTACAGACGTCCAGAGGGGATGGACAAGGTCGTTCGCTGGAGTCAATCCGTTTGGACTGTCGCAGCAAAGTGGCCGGGACGCCTGCGGCCCAGAGGTCAAGAGCCTAGCAGGGATCCACAGCGGAGAGGAGGAGACAGGCAAGGGCACGAGCGTGGCCTCCACGTGTTCCTGTGTGATGGAGTGTTATGGCCCTTTATCCTCTTCACGTCACAGTGTTGTAGTAGAGCTTCACATCGAGCTTGGAATTATGCTCCAAAGCAGCGGCTCCATTGTCTGCACTCACGTTTTCTAAAGAGAGACCAAGGAAAGTTCACTCTCCATGTGAGTTCCATTGTACTGTGTTTCAGATTAGATATGATAAGATAATCCTTTATTAGTCCCTCAGTGGGGAAATTACAGGATTGCAGCAGCACTGCTCACAAGTAAATACGATTTTTTTTTAAATGAAGTAATATAAATAAACAGTAGAACGGTAAGAAAACAAAATTAAAAATTGGCAGTAAAAAGAATATTAAATATTCAGACGGAATAAAATATACAGATGGAATAAAGAAATTGTATAAAAGTACTGAAACATAAACAAAATAAAACATTTGCAGTACAAAGAATATTAAATATACAGATGGAATAAAAATATACAGATGGAATACACAATTTGTATAAAAGTGATTTGTGTTCACGCATGTTCAGTGTATTCTATCACATACTTTTAAAACTTAGTTTCCAAAAATATTAATTTTATAACTTTGTCTTGGGACATTTAAGGTTTTTGTGTAATAAGCAGTTTTAAAAGCAGAACATGTGATGTTTCCTATTCGCATATGTTTCATGTAGTTATGACCAACTGCTTTTCCCTGCAACCCAAACATTCATATAGAGGAAAACCATTTTGTAGTCACTCTTTAATCTATGGTCCAGTACTTGGTCTTTTCAGATTAGTATATGGATATCCTTCATCATTCTGCAATCAAAAATAATCTCTCCAGTATGAAAGTTTAAAAAAAGAGGAACTTGTTTCATGATATATATTTAGCGTAACATTTCAGGATTACTGATACTTTGATATCAAAACAAGTATCCACTAAACATCCCTATATCTGATAAGTAATGAGAGTGAGAGGAGATCATATGACTATACAAGTGTAATATTAGTGAAGACAGAAATCCATAAAGGTGTGCTGCATGTCTTTGGCCACTAGGTGGCAACAGTAACACTGTCGCTGTGACGCTGCCTGGTGACGCCTCACTGGAGGACAGTCTGAAGCAGTCGCTTTCCAACAAGGCTCAGGATTATATTCAATGCTCTTACAATGTAAAAGATGCTTTGATCATTTAACATTTATTTTGGATAAGATCATTCACTTTTGAAATATTTCACTGGTCAGTTATCGCAGATTTTCCTCTCAAATCTTATGTTAGAATTTCTGTCTAATTACTGAGGTGCTATCTTGAATTTACAGGCGATTTCTGCAAAACTTTACCCACTAAACCCCAGAACATTACACCACACCAGCAAAACATGATGCATCTCATGCCAAAGCAAGCGATTCTTGCAAAACCTTTGAAACTCTTTTAGAGAAGAGGTTTCAGTGTCAGTACAGATGATAAACACTTGTGTCCAAATGTGGGAAATATGGATGTGTATTCCAAACATCACACACTATTAATACAAATCAGGGAAAACATTTAAAAAAAAGTTTTTTAAATATATTCTCAAAAAATTCTTACAAAGTGCAGAAAAAGAAAATGTAAACAACCGTGCCAGAACTGTTTTTCTACAGACAAATGTTTACATTTTCTTCTTCTGCATTTTTGAAAATTGACTTTTTAAAGAAATTAAAATGTCTTCCCTCATTTGTATCAATAGTGTAAGTGTGTTATCATATTGTAAACCACGTGTAAAACTGAGATGGTGCATTGAGGTTGGCACACCTGGTAGAAGTGTCGGATACGGGGTTAAAGGTTTTCAGATACAGTCCTTGAGGAATCCCTGTTGTGTCCACCTGGAGGCAGAAGAAACCACTTTTCTAACTCAACATTGATTAAAGTTGACATAGTGAATGTGTTAGCGAACAGTTGCTTACTTACACACAGTAAGCAACATCAGCATTCATTTGGAGTCGTGTTTCTGGCCACCTGATGAATATGAATCCAATATTGCTCTTGTCTTTTAGCTCTGCTTTGATCTCCACCAACAAATTATTCACTTTAACTATGTATTCATGCTAAAAGAGCCATTCGATAAAACATATGTATCTTTTTATCACCTTTATCGTCTATTTGACAACTTTAACAACCATTTGGTGCTCAGTTTGAGTCTCTGAAACCTGAACAGGAAATCAGCTGCTGGTTTGTGTTGAACTGTTGTCAGAAATAAATAAAGTGCACTTTTTGTTTCAAATCTGAACAGAACCTCTTAAGCAGAAGTACACTGGAGACGAGCTGAGGTCTCTGACGAGGCAGCAAGCAGTCGTTCACAAGAAGTCAGTACGTGAAGGCAAACAAATCCAACAGGGAGCACGCACAAATCCCAAAACCGACTCCAACGCAAAGTCATAAACCAAACAACAAACATGAGATAATGATGCTGGAAGGTGATGAGCACATGAGGGAGGACAAAGACAATCTGGCACCGGAGCAGGGGAAGCAGGGAAGGATGTGTGTGTGTGTGTGTGTGTGTGTGTGTGTGGTTTCTAGGGGGGAAACCAGGGGCAGGTGATTGAGTGCAGGTGAAGGGAATTAGGAGTGAGGAGACACTCAGGAGACACTTAGTCTGCACTCAAATAGTCAAAAGATGACCTCCTAACGACTTACCCTCACCACCTTTCCTTGACCTCTGTGGAAAACGTCACAGAGTCAAGGAAAGACGGGTGCACTAAACGCACATCAGAAGGAAACCTCTCACAATCATTGAAAACCCTTCAACTGGCAGGAGACCCGCCTCCCTCATCTCACGGTTTCATCAATAGAACTCATTGAAAATATTTATTTAGATTTTTTTCTACGTTGGAATGAATTTGTTTGACTCAATTGACTGACAAAGTGTTGCATGGCAGTTTTGATTGTTTTGGTTTATTATGATATTTTTATTTTTTCACTTATTTACCAGTTTGTTTTTCTGTGTGTGTTTTCTCTCCTTGTGGCTCTTTTGCCCAGATGCATGGTTTGTTTCTTGTGTTTTTTCTTGCTTTTTGAAGGACGTATTCTTCTGTTGTAGAAATAATAAAATAAAATATCAAGTATAAAAAATAAAAAATTTTAAAAAAAGAAAACACTTTAATTCAAAATGCAAAACACACATGCAATTCGCAACACACACATCCACACAAGCCTTACCGATACGAATATAGGTTCTTTTGTGAGAACTTTGCAAAGATAGAGTGAGCGGGAGAGGTGGAGGAGGATGAGGATGAGGAAGGGGACCAGAGATTATTTTGCTTGTGATGTGGACGAGGGGGATGTGGTCAGACCCTCACAGAAGACAAAACCATCCGGCTTTCCTTTCAAGAGTATTTTCTTTTGTTTCGCTGTTTATTATTCATTGAAATGTGAGGAGTGGATGTGCTGGACTGAAATAATCTTTCACAGACACGGCCTGCCGTCAAAGTCATATCAAAAACAAAAGAAAATTGCACCGCACAACTTTTTAGAACAACATGATTTAAGAAAACAAAATTAGGTTTCGACAACAAAAGCACCTCGTTAGGTTGATGAAAAAAACATCAGGAATGCATCACATCAAGACCACTTCTCACCAGTATCAGTAACACCTGCATCTTAACAGGTTTGTGTTTGTGGAGACTTTCTGGATTTGACACTGCGCCAAAGCTCTGACCGCTGCAGAGCCTCATGGATGCATCTCATCCTCGCCCCCTCATTGAAGGATCCTTCTTGACTTCTCATTGGCTTTGTCTTTCTGCTCGGTGGCAGACAGAAACTGGACAGTTGGTGCCCCTGTACCTTAAACCAACAGATTACATTCAGGTTTCTAACCCACAACCTGCCGTGACGCTGCTGGCTGGGCCTGCATTCAAGATTCAAGATGTTTTACTGTCATATGCACAGATAACAGTTATTCTGTACAATGAAAAGCTTATTTTGCTCAGTCCTCCTAACACAGAATTACAATAAATGGAAATAAATAAAAAAATAAGGCACAAAATATAAAAGTTATATTAGTATTGCACAAAATAAATATGACAATATTATTGCTATGATGAATAGGATGAAATAGAATAATAGTATTGCTATGATAAATAGGATAAAATAGGATAATAGTATTGTTATGATTTCATATAATATGATAATAGCATTGCTATGATAAATAGGATAAAATAGGATCATAATAATAATAATAGTATTGCTCATTGTAGCTGTATACACAACGCATTGCTACAACATTGCGAGGATACAAAGATACAAAAATAGCACTCCTCTCCACACACACACACACACACACACACACACACACACACACACACACACACACACACACACACACACACACACACACACACACACACACACACAATCAGCTATAAGAGTCTTTCTCGGCCCTTCAGCAGCAGACTCATTTGTGCCTCTCTCCTCTTTCTCATCATAATCACTTGTTATCTGGTTCGATCTAGTTTATGTTCATCTTTCATCGGTTTGGTTTCTTCTCAGCTGTATAGATATATTGCCTCTGTTGGTTGCATGTGCAACCTCCTACTAGAACTCAACTGTTTGAGCAACAAGCAAACTGACTTGTGTATCAGCTAAATTAAAGGAAGTGGGCGAGCTGCACGTTTGTAGGAATCCTGTTTCTGTTTCTTTCCACCAGACGACTGCTATTACTATAAAAACACTTGTGTTTACGCAAAATTTGCAGAGGTGAACATACCCACACTAAACTGGGTTAACTCCTCGACTACAAGGACCATTTGAATAATTTAAAGTGCAATAATGAAGAATCTATTGTCAGATTATTTATTGTGTGTATACATCAGTATGTGTGTTACTGGAACACAGAAACAATGACTTAAAATGCTTTAAACGCTCAATCATCACAGCACAATATGTTCTTCTCTGCAAAGTTTAACTAGAAGTAGAACATTTGTTGTTATTTGTTTAGTGGACTTTCAGTGAATCTCCAAATGGAGCATCTCTGATATGTGGTATTGCCATTTTCTGATGCAACACGCTATTTATCTCACTTTTATATCACAAATAGTCTTCAATACATCCATATACAGCAGTAACATACAGTAAATAAACCCCAAATAAAGTTCTGTGCCCTCAAATCATCCTAAATATTGGCAGATGAATCATTTATTTTTCATTCCTGTCATTTCTGGACTCATTTGGACCTTTAAATCTACGTGTATACTTGGTTTTGTTTGGCTTTGTTTGTTTCGTTGTGGGTTTGAAGCATGTATACATGGAGTTCTTATATGGCATCACTATATTGTTCAATATGTACTTTTCCAGTATAACCTCCAACGTTTGTATCCTTTTTTCCTCGTAACCCGACCTTGTAACCTGCTGGCCACGATACCATTGGACCGTTACCACCACGCACTCAGAAAGCCCAATCAGAGCTGCAATTCATCTCCAGATCCTTCAACGACACTCCTGCTCAACTCCCTCCTTAACACAGATGAATCTCCACCTTTGGCCTCTCCACCTTTGGCCCCTCCATTGCCAACACACCTGCCCCCTGAATTGTATTAATAAAATGTCCTTATTATGTCAAAGTGTTGGAATAAATGTGAAATGTTTAACTGCTGCTAAGTAGTAATGTGTGATACATTTTGTGCATTGAATCATATGGAGATGTTTGCTGAAATGTATTAAAACATTTCACACTGTTGCATACATGACCGTTGTTGCTCGTCCGAAGCAATTTTATCTTTAATATGTACGAGATTTCTACTAGCCAGTAAAAAAAAATAAAAATAGGGGATTTCTACCATTTTGTAACTTCATAAAAGTTTATTTGAATGAATCACGTTATATATACATATATATATATATATATATGTGTATATATATATATATATATATATGTATATATATATATATGCACATATGTATGTATATCTATATATAGATATATCTATATATAGATATATCTATTATTATCTCTCTCTCTCTCTCTCTCTCTCTCTCTCTCTCTCTCTCTCTCTCTCTCTCTATATATATATATATATATATATACATATATATATATATATATATATATATATATATATATACATATATATATATATATATATATATATATATATATATATATATATATATATATATATATATATATATACATGTACACTACCGTTCTGTCCTTATTTTTCAAGGAAAAACACAGTACAGTACAGAACTGTGATTTGACTGTAACTCACAATGTAGAGCAGTGAATCTCACAATAAGTGAGATTCAATAATAAATTAGCTGCTTCCATAAATTGAAAAGATATTAACAGAAAGATGGTTCTGCCTTAACTTAAACATTAATCATACAAATCCACAAATTCAACAAGGCCGGACATGCGCGAGCCAACGGACATGAGGACTTAAGATTTTCATAAATTAAACATATATACTTAACATTCGCACAAGATCTTCATAATTCATGCAAAACAACACTTCGGGCCTCGGTCCTAACAATACGCTTACTTGTGCGTCGGACATCAAAGGGGATCTCTGGGGTCGTCTCCTCTTCTTTTCACCTCATCCGATCAGCCGGAGGCTTGTTGTTGTTGACCGACACTACACTTGTGTGCATCAGCCTCACTTGCACACAATGACACATCACTGGAGGGAAATATAACAATTGAGCTCTGTTTTTGGATAGTTTTTGCAGTAAAATAGGAATAGTTTGGCGTCTCTTCTAAGTGGTTCTCAAGGCTGTGATTCATATTATTGTGTGTTGTTCCCACAGGGAGTTTATTACAGCGTGCTCGAGATGACTCTCTAAACTCTGCTCACTATTGTGTACTTTCTGTGCCAGGGATCAGTTTTTCCCACTATTTTTGCACAGCTTGTATTTTATGGTATGTTCATTTGTTGTTGATGTTGATGTCTGTAAGTGTGGGACGCTACTCTGACAAAAGAATTTCTTCTTTGGGATTAATAAAGTACATATCTATCTATCTATCTATCTATCTATCTATCTATCTATCTATCTATCTATCTATCTATCTATCTATCTATCTATCTATCTATCTATCTATCTATCTATCTATCTATCTATCTATTTCCTCTGTTATGCATAACACAATGAACACAACGCAATCGCGGCAATAATCTCCATCAACCTCACCAGTACAGCAACAAGTGTCTGATGCAGGTTTTTACAATTTCTTTGGTTTCTCAGTTGGTCTGTGGTGGCGTTGTGGTCTCTTACGTCATACTGACAGTATCTCCACTGCTCGGCCGGTGCTGAACTGTTGCTGGTGAAATGTCGATCCTTCCACATGTCAAGGGAGTTCAGTCCAGACTTTATGCCGCCGGTTTCTACAGTTTTACAGCCACGAGCGGACTCCACAACGGCAACGGGGCTGCTGCATGACGTCATCAGTAAACAAGAGACCGAACACCCAGACGCTGTGTTTGATGATGCCAAAACAAGATTTCAACCATTTTAACCATGGAAACCTCCAGAGTGTCCTCGAAATACCATCAACACCTGAAGTTTCTGACAAATTGCAATGTTGTAACAATGCATAGTGTATAAGATACAATGAAGAATACTATTAGCATATTTTAGCATATCATGGCCATACAATTATTATATTTTATCATATTTATCATATCAATACTATTATCATATTGTTCTGCAATACTGTTATATATTTCATATTTTGTGCCTTGTTTTTTATTTTTTATTCGTTTACCTTAAGTTTATTGTAATTCTGTGTTAGGAGAACTGAGCAAAATAAGCTTTTCAAAGTATAGAATAACTGTTATCTGTGCATATGACATTAAAAACATCTTAAATCCTGAAATACCAAATTGCTTATCTTTGATAAACAAAAATAGGCACACAAGGGACAAAATATGCACACAGAAGCACAAACAGGTGCTATAACATGTCCATATTGCACTGCCTTTCACACTGAACAACATCCCTTTTCACTTCTTACATTGGCAAAAAAGCGACCTGTCAACACGTCCTCTCGTGCATGAGCTTTCCCCTGAAACCATGGTGATGGTATTTATCGTTGGGATCAGCATAAGCTATGTTATTGGAAACGTTAAATTTCAAATTGCATCATTTTCTCAACATCCTTCTGCTTGCTACTCTCATTAAATGAATCATTTATGTAACATGCATTTATTGTGCTGCATTGGTCATTCTGGTCACATGACCTCTGTAGCTTCTGTCCATCCTGATAGAGGATCCTCCTCTGTTGCTCTCCCAAAAGGTTTCTTCCCTTTTTCTTCCATTAAAGCTTTTCGGCAGGGAGTTTTTGCCGCTCTGATGTGAAGTCCCAGGACACAGGATGTCGTATGTGTACAGATTGTAAAGCTCTCTGAGGATAATTTGTGATTTTGGGCGCAACAAAACTAATTAAATGGCATTGAATAGTCTCCCTGGAATGAGTGTGGCTCACTAAATAGGACTGGGCCAATTCATTTAATTAATTACACCGGTGTTTACCCTGCTATGATAGAAGCTTGACTCATTTCACAAAGTGTGCGATGTTTCCTTTGAAAGGCAACTTTCAATGAAGAGGCTGTCACATGTTGTGTCTTCCAAATTGCTCAACCAATTATAATGTTGCATACAAGAGAACGGTTAAATATAGATGACTTGATTCCCAGCAGGGTCCATCCATCCCTCCATCCATTCATTATCCGAACCACTTATGCTGTTTAGGGTCGCACGGCTAAATTAAAGAGTAGACGACCAGCGACAGATCTGATTTGATGGTCAAATTGCGGTACAACATGGATTGGAAAAGCTACTACGACACATCACAAGGTCAGCCGATGGAAATAGCCATGGCTGCCTCACCATGACATCAGCACAGAGGGTGAAAACACCATGTGTGGTCTTTCAGAATGTTTTATGATGTGTGTGGTTCACTGGGGCACAAAACGGACCAAACCCTTTGAACTTGAACTTTGCTGGATGTTTGATCCTGCATGTTGGAAATGTTTGGCAACCCTGTTGAAATGAAATTAATTGTATTTCCGGATCGAAGCTGCCGAGGTTCTTCTTTCTGCTGCTTTCGGTCACACACTCCTGATTTAGGAAGCAAATCTTATTCCTGATATTAGTATTACAAATCCAACTGACACATTTGAAAATACTTATTCACTAGCTGTGCCAAAACCAAGAACTGAATGTACAACCTTGTATAATACAGAAACTAAACTACCTTCTGAAAGAAGCAGCGAATAGAGAGAGTTGTGCTCCTGTGTCTGTAAGCGTCCGCCAGGCTTTGTGCAAGATACCGCTGCAAAGATTCAACAATGAGTGAGTGCAGTCTGGTGCAGAGAGGGAAGCAGCATGAAGGGTTTTGTCAAGATACGTAACTAGTTTTCTTTGTTTTAGTTACTTTTTTTTCAACCCTTGTAGGGCTGTTTACTTATTGTGGTTAAAAAATGGTGTCTCTTGCAGTTAAAAATGTCCCGATGCTCAAACAGCAGTAAGTCCTGTGGTTTGTATCCGACTTGAGATACCACAGGAAACTGGATCAGGTAGCACTTAGTAATTCCACGACGCACAGACCACGGCACAGACTGAATGAAGGTTTCTTACTCCACGTCAACTTTATTCATAACACAGACAGGTTTACAAATGAACCTGGGTTGGTCCCGGTCTATCAGACAACGAGCGTCTCCTCTTATCTGTCTAAATCCAACTACCTAGTAAACCTCAAAACTAATGGTGATAAACATGATGTCATGAGCAAGCAGAGGTCCCACCTCTCTCCTCATATGACGTAGTTCTCGTCATTCGTTATTGATCAAGTTCACCAATCAGTTCCCAGATAATAGTGTTCGTGTGCAATGTTGGATTTGATATTAACTCATGTGGATAAAACATTCTCTTATATGTATGTATATGGCCATGACAACATCATTCTCTAAAACATTTTCCTCCTACACTATTCTGCACATCAACTAGTTAAAGCTAAATAACTTTCACTTGGAATTGACTTTGTCAGTCCCCGTGAATCAAAGTGGTGTTTTTGCAGAACACCAGATTTCCCTTTTAATTTTACAGCAGCAGGCGTCTGACAGTCGGCCTCTCTCAGTTCTGGTTCTGACTCCAGCGGGCCTCCAGCGGGCCTCCAGCGGGCCTCCAGCGGGCCTCCACTGGACCTCCAGGGGGCCTCCAGTGGGACTCCAACGGGCCCCCAGCGGACCCAGCAATGCGTCCTGGGTCTCCAGTCTGGGAGCTCCACCAACTGCAGCTAAAGCGGATATGACTGTTCGTGGCAGACTGGTCACATTTCGCCAGATTTGTTTTGCACAGGTGATATGCATCAAGAATAACTGTGTAGAAATATCGCCAGTATTTATTGAGACTGTTTAAAGAAAAGAAACAAAGCAAAGTTCCTCACAGTAACCCTTTGCAAAGTGCAGGATCCATAAGAAAAAAAAAATGGACGACAAGAAATGTGAATGTGGACTGTTCGCAGTTGAAATGTTGCAGTTTGTTTGTACAACTGCGTTACCACTCAAGGATAATGTAACTGTAGGAAACACATTTATTGTGAAGTCAATCAAAAGAGGAAGAACTGATTTTAAAAACACTCACTGAAAGCTGCTTATTAGACCAAAATTTACTCATGTAATTATGAAACATCTGTGCAATGTCTGTGCAGCAATCACTGCAGCAATCACTGACAATGCAATTGCTTCATTACGTGCTCATTAGCATATGATGAGTTGTGCCAGTTCTCCACGTCTTTAAAGGGGAACGTGTCAGGAACAGTGCCAGATGTTGGTCGCGTCGCTCCCACTCATACTGAAGACGTTCTACTCCAACAATCCCTGAGGCCAACAATGATTCAACCTGGAAGCAGGAGCAATTCCACAACTCATTTGGAGGCTTTGAGAGGCGTAAACAGTGCAGGGTGATTCCTTTGCAACGTGTTCTTACATTGTGATGAAGTGTTTGACAGATTGAACACTTTTATCGTTCCATAAAGTTTAGAAGGAAAGGACTGTGATGGCGTCATTTATCAAGTGATTACCATGAAATGCTCAATGAGATGACAATATGGCTGAATCTGGATTTATAGTCGATGCAAGTGGTAAATAGGAGTCCCATTGGATACCTGGTACACAACTGGTTTTGATTTATGTGTTGAATTTCATCCGTAGATAGCTCCACAGCTGCAGACCATATATTGTATTTTCATTATATTCCCCACAGTAACTCTTTCATTTCGCTACAGAGTGACTTTGGGGTACGCACATTATTTTAGAACATTTGTTATGAGTGTTTTGAGTTCACACGACACGACTTTAGCCTACAGCAGGGGTGTCCAAACCTTTCTCACCGAGGGCCACAAACAGAAAAATATATGAAAGTCCGGTCCACTCAGGTGAGGTACATCACAAAATGAATCAAATAAGGTCAATGGAATTAACCCTAACCCTAAGACCTAAGTGGAAAAAGGCTATTATGTGAATATATGTGTCAACAACAATAACAACATCAACACTTTGTGTGTGTTTTTGTGACAAACTGCAGTGTGGAGACCTCATCGGGGATCCCTCCAGGAGACGTCGTGCAGGTATTTAGTAAATCAAAGTACGTTAGTGTAATGATGCACCAGAGAAAATGTCATAGAGGTCCAGTCATTGGGGATTCAACCTGAGGAGGGCATGGATGAAAGCCACCAGACATTTTACTCAAAACTGTGAATATCTTTGAACTTCAGAGTGGATCGCCCTCATTGGGATTCATCCTCTAGCCACCATGGATACCTACAGCCAACGCAAACCCAATCCATCCAACAGTTGCTGAGCTCTATCAGTCTGGACATTCGCTCATAATAATGTAGTAATGCGGTGCTCCCAGCAAAGCATTCTGGTCCTAATTGGGACACCGACTGACTCAAGATGCAGAACATATCTGTTTCCTTGATTTAGAATTTCCAATAAGAAAAAGTGAACCCTCCAATTGGGAGATGTGGCCAACCACAAATCAGCCATAATTGTCATGGTTGCACGGGGCTGGACCTGAGAGAGGGGTCCGTGACGGTGGCCAGTTGGGTCGGCTCGGCGGCGGCCAGGAGGCTCCAAGGGGAGCAGGGAGGCTGAGGCTGGAGGAAGCACAGGTGAAAAAAGCACTTGCTGGGAATTAAAGCAGGTTTACCTTTTGGAAACTGTGCGCGAAAATCCTCCCGCTCCAATTTTAGGTCCCAGCATGCCACATTCAGACAATCTTTTGGCATAAAATACGTCATTTATCCATTTTTTTAACCAAACAACGCAGTTTTTTGACTGAAACTCCTTCGTAACAGGCCAAGACTTTATTTGTTGTTGCAGATTCTGATTCTTTAGGTCCTAATCTTTCCAAAAAGGTGTCTTATTGACGCTCCAGGAGGCATTTTTGGGGAATCTGGCTCATATCATGCTGGATGTTCATAGTAACGATCAAATTATCTTTTAAAAGTGTTTTTCTTTTTTTGCAGACACACACAACCATGCACGCACGCGCGCACACACACACACACACACACACACACACACACACACACACACACACAAATCGCATAGGCTAGAATCAAGGACAGGTCTGTCCAATTTGGCTTTGTTATTACTTTTGTCTCTACGGCCAATCGCTCTTCTTCAAAAGGAATAAGGTAATTATTTCTCCTCGGGCCAATTATAATGGGTTGAATATGTTGTGGTGTGGCTACTGGCTTTGGAAAGTGAAGGACCACAGTGCAACCCCTGCCCTGTGTTTCTCTAAATAAAGGAAAACACTGTGACGCACAAACACATATGCCCTTTTCCTCAGAGAGGTGCGAATACCAAGATAGCAGCAATAGAGTCTACAGCAGTTAATTGGCTGAAAACTAATCACAATATGTCTGCAAACCTTATGCAATAAACACGAAGCTGTTGGTGAGTCCATGCAGCAACACATTCAGACATTACATGAGGGAAGGTAAAACTGGAGGAGAGCGCGCTTCTGAAAAGAATTCAAGTCATCACCTAAAACTACGGCTATGTGGCCGGACTGTTACAACACAATATTTCCTAAAACTCAACAACATTTCAGAAAATACCATTTCACAAAACACACCTACATTTCACAGGAAGGGACAGCTGAAACAGCGGTGCCATACCCTATATTGAACTGGCGCCACTTTAAAAAAAGACATCTCCGAGGAGAGGGTGACTCATTTGTTAAATGGCTGTTGCGTCGGCTTCCCTCTCCTCGCGTCTCGTCCTTTGCCTGCTTTGCTTCGCATCGAGGAAAGGAATCGAGGAAGATCGGGGCATGAGACAGGCTCATTGGCTGTCAGTCTGCAGCAAATGTAAGTACGTCATCACCAGAAGCTCAAAACTGTGGAGCTGACAGTGGTTTCAGGAGGAGCCCCCCAACACTGCCCCCCCTCACCATACTCTACAGCACTGTGGTGACTGCATTAGAGACCTTTTGGTTTCTGGGATGCACAATCTCCCAGAATCTAAAGTGGGCCTCCAACATTGGATGCATACGCACACAAGGCCAATAAAGATGATTATAATTCTCATTCTGATTGGACATCTGGCAGACCTTTCATTTTGCTGCTGCAAATGACTGCAACTCACTACAAAACACGCTCAAACTAATAGCTCTCACCGCTCTCACTGACTGTGGTTACATGCATTAGAATTATTGGCTTAATCGGACTAAAATCAAATTATCCCGTTCATGTAAACACCTTTGTTTGAATAATTGCGGTGCGACAACGATCCGATTAACACCCCTGGATAACTCGATCCGACTCGGTTGATAATTCGGACATCGAGGCTTGTAAACGGTGAATTGGATTAGCAGCTGGACTATGCGTCTTTGTGCATGCTCGAGATCCCGCCGCCCCCTCCCTCCCTCCCAGGTCGTGACCCAGAAGTCGAAAAGACGATAAGTTGTCACGGCAGGCACAAACAAACAAACGTAAAAGTCGGGTTATAAGACGATACTACCTTCGGTGGGTGTCTCCGCTAGCTCCCTGCTGTAGCCAGCTAGCATTGCTACTAGCTCCCTGTTTGCTCTCCGCTAACTCCCCAACAACCACCGAAGCTAGCGGGGTTCTCTCCATCATGAAGAGTGAAGAGGTCAAGCGGAGATGGCTGTGTCTCCACTAGATGTAATGAAAACAGCGTCACATATCGTATCGGATATGACATGCTTTCGGCCAATGATGCGATTTATTCACTGCCATGTATATTAGGATAATAGCAGTTGCCCCAAAAGAGAGCATAGTCTGACCAAAGCAAGATTTTTATTAATAGCATCATGTAAACGCACTGAGAATATTCAAACTAAAGCTGCAACAAGTCACAGTTAACTGCTGTACTTGCTGACCAGCCCTCGATTCTCTCTCTCTCTTCCATTTTTACAAAGAACATCCAGTAATCCATCTTTTTTTCTACATAGTGTTTTTCATTTACCTTTGTTGTTTTTAGCCATTTTCACACATACTTTTTTTTACATTTTTGGCTAAGTCATCATTGTAAAGGATAATTGGTTCTCCATTGATTTTACCTGGTTAAATACAAGTTTAAAAAAAAGAGATTGCTGGCTCTCACAGGTCGATCTGCTATGATTTGTATTCTGACTGTTTCTCTCGGGGTGAATGAAGAATCTAATCTGAGACGAGGGATCATTGTCACATACCTCGATGTTGTTGTGTTTTCTCTCTTCTGGACTGTATACAAGATGTTTTGACCCTCAGGGCCACCACACAAAGCAAAAGGAGAATAATGTACTCATCCACCTCCAGCTTCAGTCTTGCAGAAATTGATTGATAATTGTTATTCCTAATCCAATAAATATCATGAATTTCAAGATGAACTCTGTCTTATAAACCTTAGTGAACTCTTAACAAAAAAATTTAACTTTTTTTTTCATTTTTGAAAAGCAGTTTTTTTTCTATTCTTTATTTTTTTAAAAACCTGAGGCATTGAGTCTGCTGTTATTCCTTATTTTTCTGATTGTGAACAAATCCCATAACAACACCAAAATCAATATCCCAGCATACTTCCTCCCTTCCTGTCTGTATCACTCAAGCCCATTTGTTCCTGAAGATGTAAATCTTTAAAATCACAAACATATAGTTCATCCACTCCATCTCCATCACCCTTAACCCACTCAGGGTTGCAGGACATTGTCTGATAAAAAAAACTAAAAAGAAAGCACATTGATTATCAAGCTTTGCATTGTAGTTTTCAGCAAACATTAGTTAAAAAAAGGTGAATATAATTTAAAAACATGTTTAGTCATCAATGTATTTTATTGTATCTATTGTGATAGTGGAGCAATATTTTTTAACAAGAGAAGAAAAATATCAGACTCATAAACATGAGGGACATAATATATCAGAACATAATGAGGTTTTCTTTTACACACACACACACACACACACACACACACACACACACAATCCTTTATGATAGACACAGACACACATCCTATGCAACAGAGATTTAAAACATCTTATAGAAATATAATATATATAATATATGTTGACTGTCTGAGACGATGCACTGTACACCCATGTGCACTTTACTGTTGTTTATACTTTATAACCTAGTTTCTAGTTACTATGGTTACCCCATGCTGGATACCAGCGAGAGAGAGAGAGAGAGAGAGAGAGAGAGAGAGAGAGAGAGAGAGAGAGAGAGAGAGAGAGAGAGAGAGAGAGAGAGAGGGAGAGGGAGAGAGAGGCAGAGATAATCGTTGTGAAATCCATCTGAATATTGTTAAATAGTTCAACTGGAATTAGATTTGGTTGCCGGTTGTTTAGTTTAATAAATAATAAATACACGTAGCAGTGCTAAATCGGGATATATATCCCGATTTAGCAAAAAATCATATACATATATATATGTATATATATATATATACTATATATATATATATATGTATATATATACATATATATATATGTATATATATATAGCGGGATAGTGCTATATATATACATATATATATTTTTATATATATATATGTATATATATATATATGTATATATATATATATATATACTATATATATATATGTATATATATATATATATATATATATATATATATATATATATATATATATACATATATAGCACTATCCCGATATATCCCGGTATATACATATATATTTATATATATATATATGTATATACATATATATATATAAATATATATATGTATATATATATAGCACTATCCCGCTATATATATATATATATATATATATATATATATATATATATATATATGTATATATATATATATATATATATATATATATATATATATATATATATATATATATATATAGAACTATCCCAATTTAGCACTGCTACGTGTTTTTATTATTTATTAAACTAAACAACCGACAACCAAATCTAATTCCAGTTGAACTATTTAACAATATTCAGATGGATTTCACAACGATTATATATATATATATCCAATCTTCATACTTCATTGCCAGAACAAACACAGTGTTAATGAGTTAAAAATGTTTGTGAGGTCTGGGAGGATGGCATGCGTTCAAAGAAGAGGATGGCTCTTGTTGGAGCGCTCTAAGAATGATGAATGATGTGATCACATGATGAGCATCATGAGGGGTCATGATACCGTCACGCATGTGTTTCTCTGTAAGCTATGGAGGCTGTCTACATGGCTGATGGGAAGTTTAAAGGCCAAGAGGCCGGGCCATGCCGGCGGCTCTGTGAGGCTGGACATGCGATGCCTTCCCCCTGCGGCACAACATGAGCAGAATGACAAGGCTAACATGCAGTTCAAGTGAAAATGATAAGGGCCAGCACTCCATTTATTCACACGTGGGCATGTCTAATGGTCTCAGAAATGTCTTCCTCTCTGATAATTCCTAATTCCTTTACTATACTTGAAATATGCATCTTCTCTTCCAGGTCTATGATGTATTATAGGAAGAGCCTGAGATCAACAGCAGCCGTCAGACTGACAGGATGCAGAGCTGAGGAGAGTGAGCTATTCTTTAATTATTTTATCATCATCAGAGCCTTCTAAATTATTTAAATTCTATAAATCCAAAGAGCAGATTAAAAACACTTTTAAATATCGTATCATTGATTTTATTTGTTCTCAAACAAAAAAAGTGACAAACAGTTTATTATTTCTTTCACTGAAAAGGATTTGAAACATGGTAAAAAAGGATATGAACATGGTATTGATAGCCTTAATCCTCTGGGGACAGTGAATGTCTCGACCACATTTCCTAACAATTCATTCGTTATTGATTCAGTTGAATCATGGACAAACATGGTAGCAACAGGCCACGTTGGGTAATTTTGGAATTATATCATGAACTGGTTCAAGTGACATATTTTATCAGAACTGACTGAAAATACAATTGATATACTGGACCTGCATTACAGTCATTGTCCGTGTGTTTGTATGAACAGAAAAGCCTATATTGAAGATTTCTTAAAGGGCCATTGTGTAGCATGTCATGGGTTTTATTAGCATAAAGTGAATATAATATTCACTTCAGCTTAGCCCTTCATATCTACAAAGGAAGTGGGTCCACTTCATGAAGGCGCTATTTGTTAGGTCTGTCCTACTGAGCTGTCATCAGCTAGCACCACAGTGCTGTGATCTTTCCCAGACTACTAACCCTTTTCTTAATCTCAGGAGATTTCTGACCGGGGCAAACTCCTCCCATGTACGCTCATGTTCTGAAACCAGTGTTAAAGTGAACCCCAGCTAATTGGCCAGCCACTAAATAAGTGAACTGAAAATGTAGTCACGCAGGCCAGCACATTGCCATATGAACGACTATTTAGTTTGGTTAATTTTCAAGAACCAGTGTAGCATGAGAACCTCCTGGATCAGTACTTGGCAGCTCACATTACAGCCATCTTGAAAAGGAATGAGTGACTTATTGAAACAATAGCTGAGGTTCAATCATTTTATCTGGTTTAATCAAGTGTGAACTACGTTGTTTATGTGCGAGCTAATAGTTCAATGGATTTTCCATTGTGATCTTTTGAGTTATGAACCACATCTTAAATAAAGCCTCCTGCCTAAATCCAACAAGCAGTTTTGATTGTTGGCTTCAATCAGTATCGTGCAGCTGCAGCAGTGCAAACATAACCCTGGTATGATGCACTTATTGTATGCATGCAGAGAAGATTGTTATTGGTTTACAGCAGGTCTGCCACTTTGATTACAAGATGTATTGACACTCAGCTCATGAATAAACCGTATCTGAATAATCCCAATGTATTTCCATGGAAACAGAGCTCATATCTACGCCAAAAAATGCATCAGTATATTACATAGAGTGAGAACATGCTTCAGCATGCTCAATACATGTATATTAATATATTATTGAATAACCCATTCACGCACCTCAACATTCTCCCTTTAACTCTGTCCCTCTTTATGCTGCTACTAGTATTTATATTACTACTGGTACTACTAAAAAGTGGAGGTGGAGCAATACCTGTATACTTGTATATATATATATATATATATATATATATATATATATATATATATATATATATACATATATATATATATATATATATATATATATATATATATATATATATGTGTGTGTGTGTGTGTGTGAGTGTGTGTATATAGCACTATTGAACTGTTCAGTAAGGGATCTTCAATTCTTTATTGGTCATTATTTTGGTAAGCCCTTTTAGCCAAACAGCTGTTGATGAATACTGCTCTCACACACGGGAAATACTTTTGGGAAATACTTTTGGGAGCGCTTGCTATCAGATGTGGCAGCCTGTTGCATGCAGGTGGCACCTTGCATGGTAGCTCCTCCCATCAGTGTATGAATGGGTGTGAATGGGTGAATGATGACATGAAGTGTTAAAGAGCTTTGAGTGGTAGTATAGTATGGTATATAGTGGGATAGTATTTTATAGTAGTAGAGTATGTATATTGTATGTTCTTTGTTTTTCATTATGTAGTGTGAAAATGTACCAAATTGTGACCCGAAAAACGAGACAAACAACATAGTCTTCATGGTATAGTATGGGATATTAAAGTATAGTAAATTATGTATATAGTATACATGGTAATGGACTGTACTGCGCTTTTCTAGTCTTCCATAATATAGTTAAGCATAGTATGTTATATTATAGTATGGAATTGCATTGCATGGCATGGTATGTATAGTATGTATGGTATGGTATAGTGTAGTATACTTTTATATAGTATATAATAGTACATTATGGTATAATAAAGTAAAGTCTATAAGGTATATTATAGTATAGTATGGTATAGCGTTGCATTGCATAGCATGCTGTATGGTATAGCTTAGTGTAATATACTGTAGCAAAGTATAATATGGGATAGTATAGTAGTATGTATACTATGCTGTGGTATAGTTTAGTGTAATTGCTGTTCAACCCTGAGAGACCAGAGCAAATCAACACTATTCTCATTTTGTCTCAGTATCCACACATTTAAATAGTCATCATTCGTTAGCTTCTAACAGCCGCAGGAAGCAGAGACAAAACTCCAATCAACACTAATCTCAAAATAACTGCGAGTGAAATAGCAACATGTTGCTGTGTGGTATGGATAGATAATACTGTCAGTCCTGTATTTAAATGGATTTAATGATCATATTCACAATTATGAAATTGTATCTTTTTTTTGAGGGAATGCCCTTTTTTTGTAATGTTTCAAACTAATAAAAAATGTGTCAATTATACGTTGTGAAATCATGAACTACTGTTTTTTTTATGTAGAAAAATATATTACTTTTACTTAAGTGCTGCTTTAGTGCACGGTGTGCAGGTATACCACTCACTTTAAATGACTGCTGTTTATGTGTGTGATATAAAAAAAAGTATAATGAGGTACTGTATTCCCAAAAAGAGACCATTACATCATCTCACCCTTAAGCACTGAACAGTCATCCCTCTTGTCTTATAATATGATCGACCAAGCTGCAGATTTACATCAAGACCACTTAAAGTGTGACCTAAAGGCTGCTGCTCATGAATTTGACAAAAATAGTCTTTTATTGGCTCTGCATTATGTATCTCCAACCGTCGTTCCGTCGTGACATTTGCTCACATCGTCCCCAGGTACGCACATGGGCAGAAGCATGAATCTCTCCTCAGAGCCGAGAAAGGTCGAGTCATATTGATCTCACTGTGCAAACTCGCTCCATATTGTCGGAATCTGGCCTGCAAAGTTGCAGGTTCAGGTCAAACAATTCCAGGCAGTCATTATCAGATTCCTCTCATTTTATATGCATTTTTTTCGTGGTGAAACTTGAAAAATCGCCGCAGGATTTTGGCAGCCTGACAAAACAGAGTTCGCGTCCAGCGATGAACCAACAGACAGAGGCTGTTCATCCGCATGTTGGTGATCATTCCACGGTGCGTAAAACGCGCGCTCGAGGGGTGGGGACTTTGTTTGGAGAGGCATAACCAGAAAGCACGGGACGACTCCCAGCATCCACAGGTTGCCGCGCGCATCTCTCCTGTCTCTGAGCATCGCAGCAACCTGGACCCAAGCGACTTGGAGATAAACTAAGGAGTCGTTAGACTTGGACTGCACATAAAAGCTCGTGAGAGAAATGCCAAATCCACAGCCTTGGGGAAACTCGATCATAACCAGCCTGAATAGCACATTTCATTGGATAGAGCAGGACTTTTTTGGTCGTTAAAATCTCCTGTGTGCGTTTCTTCCGAGGACTCTGCGTTCTCGTCGAGACCACCATGCCACAGGTTCCTCGCCACAGCTGCATCGCCGTGACAACAGCAGCATAATGGCATGTAGGAGCGGCTGCTGCTGCGGCTCCGGGCCAATAAACGAGGATAACGCGAGGTTCCTGCTGCTGGCGCTGTTCATCATCCTCTATCTGCTCTGCGGAGCCGCGGTGTTCTCCGCGCTGGAGCAGCCGAAGGAGCGCGAGGCGAAGGAGCGCTGGGCGCAGAGGTTCGAGCATTTCAGCCAGAGGTACAACCTGAGCAAGACGGACCTGAATAACTTCCTCAGGAACTACGAGGAGGCGAACGTGGCGGGCATCCGCGTGGACACAGTCCGACCTCGATGGGACTTCGCCGGCGCGTTTTACTTCGTGGGAACTGTGGTGTCAACCATTGGTGAGATGGAGAGTCAGGCAGTTAAGAAAGAGGGACAGACATGTTCTCCCTCAGCTCTGTCATCTTTTTCTGAAAAAAATAAATAATTCAAATCCACCACTGAATATGTCTTTGAGACCTTATGAATGATGTGCTGCTGTGCCTTTGCATGTTAATACAAGTTAAGCCTTTTACTAAATGTTTTGCAAACACTCTCGAGGTGATTTATTATTCACAACATGAGCCAAAATGCTCTAAAATAAATCACAGAGCAAACCCTCTCACTGTAGTTTATGTTGTTAGAAGCCATGTAAGTGAAGGCTGACTTGTCATTGCAGGGTTAGTTTATTTAGGTACAAGTATGTACTAGGTATTACTACTTGGTATTACTATAGGTATTACTAGTAGGTATTACTAGGTATTACTGGTCAGCCATGCATTGGACCGGCACACCGGAATGAACTAAACCATCTTTAGTCCAGGTGCCATGCCAAATTGGGCAAGGGCGTAAAGTGTGTGTGTGCGTGTGTGTGTGTGTGTGTGTGTGTGTGTGTGTGTGTGCGTGTGTGTGTGTGTGTGTGTGTGTGTGTGTGTGTGTGTGTGTTCTTACCACCATACTTTACCGCTACCTCCAGCTTCGAAATCTGCTTTAACTTTGATTTCAACACACCTGTAAAGTTTCGTTACTGCCTCTCGCAAAGTTTCAACGTTATAGTTACAAAATCTGTCCTCAGACTGTCATAACTGTTAACACCTGGCAAAGTAGTCAGAACCTCCTCAGCGAGAGTTCCTGTGACAGTGTCTCACACACAGACCCACAAGGTAAAAACAACAACGGTGTTTTTTTTATTAAAATAAGACCTCCACTTTCCTTGTATCTGCTCATATATGTGAATTTACTCTTAAGAGATCCACTTCACGTCATTTTTAAAGTAACATTGTCTGTGCAACATCTCTTAGTCATGACTCAGTCAGTGCGTTCAACCAAATTAGAAACTTCCTGTCAGCATCAGAACAAGATGTGTCCTGTCTGTCAGGACCGAGTGGCGATACAGAGACATCCCTCAGTGGCAGTAACCTTTGACCTTTTGTTGCCCTTTGTGCACGCTCACTCCGCTGTCCTGGCGCTACCTGACAGGTAGTATAGTTCCACATCTGTGGTTGCTGTGCGTTGATTCACAATGATTGGCAGTTTGACAGGCCCTCGGATCAGATGGGCAACATAATTTGTCTGACAGTTGTGTTGATGGTTGATGGAGGACCTGACCGGATTGATGGAGGCATAAGAAGAAATGATTGCTACCAAGAGCTCCCAGGTTTCACAGCCACTGACAATTTTCAAAATGAAAGTACAGATGTTCAAATCAAACACAGCGTTTTCCTGAGACCTCAGAGTAGCAGAGATAACCACACACTTCATCCCATGTTTAATCAAGTAGCGCTGCATCACTACAGGAACCACAGGAATGGACCAGCTGGTCTATAACCTTAACTCGACTGCATCATGACGCTCATCTGATGCTTGACAGTTGCATTATCATGAAATTATGTGATGTCACCATTGCTGTCACCTCCTGAAGGGATACCGTATGCACTTGTGAGTCTGTTAACTGAAGTTTACAATCACAGAGATGTTCTTTTATCTAATTTATGTCTCCCATTAATCTAAGCAATCACTCTTCATGCTTTTCATCTTTTTTGTTTTACAATCTTTCCTATCCTCAAGGAGAGTCCAGTTTGCATCAGTCCATGGATTATTAAATAGAAGTGTGTCATCTTTTATGTGCATGGTCTGATCATGGATCAGCGGTAGAGGAGGGTCGTCCTTCAATCAGAAGATTGGTAGTTTGATTCCCAGCTCTATCTGTCTATGTCGATGTCCCCTTGGGGAAAACGCTTCACCCCAAATTCCTTTAGCTGTGTATGCCTTGTTTGTTAGAGTCCTTAAAGGCAGATGGCATAAGATGGTATGAATGAGTGTGACTGATCGCTTGTAGCGTTAAACATCTAGAAAAGCGTTATACAAGTACAGTCCATTTAGCTTCACAGATGCAAATATACTTGTAGTGGAGAATGCTCCCCAGAAAAGGAAGTAGATCAGCTCCAGCATATGAAAGGCACCTGTTGGCAAGGCCTCACTCATTTTTTGGCCCTTGTGGTGGCTCATGGTTCACCTGTTGCTGTTGTGCTACCTTGTGCCTGTTTGTCTGCCTCCACTCTGCTTATTTTGCTTATTTTTTGCATGTTTTGTCTGTTATTTGTTTGAATTATTTTGGTTGATTCCTGGTCGGAAAACCCCGGGGAAGACCCAGGACTTGGAGGGATTATATCTCCGAGCTGGCCTGGGAACGCCTCGGGATCCCGCAGAATGAGCTGGAGAGGGAAGCCTGAGTCTGCCTGCTGGGCCTAACCCCGGATGAACGGCTGATAATAGATGGATGGACGGTTGATTCCTTTAATAAACTTCTGGTTAATTTTCATGCAACAGGTCTCTGTCCAAATATCGGTAACAAATCTGTGTCTTTAACACTTCTAAACCATATCTTAAGGTTGTTAAAGTTTCCTGGGGTCAGGCCGCGCATGTTGAGAGTTTGGTGGACGTAGGTGAATTTTTAATTGACCTAATTAAAAGCAATACATAGTTTCAGAATATAAATGTTGGCGGATGTGCTCATTTGAGATGAGAAGATAAGAGGATCATTACCACGCTCATGTGTTTGTTAAACATGTAGCCTGGAGAGTTGTGAAGAGGAAGGCTATATCTCAAACAGCGCCGTGCTATTCCACAGCCCATTATTCAGAAATCCTAATAGTCCCCCCCCCCATCAACATCACATTTCACCAAGCATACAAAACAATGAAACAAAAACACATCCTTAAAATCCATCCCATGAGGCTGGATTGCAGCGTTTGGAAGAAAAACTCAATTAGCACCTTGAGCACAAATCTGAATGCGAAGGCAATCAGATCCTCAGACTGGGTTTTTCCTGACATGAGATGCAGCACCATGTATCTGTGCTATTCAAATGAAAAGAGCCCAGAAAGAATTCACAGCTGCCACGGCGCACTGTGCACGTGATCGTGTAATAGCCTTACAAATACCAGTATATGTTCAAATCTTCAAACAATGTTATGAACAGACAGAGAGACAGACGTGCTTCATTGAGCTCTCAGTGTTAAATGAGGGACGAAAAGGAGACAAGGATCACTGAGATTGGTTCAGTCGATGGAAAGCCCTCTCAGTTTGACTCCCATTCTGTTCATCTGTCTTTTCACAAGAGACAAAGTAGACGTGGCACACTAGCAGAGTCTCAGAGTAGAAACAGCGTAATGGGTTCGTCTTACCTATCAGAATAATAGAAAACGATCACTTTGAGATGTGATGGGGCCCCAGTGGGTCTTTTACACTGCAAATGACTGCAGAGAATACAGTGAAACGTTAGACTAACCCACACGTTAGGACTGATTGTTGGAATGTGCTTGGACTGAAAACACCTCCATCCGCCTCTTTAAATGAGTTGCAAAGAGACAGAGAGAGAAGGAGATTGTGTCACCAATGGCAACCCAGTGGATCAAAGTAGTTTTTGTGGTTGTAGTAATTTTCTCTTGCAAGAATATGAAGATTAGCCATGTTTGGTAAGGACACAGAGGGAGTGATTGTGGTTTAACCTTTTGGAAACCGTGTGCGAAAATCCCATTTTATGTCCCAGCATGCCCCATTCAGTCAATCTGAATGAAACTGAACGACACAGTTTTTAGACTGAAACTCCTTCCTAACAGGCCAAGGTTTTGTTTTATTGTGATATTTGTTGCAGATTTCGATTCTTTAGGTCCTAATCTTTCCAAAAAAGGTGTCTTATTGATGCTCCAGGAGGCATTTTTGGGGAATCTGGCTCATATCATGCTAAATGTTCACAGTTACGATCAAAATATCTTTTAAAAGTGATTTTTTTTGCAGATATACATTTGATTCCCAAGACTTTGCTGAACAAATACATACAATAAACACAAGTATTAGAAATAATTTGGGGTTCCTACGACAACTCAAACTGGGAAAAACAAATTTAAACACGGGGAAAAGGAGGTCAGGAGCCAAAAATTGGTTCCACAGTTTTCAACGTATTCAAAAGCAAAGCCCCCCTCCCTCCTTCGCTCCGCCCTCTCACCATCTTCTCTAAATGATCTCTTCATTTACTTGGGACGTGTGTGAGAGTTAAAAAGAAATAGGGGCACAAAATGGATTTTTTCCCAAAATGAGAAGATTTTTTGGTCCTTCTTCTTTATTCAGAGAAACTTGCACCTGTGAAGGTCAAGTACTCAATACATGTTATCTGTTTATAGATTTCCACTGTGTACATAATGTTGTTGTGTGTATATCAGGGTTTGGGATGACCACTCCTGCCACTATTGGAGGAAAAGTCTTCCTGATGTTCTACGGTCTGCTCGGCTGCGCAGCCACCATCCTCTTCTTCAACCTCTTCCTGGAGCGCGTCATCACCGTCATCGCCGTGGTCCTGAAGTCCTGTTACGAGCGACGCCATAACAAAGCCGCGCTGCCTCCAAACATCCAACAGGTCTCTGGGGGGAACGGAGCAGGTGGAGCTGGGGGAAGTGGAGGAGGGAATAAAGGACAGGATCTGGCTGGCTGGAAGCCTTCGGTCTATTGCGTCATGTTCATTCTTGGAGCGGCGGCCATCTTGGTATCCTGCTGCGCCTCACTCATGTATTCGGCAGCCGAGGGCTGGGGCTACCTAGACTCGCTGTACTTCTGCTTTGTGGCCTTCAGCACCATCGGTTTTGGAGACATGGTGAGCAGCCAGCAGGTCGTCTACGAGGGCCACGCCACGGCCGCGTATCGGCTGGGCAACTTCTTCTTCATCCTGACCGGCGTCTGCTGCATCTACTCCCTCTTCAACGTCATCTCCATTGTCATCAAGCAGGTCCTCAACTGGCTGCTGAGGAGGCTGGAGGCCCCCTGCCGCTGCTGTTTGCCAAGTAGGGGTCACCACCCCCACCGGCGACCCCGGCGAAACGTGGTGGCCCCGGGTCACCTGCGCACCCGCAGGGACCCCTCCATTGAGACAGACGCCATCAATGAAAGTGAAACTGACACTGGGCGCAGGATGTCTGGAGAGATGATCTCCATGAGGGACTTCCTGGCAGCCAACAAGGTGAGAGCCTCAGGGCAGGTTGTGGCTAACAGCTGGTGTTGCATTACATTACATTGCATGTCATTTAGCTGAAGCTTTTATCCAAAGCGACTTACAATAAGTGCATTCAACCGTGAGTACGAACTCAGAACAACAGGAATCAAGAGAGTATAATTTCTTCAATAAAGTCAAACTACAAAGTGCTATGAGTAAGAGCCATCTAAGTGCTGCCAAAGTGCTGCTACTACTGTCTTTATTCATGGTGTAGTCGAAAAAGATGAGTTTTTAGTTTGCGGCGGAAAATGTAGACACTTTCTGCGGTCCTGATGTCAATAGGGAGCTCATTCCCTCCCTGGTGTGACAGGCTAACCTAAGTAATATAATCTCATGTGTTATTACATGCAATCCATTAAATTACCTCCCAGAATAATGAGATTAAACTGCTCACAGAAGTATCAGAAAAGACATTCAGTCAATAACTCCTTATTCCCTCTGCCCTCAGTCATATCCCTCATAAGCAGTCTTGGATGGTTAGAGCTCTATTGCAGCTTTCCAGCATGACTGTCGATGCAGAATGGAACATATGAAGTTATATATCGCAGCCGGTGCGTACTTGAAAGATCAATAGTTTAATAAAGGTTACATCATGTGATTCATATTTTGATATGGACTTCCATATGCACGTTGTTTTTTCTAGGCTTCATTTGTCTTATGTGTCAAATATATCTGAATACCAATGGCCTTACTCCACTGCTATCACCCCTTCAACAGCCCTCAAAGCCACTCAGAGGTGTCAATTATCCAGACATTTACATAACTGCTAGCCCACTTTTCAGACAAGACGCATGAGCAGTGTGAGCTGTTGAATGTCAAAACAGTGCTCACTCACCGCAGGGTGATTCTGAACAGAGCAACTAGATCTCGATGTTCACACCGGGTGATTATTCTGATGGAAAAGCCTGAAGGTTTGGATTGAGTCATTTGAAAACTATAGGGTGTGCTGCTGGAAGGATGTCAATGTACTGATAATGCTAAAACAACTTTAAAAAGTTAGCATGAAGATCTGGAAACATGTCATTGACTACTAACACAGCATACCATATCTTGGATACCTTAAAAAAAGTAAATACATAATACAGAGTATTTCTATTGAGTCCACACCACATGGTGATGGCTGAGCTAACGGTGCTAACAGTGTAAACATTGGGAACAGTGCTAACAGAGCTAACATCGTGACACTTCAACGACAACGACGATGGCTGAGCTAACGTTGCTAACAGTGTAAACATTGGGAACAGTGCTAACAGAGCTAACAGTGTCACACTTCCACAACAATGACGATGGCTGAGCTAACGTTGCTAACAGTGTAAACATTGGGAACATTGCTAACAGAGCTAACAGTGTCACACTTCCACGACAACGACGATGGCTGAGCTAACGTTGCTAACAGTGTAAACATTGGGAACAGTGCTAACAGAGCTAACAGTGTTCCACTTCCACGACAACGACCCGCTCACATGCACTCACATGCACTAAAAGCCAGCGTGACTGACCTGCAAAGCAACGAGAAGCTCTGAAAACAGCACAGAGAAAGAGAGAGAGACTTCATTCTCAGGTCAGCAAGATATTATCTTTACATAACAATTAGTTATGTGATGCTATAATAATGTTGTACATCCCACATATACTGTGTTTAGACACTTTAAGAGTGAGTTATAAACACACTTTTGGTACCACAACATTTATTTGAGGCAATAATTTTAAAAAAAATTGACATTTACAAAACAAAAGCAACTCAATGTGGGTGTTCCCATTTGAATTAAGAGAAAAACATGTTGAAAGCTTGATTCAGCTTCAGAGCTGGCTATAAACATGTTGCACTTTTGGAGAGCGAAATATGAGAGAGGAAAGAGTGTGGTGGAGGGAGAGGGATGGAGACTAAACATGTCATAGAAGGGAGACTGATGTTGCTGCACAATGTAACACACTGACCTTCAACCAGGCACAGCTGAACATTGATGATCTGTAAATTACAGTATTGAGAATCGGCTTTTGTGGTCTGAATGCACATGCTAAAAGAATCCTGAGAAAGAGAACATAGTTCATGGCGTTCCATCCAAGGGTTTCTTTTGATATTTTACTAAAAATGAGTCATGGCAGAGGGAAAGTCAGAGTATCACTAGTGATAGCGAGAATATGCTTTGCTCACTGGGGGCTTTGAGTCTCGGTACAACATGTAATGGAAATCAATTTAACGACATCGACAGCGTTACCAAAAACACTCATAAATGTGTAAAACAGCTCCTTTTCCTTTGGTTTAATATTGACCAAACACATGTAACACAGAACAGCTGTGCACAGTCTCTACGTATCGCTTTGTACAGTGAAAAATGAAACGGAAAGGTTGATATGTGGGAGAGTGAATATCAGGATTCTGTCAGTCCCACCTGTTCATTTTACATTTGTCATCTTTGTTCACATAAATGGACACACCAAAGGAGGGAAAAACACTCCATCTGGGAGCCTCACATCACACCTGTGAAGTCAGATGTGCCTGCTGCCAACACGTTGTATTAATCCTTGTTTTCAAGGGTTCACAGGTAGCACACTTGACTTCCAAACAGACACGGCACATATTGTCTCCTGTGTTGACTTCTTTATCTCCTTCTCCTGCAGGTGAATCTGGCAATTATGCAGAAGCAGCTTTCCGAGATGGCTATCGGGCACCCGCGCCAGTCCAGCTCCAGTTCACGGCAGAACGGCTTCTCAGGAGGGGTGGGCGCCCTTGGCATCATGAACAACCGGCTGGCAGAGACTAGCGTGGACAGATAGGGAAACAGCCTGAATCCTTTCTAAAGGTTACAAAGGGATGAGACATGTGGGGACGCATTGACACTGAGGACGGCCTTCCTGTAAAACAGAAGACTTGGGTGGTGTACGAGACTGAATTTATGACTAATTCATCTTTTTCATCGACACGCAAGCTGACCTCTTGCAGCTCCCCCCACTTCAGGAACACGGCGAGATGAATGATACATGATAGTTTGCTGGAGTCTCACATCTGGACCCGGCTCAGTGTACCGGAATGTTCTCCCGTGAGGAAGTCAGTTTCCATGGTAATAAAAGAGCCTGCCTGGAGCTCTTTTATCTAAGTCTTACAAACCGGATGCACTACATGCTACTTCGCACCTCAACGTCCATTCATCCATTGCACTTCACGATATTTACTATGAGTCTCCCCACTTCCATGTGTGTGTCTGACATGAAAAGAGCTTTATTCAAACGTCTGTTTGGTTTCACGTTGAGTTGTTACATAACACTGAAACGAGAATCAATGCGTGGATAATTGAATGTTTACCGAAAATGCAGAATGCCTAATTTTACAATTATCAAATTAAAAATGGCAAAATATAACACTCTCATTCACATCATGATTCACATCTGTATTATTTGCCGTTCAATAGCCTCCATCTTGGCATTGCTTCTATTCATCAGCAGGACAAACAGAAGACAAAACCATTCAAAGGATCTCATTA
Organism: Clinocottus analis; assembly: GCF_023055335.1. Taxonomy (NCBI): domain Eukaryota; kingdom Metazoa; phylum Chordata; class Actinopteri; order Perciformes; family Cottidae; genus Clinocottus; species Clinocottus analis. Next base: position 16,299,647 of record NW_027175876.1, read on the forward strand.
TGAAACCAACAGACTCTCTGGCTCAGTTGGTGATGTTTAGTGTGTGAGATGACACCTGTTATGTGAGACTGCTGTTCATTTTGGCATTCGCTAAACAGACATTTTCACGGCCTGATGTTGTTCAGGCGTTCAGGCAGTTGGTATTGGTATACATGCAGTGATACAAGTCGCTCCGGGGCTTATTAATTGATTTTAGCTCAGCGGCGTGAGGTGTATGTTTGACCTGTAGTCTGGATTCCCGGCAGGTGCACAACACAAAGGACAAAAGGCAGACATTGTTCATAACATGCCAGCAGAGGGACTGACTACGGTGGAACCTGTAAGCAGCCAAGCGGGAGGACGACTCGTGGAGACTATATTATGCTTGATTTAATGAGATTGAAGAAGAACATCTTTATTCTCTCTGTAAATGTATCTGAGAAGGAATTACAGGGTGAGAATCCTGCAGGCCTCGGACTCATCAGCTGAGTTTTGGTAGATCTGACTTAAGTGGCTCTGAGTTCCAGAGAACAAGAACGGAGAGACAACCTCCAAAGCTGCAAGGAAAGAATGTGCAATAATATTTTTGTACAGGGTTGGCATGGATTTTTTTTTTCAAAGGATGATTTTAAATTGTGGTGAGAAAATTATATCTGTTAGTCATTTTCAGTTCACAACACAAACTGAGAAGGCAGTGCGATACAGACGGCGCACGGCATTAACGAAACATATGCAGAGTGAAGAATGTATAAAAAGAAAGAAAAACAACGTGAGGAAGTTTACATTCTAGCCGTGCATGCAGCTTTAGCCTCAGTTGTTTAGCCCAGTGGTTCTTAACCTTTTTTCAGTGTGAAATATTTTTCCCGCCAAGTACCTCGTAAGCAGCAAAGCATATTTAGTTAAATACATAATATTTATTAAATAACTACTTTTTAAGAGGTTTTGAATGGATGCTAATTTGAAGTATACATTTTTACAATCTCACGTACCGCATTTAAGAACCACTGGTTTAGCACAACATTATGGAGGCTATGTAGTCATGAAGCACAATCTAATACACAGTTCTTGTTTTTTAATATTGTCTGCTGTAAACAAAGTCAGCCATGGAAAGCCTTTTCAAACATTGCTCATTGAGCTTACGTTTGCGCAGTTCGCTGTCTCGCTGGACAAATCCCGAAATACTAAATATCCCTAAATACTGAAATCCAATATCTTATACTTATATCATAGAACTGATAACAATTACTTGAATCTAGGAGCCTCCACTCTTTGTCAATGAGACAATCTCAGAATCTGACGCACAAACTGTAAAGATGTTGCTTTGCCGATGCCATGCACATGCACGCTGCCCACAAACACACACACACACACACACACACACACACACGCACACACGCACACACACACACACACAAGATAGTGCGCTCGCAACACAGAAACTAATAGCTTTGAACACATTCCTGTTTGCTACTGTCTGTCTGTGTATGCTCAAGTGCTCAAGTGCATGTGTGTGCACTGGACAGATGCAGACATACAAAGACTCTTTGTTAAAGCTCTTTTCTGAGTCACCACAACTCCCAAAGAATTACTGCTGTCCTGCCCACTGGATACTGGAGACTATATAAAAACACACTAGTGGAACAGTCATTTGAGGGTGTGTTTTTATTCTGCTGTGCTGCACAGGTCTCAGCGTTACATCGCCATCCATGGCTCAACACTACATACACGTCTGACCAGAGGCATTAGATGTAGCTATAGAAATAGTGACAGCCCTGCGCGAGTAGCAAATTATCATGACTTAATTAGAATGGGTGGAATGCATTGTCAAAGTTGTGTGCATACTTTTAATTGATCATGTGCATGAGTGTGACTGGAGATGGTAAATAACACACAAACCAATTAAATAGTGTCTGAGAAAACCAATGGTGTGAGATGCAGGTAGCACAGGCTGCTAATTCAACATATGCACAGTGAACACTGCATTTGTTCAGAACAAAAATGAAGACAGTGTCATTTCAGCAGCAGTGCTCCATACTCTTGTTGAGCACCCATGTTTGAGATATTGTGCAGTACTGAGAATGCTGTCATTAAAGTCATACATAAAACTCTACCCTGTTTGGTTAAGTTTAAGTCTTTCAGTATTTACATGTTCTAGATGACATTGACCTGACCTAATGGTATACAATAAATGCCACGAAGTCTTAATAAATTACAGTAATCAACTGACAGTGTGTGATGTATGATGTGCAATAATAATACGTATATCTGACAGCTGTGAAAGCTGCACTGAAAATTGGATTTCATCAGTGTGACAGTGTAAATCTCTAGCTAAATAGATAATATACATACATACATACATACATACATACATACATACATATCTACATACAAATATGTATATATATATATATATATATATATATATATATATATATATATATATATATATATATATATATATATATATATATATATATATAATAAATATATAATAAATACACACACATATCTAAACGCACTATTGTTTATATGTAGTAATCAAACTTGAACTGGTTGTATCTGGTGGGTTCACATTAAACCTTCCAGCACGAAGCGTTGCAGCCATAGGAGTTTTCCCCTTAACTTTTGTCCCTTCGTGTTGCCGTCCCCTCTGACGTCACTTTAGTGCGACAAGTAACAATGGTAAGTGAGCAAGCAGTTTTCTCCCCGGCTCGTATTTGTATTTTTCTAAAAAGCTTTCTTCGTTAGTACAGCCTTGCTCATATTGCTTGACACGTTACTGTGTGTGCTGCGATGTAGCTCCAGGTGTTTTTACGTATTTTTTGTGAAGTCAGAACAGAATTAGAAGTAGGTTAGCGCCTACTAGCTGAAGGCTAGCGTTAGCTACATTAGTTGTCTCTCGTTTGGCAGTAGTTGTTGTCGTAGCTGTAACTCGCTCAGTCATTCATGATAGAAAGGTAGCCTTTTCCCTTTTTCGAAATGTGTGATATTATATCGTTGACGGCAATGTTGAAGTTAGTCTCTCCAGTAATACACGGGAGCGTGTTAAATGTAGCTATCCTGGCAGGTATGTTAACGCGCAGTAAGCTAACGTCAAGCTACATGTAAACAGCTCAGCTAATGAGCCATTTAGAAAGGGACATATCGAGCGTTATCTTTACATGTCACAATGCTCTGATGGATGCGCTTCCTCTCGCCTTTATTCACCTATGTCTGATATCATTTCAGGGACAAAGCCAGAGTGGAGGCCACGGTCCCGGAGGAGGCAAGAAGGATGACAAGGTGAGAATGACACAGCTTCTGTTGCTACTTTCTGGACTTGTTTATATTAGCCAAATATTCTTCTTTTGTGTGGCCTCTGATCGAAACGAACTTGTTCATTATTGACACGTACATTTGTTTCGACGATCTAACTGATATTTAGGAAAGTTTAAAATCGCAATTAGAGCTGCAATATGTGATCAAAAGTAAAGTAATTGCCTGATATTTATCTACTCAATAAAGTCTTCAAAGATGTGTTTTGTGTTGCTTCAACTCTTTTTATTCTCCCCCCTCGATCTGATACACATGCTCTTTGCAAACACAAAGGACCCGTGTAGACTACTGGCTTTACTCAAAACCAGTTGTGAAATAATAAAAAAAAAACTTCTGTACTCTGCATGCCCCTGTCATCGGTGTATTAATATATGTAAATGTTTGAGTGGTCGGAAGACTAGAAAGGCGCTATACACGTACAGTCTATTTATCATATCTTGTATAGATGTTTGTTCCAAGGTAACATACTATGTTTAAAAACTGAACATGATTAATCTAGTTATTACCTTTTCTGACATGTGTCATCCAACTTTGTCCTGATCAAAGGATAAGAAGAAAAAGTATGAACCTCCAATTCCCACCAGAGTTGGCAAGAGAAAGAAGAAGACAAAGGGACCAGATGCTGCCAGTAAACTACCATTAGGTAAGGGAGTGAAATAGCAGAGTCTTGTGAATGTTTTTTATCTGTCTGGTAGCCTGTCTACTTTATTTCATGTGCTCAATTCTTAGTTCACCTGCTGAGCTCTATTTGATCTTACTGGATACAACTGTGGATACTGTCAGGCATTTATCCTTGACATAACTGATATGGCGTTTTTGAATAAAAAGAGACCATAAACTTAAGCAAACGAATGGTATTGGCATATACTTTTAGTTGGATACGTGTTTGTTTCCATTTTTAATGTACACCTTACATGTACTGGCCTGTTTGTCTTCCAGTTACCCCTCACACTCAATGCCGTCTGAAGCTGCTGAAGCAGGAGCGGATCAAAGACTACCTATTGATGGAGGAGGAGTTCATCAGAAACCAGGAGCAGATGAAGCCTTTGGAAGAGAAACAGGAGGTCAGTGCTTGTGACACATCTGCCTAACTTACTTTTGTTCTGTTTTATTTTGGTAAAAATGAATGAACAATAGTCCTGTTCTTTTTTTTTAAGATACAACTTTAGTCAAACTTGAACATTACCGAACAGACCAATTCCTAACTTCTCCTATATTTATTGTATCGTAATCCTCGTCTTATCTCTTTTGCAGGAGGAGAGGTCAAAGGTAGACGACCTGCGGGGGACCCCAATGTCTGTCGGCACTCTGGAGGAAATCATCGATGACAACCACGCCATCGTTTCCACCTCAGTGGGATCAGAGCACTACGTCAGCATCCTGTCATTTGTGGATAAGGATCTGCTAGAACCAGGCTGCTCTGTCCTGCTCAATCACAAGGTAATATTTATGGAATGGATGAATGGAGGAACTCCTTATTTAAGTTTACCTTTTTTTAAATTATATGCATTTTTATGATGATACCTTGGTTTTTTAAGAGTATAAAAAAAAGTATCCAATATTTCCCTAAAATACTTTTATAGTCTCTGCCACCTCCAACTGGAATCCAATCCACATTTGTCTTGTGTGTGTCGCCTGCAGGTTCATGCTGTCATCGGTGTGCTGATGGATGACACTGATCCCTTGGTGACTGTGATGAAGGTAGAGAAGGCCCCACAGGAAACCTACGCTGACATTGGCGGACTGGACAATCAGATCCAGGAGATCAAGGTACAGTAAATATCGCCTGTAATTCAACTTGAACAATCGCTCCACATCTCAAAACAGATTCACTCCAACCACTTTTACGGCATTACTAGTTTTCTAAACATAAATATTGACCACGGTATGGCTACTGCTTTTTGGGACACTCACTGTGACCTGTTTCCATCAAATTGAACTTTGAATTGTTGATGTATATCAAAAATGTTCCTTTGGCACTGAGGTTGACTGTGCAGTTTCTGTTGGTTTTGATAGGAGTCAGTGGAGCTGCCTCTTACCCATCCAGAGTATTATGAGGAGATGGGCATAAAGCCTCCCAAAGGTGTCATCCTATATGGACCTCCTGGCACAGGTGAGTGCTTCATTAAACATGTGAACAGTGGCTCCCAGAAAGAAAGAAAGAAAATCCCAGGCAGTTATATGAAGCAAAAATGTAAAATTGTATTAATCTACTTTACCTTCCACTGAGTTAATTGTACGCCCTTCATTAAGCACTGATGATTTTTTTTTAATAATACGTGGTCGTACATACATATCTGCTCATATAGCCTTACCTTCAAGATATCACAGTTTAATCTTAGTCATTTTCAAGTTAAATTCAGAATTTGATTTCACTGGCAAATTACATTTGGCCATTAGCGATATTTTTGAAAGGGCACCACAGCAGGGAAGGTGACTGTCCCCAGCCTCTCAGTAATGCTCTGCAGCCAGTGTTACACCTGTATAATGATTCAAAACACCTTCAGCAATTGTAAAAATAGATTATTAGCAGGGGGTTTCATTAAAGCAGTCGAATTAGTCATGCACCTCTATGACTGTGAATTTAACCTTTGCAACAGTGTGCTCAACTGGAAAAAGTAATTTTTATTTACAAATCAAATCCTTTCTGAACAAGGTAGTTAAAATAAAGGGTCAGTCAAGTGCACTTGGCTTCAGATTGTAGTGCATTTATATAAAACTGTGTGTAGTTACACATAATCACTGTTGCAAATGGAGTACCATAGACATTTAATTACCGCACAAAGGCAAGTGGATGACTCATTTTTTTTGTTAATGTTCTTGAGAAGAGAACAATATTCTCGGAGGTAACATGTATTTTTTTAATCTGCACTCATTTAGCCTTCAGCTAACGTTTTTCTCACTGCAATGCATCACTACAGCAAGTCATAGCACCCACGTCGGTCTCCTTTCTATTTGCATCTGAAAGATGCGTGAAAGATATCCTGTAGTGCGCGATGTGCCATTATTTCCAAATGTTGCAACATGTGCATGTTGAGACTAGAGAACATTCTCCTTATGTTTGTGATGCAAGGCGATGTCAAAACCCCTGTGGTCTGATCCCTTCTTCAGTCAGTGCTGCTGCTGGGACTCTGCATTGTTGTAAACCTTTATCACCTATTTCTAAACCTAGTTTAGAAAACAACCACATATATATATAATTTTGTCAAGGGTAACACAATAGATGCACTGAGACATTTATAGCTTCATCACTTATGATGGACAATTGATATTTTTTATACAAATGTATTCATTACTGATTAATTTAAAATATCTCTAAAATCCAGCCTTGGTTTGCTGTTCTACTCTACTAATAACTAATATTGGATGATAGGCAGCTGAAGGGAACACGGTCTGTACACACTAGCGTGTCTCTTTCCTCTCTGTTAGTGCTCCACTAATGTAGTTTTTGTATTCTCATGCCGAAAATGTGGCACCGAATGAGTGTATGTTGTGTTCTGTAACAGGTAAGACGCTTCTCGCCAAGGCCGTAGCCAATCAGACATCAGCCACCTTCCTGCGTGTCGTGGGCTCAGAGCTGATCCAGAAGTACTTGGGAGACGGGCCCAAGCTGGTCCGAGAGCTCTTCAGGGTCGCAGAGGAGCACGCGCCCTCCATCGTCTTCATCGACGAGATCGATGCCATCGGTACTAAGAGGTACACAACGTCTACGAAAAACTATTTGAGAGTGAGAAGTTTAGAGCAGCAGAGCAGTAATAACGTCTGTCACCTTCAGTGTTAGCCTGAGGATTAGTACGTGTGATAACTGGCTATGCCTTGATATATTACAGGTTTATTTTTAACAATACATAACACTGCGTTGAAGGAGGATAAAGTTAGTTTTTCAGGTGGGCATGATGTAATGCTTCAGCTTTTCTGTCTTTCCTTTGACAAAGTTTCGGGACCAGTAGCAAAAAGCAGTGTGGAAAATACATTTCATCCCTTTTTGCAACAGCATATTGGAAGGCAGTAACGTTGTAAAGTAGGATATTGGCCGACGTGAATGAGCCTTTGTCTCACATAGAAAAGGCAGCGGACATCACGCGTGTAATTCAATAGGTTTGTGGTAACAGGACTGTAAGATGAGTGTGCTTGGAGTCTGATCTGGGGTCAGTGAAGTGGGTTCTATAAATTCTTAAGAATAATGTATATTTCCTTTCTGTTGTGTAGGTATGACTCCAACTCTGGCGGGGAGCGGGAGATCCAAAGGACCATGCTGGAGCTGCTTAATCAGTTGGATGGGTTTGACTCCCGGGGAGACGTGAAAGTTATCATGGCCACCAATCGGATAGAAACCCTGGATCCAGCCCTCATCAGACCTGGTTAGTAGGAGTAGGATCTGCTTCTACTTGTATCTGTCACCCGACCATCTGCCTGGTTGAAGCTGTACTTCATGTGTAAAAGCTGCAATTGAACTACTGACCACCAGGGGGAGACTGCTCTGGTTGTATTGAAGTTCATGAGAAAATGACTCTACTTCTCTTTTGATGTATTCCCTCAGTAAACATTGTAAACATGAGTTTATGTATCAAGCTCTAGTTTCAAGTCTTCTTCAGGACAGCATGATGTTCATCTAGCACATTATGGTTTATTTAGATACAACAGACTATATAAAGCATGGGATGCTTTAGGGCGGGCCTAGAAAGTGATTGACAGGGTGCTACCAACGCCGTATACACAGTCTCTACCATGGTGTCACTCCTACTCTGTCCAATAGGCTCTCTGTTCTCTGGTTGCAAAAAAAAAACAAAATGGCATTTGGGAAATGGTTGTATTCTGCTAAGTCATGGCAGGAAGTAGAAATACTTTGGCTGCTTTATGAACCAAAAAGGTTATTTATCTTTCTCTTCGGCATCTAACCTTTAAATATAGACCCATGTTAAATCGGACACAGTTATAAGGACAACGTTCTTCCTCTTTATTTTTCCAAAAGACCAGAAAAGTATTTAAGTTTTACTCTTAGTGAAAAATCTTTCTCATTCACATAACTAAACAATTATCCATTTGATTAAAATGCCAGTAATTTAATGATTACTTTAGGCTTGCACAGATCGACTGTTAACAACGTGGTCAGCTAGTCATCGATCAGATCTGCTTTTAAAATGCTTTACTGTAAAGGTAAAGTGTGAGCAGAATCATTGTATGCAAAGGAGCTTCCTTAATTGTTTTGTAAAATGATTCATAATTGATGAAAAGGTTAATGGCACTGCTATGTTTATTCATCAAATTGTTTTGAGTAAGAATTATAGGCATTAGTCCACTGAATGAAATGTTAAATAATCTAAAATTGGGAGAACTTTAAGAAGCTGTTCAAAGCAGCAGATGATCGGCGGTTCGATCCCCCGGCTCCTCCCGTCCTTGGGCCAGATACGGAACCGCAACTTGCTCTGGAAGGACGTGCCTTTAGTGTGTCAATGACAGATTGGCTGAGTGCGTTCTGACAGAGTGTAAAGTGCGTTGAGTGGTTTTGAAGGCTACACGGCTCTCTACATATGTCCATCTATCAGTTTGTGACGAGGCTTTCTTCTCTTCTTCTCTCCTCAGGGAGGATCGACCGTAAGATCGAGTTTCCTCTGCCGGATGAGAAGACCAAGAGGAGGATCTTCCAGATCCACACCAGCCGCATGACGGTAGCCGACGATGTCACCCTTGATGAGCTCATCTTGGCAAAGGATGACCTATCAGGAGCAGACATTAAGGTAAGAGCGGGACTGTCCACTCACAGCTGCATACTGGTGTTCTCTCTGATCACAGTAGCTGGATCCAACAGATATCAGAAAGGAGCATCACAAAACATGCCATTTTCCAACCTCAGCCTAAACATACATTGCACAATGGCGAGGGCTAATTGCTCCAGTGAGTTGTTTTTTTGTGGTCTGTCTTTAGATGTAAGTCTCTGTAAGAATACTCAGTCTTAACATAGAAGTGGAAGAAGCAGCATGGGTTAGGTAAAGGGTGTGTGTGTCCGATCGAGGTGCATCCTGACCCTGGAGATGCAGTCAGTCTGATTTTGTTCATTTGCTCCGGCCTCGACCGTGTATCGATTTGGTGAGTTCAGGTCTTGGCAGCGAGCCAGTTCACACACTGGTTCAGCAGAAAAGGGGAGTCGAGATGAGGGAAAGCCACAAAGGCTGGTTTTCTACATTATTCTTATATCAACACTATGATTTAATTGTGTTAATCCTTAATTTGCTCTATATTTAATGCTTTACTTGTCACTGACTCAACTATGGCGCCCTCATGTGGGCTCTGACAGAATTACACTTTGAGTTGGTTTCCAGTATTCATCCTGTGGTCAGTCTGAATTCTGTCTGTCTTTTAATTAAATGGTACCAGTTGTCATAATGGAATACAAATAGAGTATAAACCACCTCCAGCCATTTCTAGTTTATTAATAAGTATGATATAGAACTATAAGGCGAGGAATCTGTCTATGTTGGTGTGTCCTTCACATCTCAACAAGCTGATCTACTTCACACTTGGCAGGTTGTGGCTGTGGACCCAAAAGGAGTGCCGTGTTGAGTTATGTGCACTTTGGACACTCAACACGTTCACTATTAATAAACGTTGAATAAACAAGTGAATAGCGCTCTGTAGAGCAGCGGCTCATTGGCTGCAGTTCACTTGTGCTGCTGGATGAAGGGGCTGCTAACGCTACAACCTAAACAAGCATGTGAGCAGCAGGCTTTTTGATGGAGTGCAGAACCGATTTGTCTTTTCTGGTTCATCACACCATGAGTTCAGAGTGTCCTGACCCAGAATGCAGCTCTGCATTACACAGTGGATACGTGGGATTGTTTCAGACTTGTATGAGCAAACATTTCCATAAAAATGTTTAATTTTGTTGGTGTTTAGCCTTTTAAAAAACATTCTCATGGGTCAGAACGGTTTGTTCTCCCACTCGCCAAACGCAGAGGATGCTAATGCCAAACCAGAGCAGAAACCAAACATTACAGTTCAAATTAATGTGTGTGTGTGTGTAGAAGGTCTTTTCTTTTACACACACAATCCTTGAGTAGGGATTAACAATTCTTAGAGTAACTAAATGACTCAAAATAATGTATTTGTTGTTGTGAGTGCAACTGAATGAGGACATGAAGGCTGTTGCAGGCGATCCCTTAACAGTTATTGGTTCGCAGAGGGCAGCACACAGCAGGGAGAGAGGACACCGCAGTCGTTAGGACACACTCGCTTGTGGTGACAGAACGTCACCACTGATAAGAGGACAGGCATCCTGACGTTGGTGATGGTGTTTTATATTAAAACCCAGGCTGTAGGACGGCACATTAATGCACTAAACGGGTTGAGTTGTGACGGATAATTTTGCTGTATGCAATAAAGATGTTGACTGTTCTAAAAACAAAACAATTTCATGGTAACAAGAGACCTTTTGTATATTCATTGTTGCTGTTTTATTGCTATTTTAATAATGAAGCAGAAGTATTTATTACTGGAAAGAAGGACTGACTAATGGTTGGAGCACTTGAATAAAATGAAGGCTCATCTCCTCTCTCTGCGTCCTCCAGGCCATCTGCACAGAAGCCGGCCTCATGGCTCTGCGTGAGCGCCGTATGAAAGTCACCAACGAAGATTTCAAGAAGTCCAAGGAGAACGTCCTGTACAAGAAGCAGGAGGGCACGCCGGAGGGGCTCTACCTCTAACCTTCACCGTTAATGTTTCTCTCACATCTTCTCTATCTATCGCCCTGTGAAAGACCGGAGGCAGCAGTCTCCCCCCCCAGAGAGAGTTTTGATATATTTTGTGCATGTCATGTCTGGCCTATCCCAATCCCCTGTTACCGTAACGTGAATAAAAAGACTAAAAATGCTCGTGGCGTGTTAGTCGTCTTGTTTTATCCGTTCCTTTTTCTGGAGCCGTTGTGCTCTCAGCATTCACTTCACATCTTGTTTTCTACAGAGGCTGCTTCTTAGATTCCTGCGTGTTGAGTTCAGCGCTGTGCTGTAATGTCTTGTGATCATTAATCACATGAATTATTATCACAAACGGAATCAATCATAACATGCAAACTTCCTTTTTTAGAGTAGGAAATGTTTTTATCTTGAGACTTGACAGTATTGCCAGTCCCCTCGTTTTAAAGAAACATCCTTCACTAATCACTGGAGTATTCCATCTGACTCCCACGCACTTGGTGGTATGTATTTAAAGCTCTGAGAGACGGTATGAAATAAGACAGACGAGCATTTTACTCTGATGTTGACATCAGGAGCAGCACTGTCTTTGCACTAATGCTTCTCTCTAATGTTTAAATGGACTGAGCCTGAGCCGCAGAGACAGGGAAATGTGATTTTTTCGGTTTGTGCACATGCTCGCACATCTGTGGCAGCTGGACGAGGGCGGCCCGGTGATTTGATTTTGCTGTCTTTCAATTCAAATCCGCTATTCCGTTATTACAGCGCGCTTAAGTCAATCCAGCTCAGCTGCCCTTGCTGCAGTCCTGACATGCGTTGATTTAAGTCTTCTTGATGTGGAGCCACGTGGAACTCGGTGCTCAGCAGAAAGTGGCCCCCGTGCAGCAGGCATCGAACCGCTCGGTGGGGCCGTCGCCGGGCCTCCAATGAGAACGGAGCCGCCGCTGCAGCAGCGGCCCCCCCCTCCTCGGAAAAAAAAAACACTCTCCTTATTAAATCAGTCACGCATTTCAACTGCAGCTCGTACATCGGAGCGCATTCAGCAAATGGGAGAAGAGAAAACGTTTAAATCAAGTGTGGTGAGTTGGGCCAGAGAGTCTGGCAGCGGTACAGGAAATGGGTGTGTGTTGTAATGAGGCGTGTGTCAGCAGAAGGCAAACTCCTCCAGCTCAGGCCCCGATGGAGGACGATACGGCAACGCTGAACATGCCGTTGGCTTCCACGCTATCGTCCTCTCACCGTGTGTACTCTACTTGATAAGTCTTGTTTCCATGATCATACATTCCCAAACACGTGAGGAACATGTGACGTAAAGCCGAACAATGTGCAGGGCTTTATCAACAATAACATTTTTTTTTTTGTAAATATGATCAAATCCTACAAAATCCATTTGTATTCTTCAAGCTCAAAGTCGTGAGTGGATGCTGACTAATCCTTCCTGCTGTAAATGTATCCACTATTAAAGGGCTGCCAGAGGTCAAAGGTGACAATCTGTTGCAAATCCCACATGTGCAGGGAGCTAAAAGGAAAAAGAATGACTGCTCATCCTCTGGGCTCTGCCAGCAGGACCGCTTGTAAAACAAAGAAGTGTGTGTACTCGTGACTCGGGGTCGCGAAGCAGCAAGAACAATACCTACCTGTGCTTAAGCAATATCTCATTTCTACACAAAACACCAACAACCTGAGTAGTTCCAGTAGAGAGTAACACATGAAATGTCTCCTCTTCAGTCCGGGTCCCTTGACCCTGATGAGGGGCCTCGCTGGACTGCAGAGATCTGCTACGCTGTGGTGCCGGACTGTTCACGGAGGCCGCTAACAAGTTCATGTGGGAAATGAAGAAGTTTCTTTTTACCTCGTGGAGCCACGAGAGCTGTTCCCACTTTAGCAGCTACGATTCACGTGACGATGACATGCACACGCACATAAAACAGGCCAGGAAGTCAAAGTCTGTAACATAATCAGCAGCACTGCAGCACACACACACTACAGACAAATATGCAGTCTACAAAACAATGAAGAGCAATGCTCCTTCCTCTGATATTTGTGTTTTAATAAACTAAAACAAGGGTAATGGTTGTATTTGTCAACGGGGTTGCCCAACACCATTCAGATTCTAGTTCCATATGGGAAATTAATGATCATGTGTGTTCGAAATCTACTATTTAAAAAGGGATTTCTGATTAATATGATATAATAATTCCGCTGGACGGCCCACTGGGGGACATTGAGACCGAACCGACGCTTCGAGGTGGGGGACGCTACAACAACCCACCCGTTACTAACACGTTGCAGTGAACTATACACATTGTCCGCTAGGTGGCGCTTGTGTCAGGTCCACGGTCAAAGCGGACTGGAGCGTTCGTCTGTTTTGTGGATTAAGTTTATGACAATGCAACGAAACGAACTGCTCTGCAGAAAGCTGCGTGGTCATCTTCCTCCCAAAAGGCACGCGTATCGTTGCGGAGTTAAACACGTTAACTGAAGTAAATGACACAACAAGCTCGTTTTGGTGATGAAATGCAACGCACCCCCAGTTTAACACGTAGGCAATTCCACGTAGCCCTACCACACTTTGCAGAAGCCAATAGTAAGTCTGCGCACTTCCCTTATGCTCAAACATTTAGCCCGCACCAATGGAAACCTGTCGCATTCACACGTCTCCACCAAACAAATCTAAATAATTACACGCGCTGATCAATCGTTTGAAACGCGGCGCTGGATGGTGCGTTGGTTTTTACGTTTCCTGTATTTATATTTATTATATTTCCGTCAAGTGCCACTGCCTGGTGCAATGCAGGTCCCGTGTAGCCAATCAAAGCGGCCGACACATGGAGTATAATATTGCAGGTCTGCAGCGGCCAATCAGAAACGCCATCACACACCAGCACGGCAAATTCTCCAGTGTCAACCGGGCTGCTTCCTACACGAGCGGTATCCTTCCGCGCCTGAAAACTAGTGCCCTATGATGGGGAAATTTAACGCTCTTTCTTGAGTAATATGAAGCCAGATGGATGGATGGTAGCTCATGCGCCTTTGAGGATTTAATTGTTTATCAGTGAAGTTCATTATTAGATACATCCTGTGAAGTTGAGGGGTCTGACAATGATACGCTCCAATTTAAAGGCACAGTCTGCTTTTTTTTGGTTATCATGTTTAGATTTGTGATAAAATTATGCAGAAATTATTAAGACATTGCCCTTTAGTGGATTAAGATATATTAGACTTGTTAGAAGTTAAGTTGGAACCATTGGCATTTAGTGTCTAAATTCTATTTGTGATTGTTATTTATTTTTGCCATGATGGGGACTATTCTTATTTTAAAATGATTTGTGATGGTTATGAAAACAGATAAAATAGTTACTCCTTAACTTCTTAATGTACCCTGCACATTTATAGATGTTTTTTTGTTGTTGCCCGATGTTAATTCCGGTGTTTATGTAAACCAGTAAATGCCTCCATAACTATTGGGGCTTATCTTTCGTTTGCAGCTTTACTGCCACTCTAACTTGGCCTGAAAGCTCCCAATGTTTCTACCTTAGAAACGTCATCAAATACTGCTTCTCAAAAAGAAAAATATATCAGAAGGTGATTGGTGATTATATGGAGCAACTATCCACATGAATAAACACATTTTCATGTAAAAATATCCACTCAAGTTCACCATACAGGACCATACAGGACGTTGGCCTTGTTTCCTGGCATGGAGGCCAGTGCAAGCTCAGCACAGCCACACACTACCTGTGGAGGTGTGAGCCAAGTGTGTACTGTGTGTTTAGTATAGTGATGTTATATAACGATTTGGATGTACAACATGTAAACATGACCCTACTAAAACGTCAACAGAGATGATCCAAACACCCAGGGCTGCTCCAGTCATCATGTCCCCTCACATGAGCGGGAGGCCGCGCTGCGGGTGGTCCAGCCCCGGTGATTGACATGTCTCCTACTGGAGGGCTGCGGCGCTGCAGCAACCCTGAAAGCGAAATAAGGAAGTGAGTGATCAGTGCTACTGCGGCGGAGGGATACACAGGCAATCCCCATTCTGGCCACGGCCAATATACACACTCCTAACCCGCCAGTGGAACTCCATCTAAGGAACGACCACACTCCTAGTCTGCCTCTACAGACCAACAAGCACACAACCCATCCGCCATGGTATGTATTGTCATTCATTCTATACGGCAAAGAAACGCGTTTTAATTTGAGCACAACCTGTTTACTACGAGCGGTACGGTGGCGCAACTGGATGATTTTTTTTGTTCCCGCTGCTGCATGTTCGTATCTTTCATGTTCAATCAGTGAGTCCGAGAGAAGACGGAAAACGCCCGCAAACCGCATTTCGTATGTTCTCGCTCGCGCACGGGGTAACGCGAGGCTCTGTTGTGGACTGGCTTTAGTCGTTTTTGCGCTATTTATGCCAGAAATACGGTCCACGTTTAACAACTGGACCGCATTTCCTCATAACTGCGCAATTGTACGGCATTAATCGGTCTTGGTCTGCGGCGGGTCAGGTGGCCGGTCCGCGGCTGCACGGTGCAGACCGGACGAGTTCTTGGACCACACCGAGTGCTGTCGTAATAACTAGCCAGCTATTGCGGCTCATTACGGGATAATTCTGCAGCCATAAATGCATCAGGGTGCATTTTTACAATCCGCCCTCAGAGCGCAGGCGTCTCGGGAAGCCTGCCTCGCGTTTATTAGAGACCCGGGAGAGCCCGACGCTGACACGCTCCCTGTCAGAGCCGACATGTTTCAGCCCGTCTTTTGGAGAGGTATCGGTTTTATTCTCCGTTTCCACCGTCTGCACGGTGCGAACACGGTACCCTCCCCTCCCCTCCCCCCGTTAGGAGCCAAACGAGCTGTCTGCGTATGACTTCTCCCTCTTTACTCTGTTGCACCATCTTGCTGCTCGAGGCGAGCCGTGATGGGTTATCGGCACTATTGCACCTCGTCTGTGTTCCGCGTCGGAAAGCGTCCATATTGTGTAATGACAAGGTTATAGCTGCAGGTCGGTCCAGACGCAGCTCCGCCTTCACTGCGGGCTCCTCCGGGTTTATCTCGGGCTGCGCTATCAGTCGGTGCTCCGGCGGCTCATTTGGTTACCTCTTTGCAAATGCTCGATGTCATGCAAATGTGGCTCCCGTGTGAGTTGAATCTCTCTCTCTCTCTCTCTCTCTCTCTCTCTCTCTCTCTCTCTCTCTCTCTCTCTCTCTCTCTCTCTCTCTCTCTGGACCGCCACAAACCACCACCAGCTGTAAAGTTCAGGCGACATTTTTCCACACCAAATAGGAATATTACAGGATCCTGATGCCACTTAAATTATTCCATATTTTAAAGCTTACACATTATTCTGGCGCAGCTTACATTCTGATTTGAACAAAACAGTGTTTCAATAGGCCTCAGTGACTTGGCAAAACACATTAACATCCACATCAGCCCACCATTCTGGCCAGATGTTGGAGACACACTCTCACACGCACGCTGACATCTGCAACCAGCTCTTGAAACAGAGCCCCTCCACCGGCTATGTCACACACAGGGAGGTTACTGGGCAGAAAGGATCTGCATGTGGAAAAGAGGCCTTCAAACTAATCTATTGATTATCAAGCCTGATAGATCATTAACGGCCCCAAGGGAGTCAAGAAGCTGTATCCCCCCGCCCCGCCCCCCCCTCCTCGCTGCTGTGATCAAATATCCCATGTATGGTATCGAGCTGCGATGCAGTTTCGTGTTGCAACACGGCGCAGTAATTGGAGTGTAAAGTGGAATTGTTATGGAGTTATGGAGCCGGCGTATCAGCATCTCTGAAAAGTTAAATCCGCAGGCGTAAGCCTCTTGTCTGCATCAATGCCGCCATTGAAGTGGAAACAGCCTCCCCCCATTGAGCTGAAAGTATCGGATAAGTAGTAGGTCCACGCTCAGGCCATATCCTATTGCTGTTACGCTCTTGTTTGCTGATGCATGTTTAGTAACTTGACGGACATCTGACCCGCTGCGATGAATAATTGATATGCTTGGCGGCAACACCTCGCCATGTCCCATGTGCCCAGGATCCATAAAGTGCTCTCTGCGGCGTGGAGGAGTACCACCATATGGTGGGCCGGCACTGTCCGCAGGGCGTGGGGAGGCTGCTGTTGTTTACACCCATCGTCTCCCCCCTCCCCTCAAGACACCAGCCCCGAGGCCTCACTGTCTTTTGTCCGGCCTCAAAGAGAAGAGGCGTTCAGCGCTCCGTGGCGCTCCGTACAGCCTTAGAAAGAAAGTGTGTGTGCCACACTCTCTCTTTGTGTTTGTGCTTGTGTTCGGATGAATGGAAGTGTGTGTGTGTGTGTGTGTGTGTGTGTGTGTGTGTGTGTGTGTGTGTGTGTGTGTGTGTGTGTATCACACCCATCTGTCGGAGCGACAGTTGATTGTGCGTCTGTCCCTCTGTGAATTCTGTGAATATGGAGAAGCGAGCTTCTGCAGGAATTGTTTGTACCCCTCTCTGTGACGGATCAGAAATTTGAAAAGTGCCTACAGCGTCGACGAAGAATATCGTTGGCGTTCTCTTACACCATTTTGCATCCCCCATCAAGTTAAAGCGAGTGTGAACAGTGAGCGATGCAGTATGTTTATACAAGGGTAATATGACATCCTCGCTGGCCCAGTGAACTGCCTCCTGCCTCCCGCAGTCTTGTTTGGAGCGCATTGCTGGCTCCGGCTGCCCAGGCAACGGAGGGAGTGGTTGACCCACTCGTGCCAGCGACCCCGCTGCCAGCAGAGCCCCCGATCCCCAAACACTCACACACCCCATACTCCTCTACAAGCTGTTAGAAGACTGGAGGCCTGGCAGTAAACGAGCTGGTTCATAGAGCGCTGTGGAGTATGAATCACAGGGAGTTTCCTCTTAACAGTATGTCACATATATATAGAAGGAAGAGGACACACAAAGGGGAGGAGGAGGAGGAGTTAGTACTGGGTGAAGTCCAAATGCCAGAGAACGAAGGAGGAAAAAGGAGAAAAGAAAGGGATGGGCCTGGTGGTGCAGCAGCACCGTGAGCCTCCAACAGCTTGGGCCTTAGCCAGAGAAAGATCCATAGCACTGAGTCACCATACCCTACACCCAGTCCACTTAGAGAGACAGCAGGGGACAGAACGAGTCGGCAGGAGCGACACGGCATGATAAAGAGGGTGACTAAGGAAAGAAAGGAAGGCAGGCTATTCAAGAGGGGTGAGGAATTAATGCGAGGAGAAGAGATGCGAGGGACAGAGGAAAGATAGGACCAGAAAAATCAAAGGGATGATGAAGAGAATGTGGGTAAAGCCAGGCAGCGCGTTAGCACTCTGCAGAGACGTTTTGTCTCTTGACATTTCCTATTGTCATGAATGTAATTGGAGACAGGAAGAGGGCGCGGGGTGGGAGAGGAAAAAGCATTGAATCATGTCATCTAATTGTACAAGCGCGCCCAGTGTTGTCCATGAAGCCCCTCGCTGGCTGGATCAATCCACTCTGCAGCGGCTGCTGCTCAAGCCATTGGGAGAGGCTTCTAGTTTCTGAAAATTCAAATGTCAGCTCGCAGTGTGTCATCTGCTGAATCTTGTCCAGTACAACCAAATCCAATTAAATTTACTGGCTCGGTTTGTACAAAATAAAATAGCCTCACTTCCAAACGTAGACTTTACAAGGCTCTAATTTCCACTGCCGTGGGATTTTGAAGGATGTCTTTGTTATTGAATGTTTGCTTGGCGGTATCCACGGCTAGATTATTTGTACAAACATAAACACACCGATGGGCTGGAGGAATTCGCTTGGAGGCAGAACTGGTTACTCTGACTAATTCACAGGAAACATGCGGATGGAAAGTATTGGTGTTGAGGAAGAATGCCATTAAGAGCAACTCGGTGTGTATTTACAAGAGTACACATGTTCATGTTAGTGTGCACATCTGTGACTACTCTATTTATGTGTGTGTGTGTGTGTGTGTGTGTGTGTGTGTGTGTGTGTGTGTGTGTGTGTGTGTGTGTGTGTGTGTGTGTGTGTGTGTGTGTGTGTGTGTTCTTTTGCTGCCAGGCCCATCGCACAATGCCAGTGTGGTCTGTTCACAATGATAATTAAAAGAGAATCTTTTTATATGAAGCAGGGATGGGAGGGAACATGTGGGAGGTATTTGCGCCTCAAGCTTTGTATTCACACTTTTACTGCTGAGGGTATTTGTTTGAAAACAGTAGCCGCTTCACAAAGAAGCTGCGTCTTTCTATGCAAAAGCCAGGCAGTAGATACTCGCCTGAAAAAAAAAAACACTTCAAGCTTGTATGAGTCACTATCAGCCATCACAGAGCCCCAGCTAGCAGAGGGAGCAGGCACATACACATGGGGGGGGGGGCTTTCTTTTCTGTTGGTATGACCATGGAAAACACTGCCAATCTGATCTGTCCTGGAACAACCCTGCCTAAACTTCCCCTCCTGGTCTGGAGGCAGCACTTCATCCATTTTAGTCCCTCTTGTGCGGACCGCCACGGTGCGACCTACTTTTTGAACATGGTGTGACTCGATCCCATGGAGCCTCTACTCAGCTGGGAATTAAAGTCTGTGCACTGCCTGTGTAGAGCTCTTTATAGCAGACCTCTTTGTTAAACCAACACAACCTTTTCAAAGAATTCTTGATAACGTGAATCTGATTTTCTGATTGTAAGCATCGGTATCAACTTGAAAGTGGAACTCCAGTCGCCATTAAGCTCTGACCACATTTTCTTCTGCTCAAGAGAGGAACATGCCATTTAGAGAAGAAATTGAAAGGACAAGTTAAGTCATAAATAATGAAACGAGTCCTCTAAGTGCACCCATCCCCAGTGCAGGGGTCTCTAGCTAATGAGGCTCGTAGTTAGTGCGGGTTGTTGTCTTTGGTAAACGTTCGCCGTCTCGAGAGCAGATTCCAGCTGAGGCCTTATGCGACGGCCCAACCCTCGCAGCGCTCCTGAACACTGTTACCAGTGTTGAGCATGTGGCACTCGGTGGGTGGGGACAACGAGGAATGCAATGATGTAGCAGTTTGGTATTTGGAGTGGTTGCTTTGTTGAGAACCTTCATTGTTTGTAACCCTTTTCTTTTTTCTTTTCTCCAACCACAGGCTGACCAACTAACAGAGGAGCAGATCGCAGGTAGGAATCTCCTTTACACCCGACTCCTTTCCTCGCATACACCCTGGCTACACGCCGTGTTATTCAATAACGTTCCTCTGTCACATTAGCAAGGTGACATCCCTCATTAGCTGCTCCGGTGGCCTCCACGACACTTGAGCATGGAGTGAAACTGAACGTTGAAGGAACTGGCAGCGGCCCTCCCTCGGTAGATCATTAGCTTTTCAAACTGAGCAGAAAGTAACAGGAAGAAGCATTTACAGCATGTCATGAGTCAGAAGTAAAACGCATGAAGCGACATTAAATCTCCATTTTTCCAGGGGAGCTCATGAGCACGCTCCTCCACTGAGGCACCTTGATATACTTGATGAATAAATGATGTGGCCTTTGTACTAGAACTGGAGGCTGCACCGATTCTTCGCATGCAAATCCTGTCTGTGGCTAATTAGCGTGTGCTAAGGCTCCATGGTTAATGCTCACTATTTCCTGCACATCTCTGGATGGCTCTTTATGGCCCCTAGAAGCCTGCTATCAAAGTACTCTGCATCCCTCTGTCTTAAAGTCTGAGATAAGATCCCTCTGTGGGTTTCAGAGCTCAGCACATTTACAACTTCACCTTTGTCCGTGTTCACGTGGGCCAATTTATAGACAAGAATGAAGTTAGGCAACCCAGTCACCTTTAGCCACGAGGGATTGATTAACGTTTACAACCTGACTGCAGCGTCCTAACGTAACCCGTTTCTGTTACCGCATCGCAACGGTACTCTAACCGCCCGCTCTCCCCCCTCCCATCCCACCCCGGCAGAGTTCAAGGAGGCTTTCTCCTTATTCGACAAGGACGGCGACGGCACCATCACCACCAAAGAGCTGGGCACCGTCATGAGGTCGCTGGGCCAGAACCCCACAGAGGCAGAACTGCAGGACATGATCAATGAGGTGGACGCTGACGGTCAGTATACACACACGACTGTAGGGCTGATGGGCGGCAGCTTAAATACCTGATTCACAAGAAGTACAAGTTCTCCAACCAGTTCAGGGAAAGGGTAACGATGACATCCAGTTATTAATGAATGTGTCATATAGCAATCCTTCTGAATATATGTCCATTTCTATTGAGAAGATGAGTGAATAAAATATTGAAATATTGTCTCGGATAAATTCATTGTTATATTAATTGGGAAATAAAAACAAGTTAATTGACTAAATGATTATTACGTGCAGCCCTTCTCGATTTGCCCATGATGTTAACAGTTATTCATGACTGAAATGTCAGTTATTAATAAGTACCCAGATAGAGAGGTCATATCAGGTGCCAAATAATGAACTAGAGTAATAACTCCTCAACAGAAGAGAGGACTAACTTTTAAAGGTCCTGCATCACAAAGACAGCAGAGATTTACATCTGTTTTGTGTTTGGTTTTCTGTCCCAGCAGGTAAAACATGTCACAGGACAAACTCTCAGTGCACTTCTGTCTTACATTACTGGGGGAAATGTATTTAAGAGATGGATAATCAGCAGTTAAATTGTTGTACTCGCATTTTCCAAAGTAGGAAGGGAGTTAATATGGGAAGGGTTTTAATATTTAGGTTAATAAGGTGATGCCATTCTGTTCCCATCAGCAGTTTAACTGATCCTTTCCTGCTCACGCCCCCGTTTTAATCAGGGAAATGACTGACAGTTAAAGACCAAATATACCTCAATACGAGGTGCTAGAGTCCTTTGGGGGATTTATTCATTTAATTATCCATTCATTTGAGTCATTTCAGAGGAATAAGACCATAATTCCACATAAGCATTTTGTTGCATGACTTGGGTGATAAAAGCTCTTTGACATGATGGATTAAGTACAGCATCCATTACTGCCCATCCCGGTGTTGTTGCCCACCTCCCTCCCCTTTTCTACCAACTGTCAACCAACTGTCCGGGCCAACTGTCTGGCCGGCGTTACTTTCAGATGACGTGTCCTTCTGTGTCAGCACTTTAGTCACCGAGTGTTCGTCTCCATCATCGCCTGCCATGACAGAGATATGGGTGTTCAGGAGGTGCTTTCAGAGCTGGCGAGGAGAGCAGGCTTAAGTGTCAAAAGACTGTTAGTGTTAGCTCAGGGCCATGATTCAAGGCAGAGTCTCCGTAGGAACAGACATCTTTATTTCCCCCCCCGCCCAAAGGTGCTGTGATAGAGAGAATGACAGAATAATAATGCATTTAAGTTATATAGCGCTTTTCATGGTACTCAAAGACACTTCATGGAAAAATCAAGTATTACGAGAGAGAGAGAGAGAGAGAGAGAGAGAGGAGTCGTACAAGTTTGTTTGCAACTGAGCTGACCATCCTTGAGTGGAGGATGTGAGCTGTAAGTGGGCCTTTACCACTGCTCTGTCAGCTTATAGGATTTTGTAAATGGGACCGCATTGATCAGGAGAAATCGATCGGCACCGCGCAGCTCAGCCGCCCCTCTGTTGAAACGCCCTCCCACCATCCTCCGTGCCCTACCCCTCCCCCTCTGTTACATCTAGGAGCAAGCACACACACACACACACACACACACCATCACCAACCTCCCCTTGTTCTGCCTCTGCCTCCCTTGGCTGATGCAATCTAGGTCAGACGGCAATGAAGCTAGTAATGGAAAATAAAAGTGGTTACATAAGGTCTCTATGCGCTCTGCACATCCAGTACCCACATCGGCAGCAATGGGATGTCAGCTGGTCCATAGAAAATCAGCTTTATTTACCAAACAAGGAGGCTACGGCAAAGAAGTAGAATGAATGGATGGGGGGAGAGGACGGACGGCTTCAGACGGGCAGAGAGCTGCTGAAAAGAACTAGTCTCCTGGCTATTAGATTTGTCAAAGCCCAGCCGCTATTTCTGAACAGTGTGGGGTACAGTACGGAGGAATGGCTGCTGTTGGTTTCGCTGCCACACAGATCGGGAAACCAGCTCACCGCACCCGCTCCAACATCCAGGGTTTCATATTGCGGACGTACGATTAAAAAGGTGGAACGACTTAAATGGGGATCAAATGACCGCACGACATAAATTGTAGCTTCAGTGGCAACGCATCACTCGTCATCATTACACAACGCCGCCTCTCGCTCTCATCTCCGGGATGGAGTTGGCGCTGTGGCGCAGGAGGAGCCATGACCACACATTTGAAGAGCGCCGAGATGCCTCAGCCTGCCATAGTTTGCGTCAGCACCTCTTATGTGTAATCGCACCGTCTCCCACTCGGTTCACTCCTTATATTTCTCTCCTCTTCACAGCTCCCTCATCTCCATCTCCCTCTCTACCGCCCACTCACCCCCTCCCTCCCTCCCTCGCTTGCTCTCTCTCTCTTCCCCTCCCACCATTTTCTCTCTTGCTCCCTATCTTCATCCCACCTTGCCTCTGTCCCTCCTTTCCTTCGCTTCCTTCCTCCACCGCAGCAGCTGGCTTGCAGTGCAGTTGAGCAGATAAGGCCCGAGGGCTTCCTTGCCTCTCCTGTCGTCGTCGTCGTCGCCCCCCTCAGATGATGTTTTTTCCAGTTGCATTCGTAACCTTCTCCAAGCCCGGCTCCCAAACCCCCCTCCCCCTCCTTCACTCCCTCCCTCCCCCGCCTCCCTCCCCCAGTGGCAGAGTGTGTTCCCTCGGTGCTGCTGGCTGTCTCTGTGTGTTAGATAACAGGTCCTTAGATTGTTACCCCGGGCTACGAGATCACCATCTGCCCCATCACATTACTGCATCCCTTTTCGTTACACACACACAAACATTCATTCTGGCTCTCCGTTCTCTCATTCGCTCTCTGAGACGCGCTCTGTCATTGGTTAATCTGCGTACAATCCCTCCCTCCTCCCCATCTGCCCCCCCCCCCCCTTCTCCTGTGGCTAATCCTCCCGGGTGCTTTGCCCTCGGTGTCCCTGACCTTCTCTTCAATCCCCTGACATTTTTTCTAGTGTCAGTTTTTAATTACAATACACCGCCACGCTTACTCCCGACATCTCCGGGTCTCCATGAAAAGCAGAGCTCGCCGCCGTTAGAGCCACCTCCGGCCATCCCGTCCTCCCTCCCGGGGAGTCAGTTGGTGAGCTGCTGAGTTCTTCATAGATCCGTCCTCTGTCAAGAGGGTCTGATCCCCTGGTAATCCTGTCTTGACAACAGTAACATGGATATTGATCCGACCGCACGCTTACGGCGCAGCAGCTGCCAGTAGCCCCATCAAAACGGTGTCAGAATGTTGATGGGAAAGGGGGACAAACAAGGACTTAGGGAGAAGGATATAAGTGGACATGAAGGATGAATCTGGGTTGAAGTTCCCCAACCTCTTTTTTCCCCCTCCAGCCAGAGCTTCTGACACAGGGCACCAGAAAAGGAGCCGTAGATTGATCTGGGCTCGTTGAAGGCCGAGCTGCACGGTGTGCTATATGTCTGCATTATGGATGACTGGCCATGGGTCCCCCTGCTACCCTGCTGCCTCGTGTTTAACGTATACAGCATCTTTCCAGGGCTTCCCTGAGGAAGAAAGAGAAACACACACACACACACACACACACACAGATTCCCCTCCCCCCTCCTCGCAGCCTTTGGTAGCGGTGTTTATCACAGGAAGGAAGGTTTATATTAAACCTTACATTTTACATCGCTGCGATTTGTCACGTCTCAAGTTGCACTGCCAGGTGGAGAGAAGCTAGGGCCCGTAGGAGGATCGTAAATAGAGACCACAGTAGAAGACTAAATGAATAATAAGTCCTCCAGCTCTCATCAGCTAAATGTTCTCTCTATTCATCCCTGTTTGCTTTTAACTAATTGCAGCATTTTCTTTTCACTGATTAAATTGTGCCTCATTGATCACCTATTCCAGGTAATGGAACCATCGACTTCCCGGAGTTCCTGACCATGATGGCCAGAAAAATGAAGGACACAGACAGTGAGGAGGAGATCCGCGAGGCTTTCCGGGTATTTGACAAGGTAAAATAAAGGTTTCAGAGTATGATGAGGAACTTAAAGAACCGTTTCCACGCTATGCAAACGTTTTAGCTTCGTTGTGATCATTTAATGGATGTGGAGTAAGAGGTCAGGCCATCTGGGAATCTGTTTCCATAAGCATAAGTACTCAAAGATAACTCAAGTTACAGTCAGTTTAAGTCTTCCAACTTATGAGTCTGCACGGCTCCTCATCTATCAATCTGGTGGGGATTCGTCCCTCTGCACGTCGTTAGCCTGTGGAATTGTTTCGGTTTCACACATTTGATCCCATGGCGGATGTTTCCAGGACGGAAATGGCTACATCAGCGCCGCAGAGCTCCGTCACGTCATGACGAACCTGGGGGAGAAGCTAACGGACGAGGAGGTGGACGAGATGATCCGAGAAGCAGACATCGACGGGGACGGACAGGTCAACTATGAAGGTAAAAGAAAGACGGCAGCAAAGGAACACGCCACGGTGCACAATTAGCTTTTGTTTCTAGGCCACGGCGTGAGCTTTTATTAAACAGGGGGACCAGAGCACTTCCTTTTCCAAGCTGTGTATTTCTCTGAGGGCCAGACAAGCCAGCCACACATAATATTAGTTATTAGATAGGGGCTATAGATGGAGGCTGCTGGAACAGGGATCCTTCTGAATTATCATCAGTGTGCCAGGAGCCTTTTCACTCCTCCTCTCTCGCTGCCTCCCCCCCCCCACCCCCTACCGTCGCTCCGTTGGCACATTACACGAGAGACTGCACTCATTTTCTAGAAGGCTGTTGATATATTATGAACAGTCCATAAGTCCTGACTGAAAAGTGCCCCGCTTCTATACTCCCATTGTACCGAGGAACAACGGAGAATATGAACTCCGCAGACAATGAGAGCCTTCTCTTGTTTTATTTATCTTTCATGTTGCATGTGTGCGTGCATCCACAGCCGTAACCACGGTGTCGCAGCTTTTTTTTTTAATCAGATGGGTTTAATGAGCTGAACGTGGATGCTGTTTTGAAAGGGGACACTAATTAGGATGTGTTCTGAACCTGCTCAGGTTGATTAAAACATGTAATAAAGCATTTAATAATTTAGCAGGTTGCTGTTCTTCCTGGCAACAGCCCTAATCCTGACCTCCCTATTGTCTTCTGTTCTCTCTCTCTCCCCCTCTGCAGAGTTTGTACAGATGATGACTGCAAAGTGAAGCTGGCCCGCCCCGTCCTGCCCCCCTCTTAGAAGAAAAAAAAAAGGAAAAAAAAGTTTTACTTACCTCTTGGGAAAAAAAAAAAAATGTTCATTTATTCATACTGTTTCTGTATAGAAAATAATTGAATGTTGAAATAAAATATCCTTCTGTCCACACAGGAAAAATATAAAAATATACAAAAAATATCTGCATGAAAATGATGGTTAGTGATCCTGTCCCCTCCCCCCGGAGATCAGTTTAGCATCAGTACTTAACAAGTAAAAATAATAATAACAACAAACCCTGTAACTACTACTTTCAGACTAAAGCAAAAGCATTTGGCGAACTCCTTCCAGTCCCATTTGCTCGTGGTAAATGTCTGGGCTGGCCATCTCTTCTTTCTGTCTGTTTTCTGTTCTTCATGCATGCAGCTTGAGACCGGAGCACTAACCCCCGCCCCACATCCCTCCTCCGGGCTACCAGAGCGTGCTGATTCCACTATAAGCTGTCCTCTTGTTGGTTTGGTACAGTTTTTTTGTATTTTGAGAGGAACCCTGTACTGTTAAGATGAGCGAGTATACCAGGTTCTGACTCTAGCGTTAAAGTGGAATGGGACTTAATTGTATGCTAGATAAAAAAGAGAAGAAAAAACAATGTACAAAAAATACATTTTCAAATGTTTGGCATGTTCTTTTGTTTTTGTTATGTTATTTGGACGGCCATCTTAGTAGTTGTGCGTCCTGCCCTTTTTAAAGGAGGGGGGACCTAAAGAGTCTTACGGTGAGCTTTCTGTTTTCTTTCTCTTTTCTTTTCTTTTCACTGAGATGGAGCGTCTGTCCTCTTTTCTTGCAAGAGAGAATCACTGGCCTTCACTTTTCGTTTTCTTCTTCTGTTTCTCGACTCAGACAGCAGCGTAGTGAGGGGTGTTCTGTGTTCGCAGCGCATGCTATTAGGGGTGTCAGCACACCAGTCTTCGCAACTGTTCGTCTGAGTTCAGTTTACATTCATTCCAAGTTGTACATGCTAGTCTTTATTTTTTTTTTTCAAATAAAAGACCATGAACTTTATCACGTCTCGCGTCGTTCTTCTTTGACTCCGAGTGTGGACACGATGGAGGCGGCGACCGCGAGCGTTGACAAGACGAGCGGGTCAATAAAACATGACTGAGGTGCGTCTGCAGGACTCTCCATCACACACGGCAGAGAGCTTCTCTCGGGGGAGGGAGAGGCAGCCCGACTGTTTGCTCAGGCCCTCGGCGCTGAATATACATGCACATCTATGACGCCTCTCTTCTCTCTCTCTGGAGACCTGGCTGGTTGCTAGGCAACAGGAACATGCTGTAACTGGGATGTTTTTTTGTTTTTTTTTTAAAAGGCAAGTGGGAGTTCGAATAAACCCTCCTGCTTCTGCTGATGACTCCATGTTGGCTTGTCCTAGTAATGCAAACCAGGCCACAACGCTACTGATGTGTGCACTTTATACACACACACACACACACACACAGTAAAAGGTCTCCACATTGCCTCTGACACAACACTAACTAAAAGTCAAGTAATAGCAGCATTGTTTTACTATATTTGGAGCGTAATATGACCATGTTTAGAACGGAGCAAAGATAGCCTGAGACAGCTCTCCACCTCCAGCATGAAGCCAGCACTTCCCATAATCACAGCCTCGTACACAGAGATACACACACCGTATTCTTTCTGCACAGCTAGGGCGGGGTTCGCCTTTCAGAGGGAAAACGCAGAACAGTCTCTGCATTCCTCATCTCTCTCATTAGCTGTGTAGATCTGTTCTAGATTCAATGCCATTGGATGTTAACTACCATGGCTGTAATCATATAAACAGAAGCCCAGTGAAGGAAGTAGTGAAGCCATGCCCAAATGCTGCCAGGAATAATACTTGTTACGTCTGTCATCCCCTTATTACAGCCGCGGTGTTTCATTTGTGAAGGAAACCAGGCAAACTCATGCACTCAGCTGTCCCCTCCCTGCAGCAGCAGGCGAGCCAATAGGAAGCTCCGAGAAGTTGATCCACAGCTGGGACTGACTGCTCCAGTCAGGTGCTCAAGCCTGGAAGTTTATATTGGTAGGACAAGCCGCAGTGTCTTCAACATTTAAAAAAAAAGAAGAAACGAATGCATAAAACATGAAATGAATGGTCATATGCATAAATAAAGTTACATTTCTATATGAATCAATATATAGATATAGCATTGTGAATTATTCAGTTGAATTTTGAAGTAAATCAATTTGTATGAAACGTTGCTTTAGTTGACTTTTTATTTCAATATAGATGTGTTTTTTGTCTTATTGAATAATGGCATTTTCCCCTGACAGATTTGTTTTATGATTGAACTTTTAATGCCAGTCACATGCTGTGCATGCAAAGGCCAAACAGCTGAACTCTTTGTAGTGAAGAGTGGAGAACTGAGACAAATGACCTGAAAGTTGTTCTGCTTTGACAGCTAAATACGCTAATATGGGAACTGTGGTATTTCTTTTTTTTAAATTGAAGTTGAATTGATCAACCTTAGCTCCAACTTCACCCTGGATCTGAAGTCAACGTCAGTGTTGGTAATGTTCAGGAACTAGCTAGTCAGCTAGATAAACAAAAAGATCCAACCTAAAAACACACCCCAGTGTTGCCAACTCTTTTCCAATGAAGACGGCTAGCACCACTAGCTGCAAAAGATGCTAAATACAGCGAGAAAGTCGTGAAGTCGGCACAATCACAGCCTGCTCCTTCAGGCCTCCCAAAGCCACGCCCCCAAAATGATCATTATGAACCTCAACAAGGAACATGAATGTTTTAGTGCTCACTGTTGTCTAGCAAGCAGCTGTGCGAGACTCGCAATGAGTGCACAGGTTGAATACACAGGCAGGGATGTGGATAGGTAGCCAGGTAGCTAGCAAAGTAGCTAGACAGGTAGCTAGCAAAGTGGGTAGATAGGTAGCTAGCCAGGTAGCTGGCCAGGTAACTAACCAGGTAGGTAGCCAGGTAGCTAGCAAGGTAGGTAGCCAGGTAGCTAGCCAAGTAGGTAGACAGGTAGGTAGCCCATCCAATCATTTCATTCAGGCCGGAACAGTCACAGTTGTTTTCCTCCATTTTGATTTTGTGATTGCTCAACAATATTAAACAATAATTTAAGAACAATACCTACCCTCAAATGCTGTGGCATTGTCTGTCAAAAAAATAAAGGTCATTCCAAGGCAAAAGGCATTATTTAGACATGATTATACTATCATAACCTGGCTGAACCTGAACTCAGTTCTGATGACATATGGAAGCCGTTTCCCTGGTCTGCCTCTTAGATAACCTTACGTTGGCTCACTAGCTATTAATCTCTGCTATAATCTGCTTATCTATTTCCAGCATATCCTACCTGTGTCTGGGTGTCTGCGTTTCAAAGTCCCTTCCACCGATATTCCCCCTCAGTAGGAGCCATTTTGATAAAAGGATAGGTAAGACTAACAACAACAATGTTGGCTTGTGATTCAGTCTGCAGAACATATGAAGTTTGTGTGTCGAATGCTTCAGCGTGTGACATAGAATGAAGAGGTAACAACGTACTGTACATGCCACAAAGCAAAGCCTGGAACTTTGTACTTCTCCATAGTCGGTGTATACGGGGGTCTGCAAAGAGACAGAGTATAATACATTACGATGGAGAAGTAACCTGCCTCAAACCACCCACTTCAAAACACCTGAGGCGTTCCTGAGGCCAGCACAGGGAACAATGTCCACATGATAGCGCATGTCTTTATTGTTGGCCTTTTGGCCCATGCAGATGAGGTCCGCTGCTATTTTGATTACATACTGTACTTTGACCTGTTTTGAGGTTTTAATAGTTTGTTATGCTATGACTTATTTCATTAAATTTAAATTACATACTTTTTAATTCCATCAATTAATGCTAATCAATAATAATTGTCATCCCATCTGCAGCAATGACATGTTACTGTCGTTAGCATCACACTGGTTCCCTGTTTCATTGAATAAATATACTATTTTCTTACATACATGTTTTTCATGATACACCATACTATGACTTTTTTATATATGTTTTTTGCAACATATTATTCTATGCCTACGTGTAAACATCACACTTGTTCCTTGGACAAAAAGCCAAAGCGATAATTCTATTGCCTTTCATTATCATATTATATTGTGAGAGAGAGAGAGAGAGAGAGAGAGAGAGAGAGAGAGAGAGAGAGAGAGCGAGAGAGAGAGAGAGAGAGAGAGAGAGAGAGAGAGAGAGAGAGAGAGAGAGAGAGAGACAGAGAGATGATTTCTGGGTACTATTCATATAAATGTTGTTCAATATCAAGTCTCTGTTCGATCATGGGAAGATACGTTTGTGTTTGTGCGTCATAACTGGTCATAATAGCGTAGCATTACGCCACTTGATCTTTTGTGTAACCTTCATCGTGTCGTTTTACTCTTTTTATTATGAGCAGCAGCTAGTTGGTTTGATTGGATTTATTTATTGCTGTTTCTCCCTCAAACCAGGTCTATCTCCAGCTGGTCACTAGCAGGCATGTGATTGGCTGAAGGGTGAAGCAATAGAAACAAGTGGCACCTGTCCTGCAAAGTGACATTTTTATTATTTAATTAATATCAATAATATATATATACACAATACAATGCTACAAGTAAGTTTAATTGTATGTACCTTATTTATTTCATAATGTCTTATTTCAAATTGGCTTCCATATTGTTTTACAGAACAAAAATGCTGGGATGCTGGGAAAAAGGATATTTTCCATAATAAGGGAACTACCTGAGCTACTGGGACTTTCCGATATTTGTTGATGCACTTAACATTCCAACTACAGCATTAACTCACTCACATTATACACACACACACACACACAGAACAGGTGGGTCATCACACAGAGGACAAACCCACTAGGATTCTGCTGGAGAGCCAACCAACCAATGAGGAAGGAGCCTGACGCGCGCTGCCGACCAATCCCTAGACGGGGAGGGTGTGGTTAGGTTGAGGCTGCGGGCTCCCTGGAAGAGGCCTCTCCTCCTCTCGGGGGAGGAAAGGACACTTGAGCACCCTGGGGGTTAAATTAAGAACATCAATATTTCACGTGTAAATGAAGCAGCACTGTGGAGGCAGTAATGTGAGACGGATTGACTGGGCAGAGGGATCATGTATCAGCGCCCCTGGAAAGAACAGGCACACGTATGAGGCAGGCCCATGACATACAGGAGAGTACAGTATATACATGTATATATACATATGTATGTATGTATGTATATGTATGTATGTAGAGAGAGAAAGCTTGTTAGAGTCCAGCTGTATTCGCAGGTTCAACACGTGGATGAGGTGAGCTGAGCCAGACACAACGTCAATAAGGGGAAGCTTCTGGCACTTTCTAATGCAGTAGAAGTCCATTAGCACCAGCTTAATGTGTCCAGGATGTTATTATATTGAGCTAAACCAGCGTATGATTCACACTGGTGTCTGTGAAGGTGGCAAAATGTCATAGGAATGGACCCATTCCCTCTGAAGTTAAGGGTACAGTGTCACGAGCGCTGTAAAGAAAGAATGACAAAGAAGACCTTTCATAATGGCTTGATCTTTACACACACACACACGCACACGCACACACACACACACACACACACACACACACACACACACACACTGCAAGGGGTTTGGCTGTTCTTGCTCCTAATACTCTGCAATGCAGTGCGTCACCCACCAGCACCACCAGCACCACCAGCACCACCAGCATCCCAGCAAACTCAGCTAAGCTCCACTGTAAATCAGTCCCAGTGCCTTTTCAATTACTGGGAGCAGCGTGGGTCTCTCACTAACTCTTTCTCTCAACCCCTAATAGCCCCATCTCTCGCGTTTCCATCCTCCCCGCTCCGTCATTCCCACCGTCTTGATTTCTTGCTCTATCTCCTTTCCTTTTCCTCTCCCTCTCTCTTTCCCCCTCATTTAACCTGCTCTCTCATCTCTGCCTGCTCCATTTGTCTTACAGTGTATTTTCTTTTTTATGGACTCCAATCACTCTTCTAGTTTCTTCTTCTTCTTCCTACAACCTCCTTCACAGCGCTTCCGTGTCGCCGTCTCTGTCTTCGGGCTTCTCCTCACCGGCGCCAGGCCTCCCTCTATTTACCAAGCAGAAAGGGCTCATCCATCTTTGATTGTTGTGAAATATTACGGCGGTGTCACGACAACCAAGCCTCCCTGAACCTCATGCAATATTCAGAGGCGATGATATAAGATTCCTGCTAATGAAAAAAGCAGCGGGCAATACAAACAGCTCTTTAATAACCGCCTGGCAGAACAGTCCTCTCCCTATCGAGCTGCAGGAGGACAATCAGCTGGCTGTGGCCAGAGAGAGCACGAAAATCATCAGTGGGCCCGAGCACCCATGTACCTGGTTGCTACATGGGGCCCCCTCGCACAACCAGGCTTATCTACATAACACCCACCATCATGAGAAGTGTGAGGGACAATGAGCATGGGAGTTCTGCTCGTGTGCTCCGGATACCCCTCTGTGATGCACACTCAACAAATGCACACACACGCAAAAAGCAAATACACACACACTGCATGGGCAGGCGTGAGGCGTAGAGGGGGAACTTGGTGGCAGTGGATTGCATCAGCAATTGTAAAGAAAAAAAACTGAACTGGAAGAAAAAGACGAGAGAGAGAGAGAGAGAGAGAGAGAGAGAGAGAGAGAGAGAGAGAGAGAGAGAGAGAGAGAGATGCAAAAGAATCAATTCAAAGAGACAAGAAAGAGATGCAGAGGGGGAATGAAGAAAGGGGGAGGGGGGCTGTCAAAGAGAAAAGGGCTGAGCTGGGATCCTCCTGCTAGGGATTTCCTTCCTCTGATGTATCCCCCCGCCCTTCTTTTTTTTTTTTTTCCACTGCAACGTAATCTTTCCTGGGCTCATTGCATACTCCTTGCCAATACTCAAGGGCTGCACACCATCACCTTCACTTCTAACACTGCTGCTGCTGTGGACCCACTGAGCCATCCTGCCCCGTCTGCACAACCGCACACTGCCAAACCCCTGCAGATTGGCACCCACCTGACACTGAAGAGAGGGCTGACGGGAGGGGGTGGGGATTGTAGGCAATGCAGAGGCAATACGATGCAAATGCAACATAATGCAGTGGTGCCGGAGCAGGCTCTGCAGATGAGACGGGGCAGGAAGGCTGTTCCTGTAGGCCCCCCCACGGGCACGAGGGATGCCGCTTCAAACGCACCCTTGACCTTGATGGACGTATCCTGTGAATGACATATTAGTGTGCAATGGAAATGTGCAACAGTAGCTGCGAATGAAAGTGAGAATGGCCAGAGGTCTCCCTGCGGTCCCACGCGACAGATTTGTTTGACACAGCATCCAAATCCATGAACTTCCAGCCCCGCCTCCTCTCTGCACGCACCACATACACCTCATCATCTCGCGCACGCACTCAATCTACAACCATCTGCACACACATGCCGAACTGCTCAATTATTCATTTCCAATATACGCAGCGCCTGAACAAAACACAAACGGCTCAAATGTACCCTGACACAAAAGAAGTCATTACTGCAAACAGGCCAGGGTTTAGGTAATGTAGACAAGGCCCTCTTCGCTGACGCAGTTCCGAGTAATACAATTTTCAGCAGTAATCTTGTTTCAAGTCTTGTTAGGCGGCGTACAGTCAGAGCGTCACAACACCATTCCCTCCTCCCTCAGCGGGCGAGTCTGGAGAATGTTCCCTCAAATGCTAACGTCCTCCTTTTCTGATTTAATAATTCAATAAAGCTAAACTTAAAAGGGTCTGCGCACTCTCAAGGCTGCCAAGAACAATTCAATTAGCCAGACAGCGTGTTTTGACAGCCTGGTTTATGCTTTGTTCCTCGTGTTTGTATAACCCCCGAGTACCAACCACCTCTCTATCTTCCTCTCCCTCTCTGTCACTTCTCCCTGCATTGACAGGATATTAGAGAGTCGAGAAAGCTGAGGCAACTCGCCGACTCAGACTTTTCCTGTCCTGCTGTGACGAGCCGTGGGCCACGTTTTGTGCTATGGGGCTAAAAAAAAAAAAAAGAAAAACCTGCTGTCATGGGGGAGCTGAATGAGACAGCGGGGAAAATGTGATGGGAATGGAGAGGCTCTGCATTTGTATAATAATGTATGTGAAAGGCGCTGACAGGCGACAGTGTGGGAAGGGCAGAGCGTTCGTTTCCAGGATGGGGCGGTCAGCCAGCCGTCAGCGCAGGATAATCTAGAGCTGTGTTGATTGACAGGGAGCCAACTGTCGGAAAGGGAAAAAAGCCTTGTTCTCAAAATCATAATCAGACATTTGTACACAACAGCGTGGCCGTGCAGGAACAGCGTAGCCATGCAGGAACAGCGTAGCCATGCAGGAACAGCGTGGCCGTGCAGGAACAGCGTAGCCGTGCAGGAACAGCGTAGCCATGCAGGAACAGCGTGGCCATGCAGGAACAGTGTGGGCCAGCAGCAACAGCATAGCCATGCAGGAACAGCGTGGCCGTGCAGGAACAGCGTGGCCCTGCAGGAACAGCGTAGCCCTGCAGGAACAGCGTAGCCCTGCAGGAACAGCGTAGCCCTGCAGGAACAGCGTAGCCCTGCAGGAACAGCGTAGCCCTGCAGGAACAGCGTGAGCCAGCAGGAACAGCGTGACCCAGCAGGAACAGGGTGGCCGTGCAGGAACAGTGTGGCCATGCAGGAACAGCGTAGCCATGCAGGAACAGCGTGAGCCAGCAGGAACAGCGTAGCTATGCAGGAACAGCGTGGCTCTGCAGGAACAGTGTGGGCCAGCAGCAACAACGTGGGCCAGCAGGAACAGTGTGAGCCAGCAGGAACAGCGTGGCCCTGCAGGAACAGCGTGGCCATGTGGGAACAGTGTGGGCCAGCAGCAACAGCGTGGGCGAGCAGGAACAGCGTGAGCCAGCAGGAACAGCGTAGCCATGCAGGAACAGCGTGAGCCAGCAGGAACGGCGTAGCCCTGCAGGAACAACGTGGCCCTGCAGGAACAGCGTGGCCCTGCAGGAACAGCGTGGCCCTGCAGGAACAGCGTGGCCATATGGGAACAGCGTGGCCATGTGGGAACAGCGTGAGCCAGCAGGAACAGTGTAGCCATGCAGGAACAGCGTGAGCCAGCAGGAACAGCGTGGCCCTGCAGGAACAACGTGGCTATGTGGGAACAGCATGGCCCTGCAGGAACAGCGTGGCCCTGCAGGAACAGTGTGGGCATGCAGGAACAGTAGGAACACGTGCCACATATGACCTCAGGCCTTGAGTAGAGATGGAAGGGGACTATTTGCATGTTAGGATACAGCTCTGTAAATTAGATTTAATTTTTCTGTTCATGTAAACATCATCACCAGGGGTTACTATTCCAGTATTCTGTGCCCTGCTTGTATGTAAACCGATGTGGACAAAACACTAGAATAACTCTTTAACATAAATCCATAAGGCTAAATCAATACTTTTCCAACAGTAAATGCAAATTAAACATTTTATATTTCTCAAATGTACGGTGTAGAGCAATTGTATTGGATCACATTAGACTGGACATGTGGGAGGAACATGATAAAGTGGAAACTCTCACAAGAATGACATGTATGATAGCAGGAGATTTAAACAGATACATGTAACAACTAACTGCTGGTGAACATATTGGAACATAGAGCAACAGTCATCTTGTTGGTGGCTAAGAGGAGATTGAATATTGGACTCTGGATATTTGTTTTATTCCCAAGTAGCCCTAAACCCCCCAATCAAAACAGCTTTTAAAACATTAATACAGATTCAAACGACCAGAGAATGAGCTTGAATATTTTTATAGAATCTGAGATCCTACCATTGGAGGAACATTTGACTGTAAGCAAGCGAGAAAGGTTAAAGGCTGATTCTGATCAACAGATACATATGACAAATGCATCACACCTTGAAATATCTACGTATGCAGTAAGTATGTCACTGAACAAATGAAGACAGACAAATCCGGTTATTTGCTTTGAACAGCACAGACCTGTACTCAGGCCTTCTGCGCATGAGAGCTAATAATGTGTGTCTACTTGCAACCACAGAGACATGGCTGGAAAGCAGCAGTGTGCTCACCGCCGTGTCCACCCACACAGAGGCCTAGTCACCAGGTGGGCGGCTGGCGGTCCGCTCTCATTGGCCAGCTGAGGCCTCCTGTCCACTGGAAACAGAGAGTACGGTTTCCCCAGCCAAAAGGAGATGATTCCATCTCTTCATCTCCCCACACACATCTCCCCCTGCCGCAGAGATGAGCATGGGCTGAATCAGAGAATTACCTTGATATAAATAGTGACGCCATCGTCCCCCCTTTGATGAGCCTTTGCCGAGGATTCAAAGCGTTGGTTAAGAATTTCAGGCAATGTATGAGTCATTGTGCGCTTGGCAGGCCTGTCGGACCGCGGCTCGCTCTCACGTTGCTCGAGCAAATGGGAACAGACGCGGTTAATGTAAATGTAATGTAACAGGTCATCGGGGTCAACAACAATCACACAAGGCAGCATAACCTCACTAAGTGTTTTCTATCATATGAGACGAGAGCGTCTGGTTGGACCGAGTCTGAACAACTTCCTTTGGCATCTTAAAAAGAGAAGAAGAGCTGAACACGAGAGAGGAATTCAATTCCTGTTTATTTGTTGAAAAATATGTCCGAGTCTGCTGTTTGAGCAGCCGACTGAAGTCCTAAACGAAGCTACCTGTTCGGCTGTCGAGACAAAAGGAAACCTCTTTAATCATTTCAGGCGTTCACATCTTTTAGTCTTTTTTTCAGTCTTAGTCTCACTTTTCTCATTTGTAGTCAAAGATGAATAATCTATTCAATCTATTGATATAACCTGATCAAAATGTTCTCCTCAATTGTACAGTACACCATACATAGCGCCATACTTTGTTCATTAATCCCCCACTGATGTACGGTATAGTAGTACTATACTAATATAAGCCCCCTCCCTCTCCGATTTCTCTCTAATTACTGCCTGGCAAACTAATGAGGAGGATTCTTTCATTAAATACAAACAGCAGCCTGGCCCTTAATTAGCAGCCGATCTCAGCTTGTTTTTTGAAAACACAGTGGCGGAGAGTGGAGCATCTAATAAGGACTCACTCCTGGCTAACAGCGAGACAAATAAAGGCCTCGCCACCTGACGTCAGAAGGGAGGAGGGAGTCATCGCATGTGGTTTTCCGTGTATTGAATAGTGTGTCGTGTTGTGCTCAGTAGGCGGTACGCTACCATATTTTTGCTGGCGAGGGAGAGATAAAGCAGCAGACTGACAAAGGGAATGTGTAAATTGCTGTTTCCAGGTTGAGCTCCTCACATATGATGGGCACAAGCTAGAATGACTGTTGTAGAGTCCCAAATGTCATCACTTCATCGTTTTATCCTACCAGACATTTGTGTTGGATTGAGTCAGAACCCAACATGTGTTTTGTGAGGTCACAGAGACCTTTGACTACCATTTCATTAGTTTATCCAGAATCCAGGTGGATGTTTTTGCAAAATTTTTAAGAAATTCCCTGCATTTGTTTGAGATATTGCCTCCATGACACTGGACCGGACGGGCAGACGGACAACCTGAAAGCAGAACGCCTCCGGCCAGCGGTCACAGCACAGAGGCCTCATGGGACCAACAATTGGAAACTCCATTGCGTTGTGCAGATCGCTAACATAGACAGACAGACAGACAGACACTGTTATGTACTATGATGATAGTTTCCATTTGTGTTGGGCATATGAAGTGAACTGTGTGTTTCCCTTGAGAGGGAAATAAACTGCCATTTTTATGGCAGCGTTATGTTTCCGGGTTGTGCATCCGTCCCATTGCATGATTCCAATATCTCAGGAACGTCAGAGTTTTATATGCAAATCTTTACATTTTACATCCTCATAGGATGAATGTGTGAAGTGATGCCATCTAGGACCGGACTGTTAACTGCATCTTGACTGGTTGACAAACCCCCAGCATGCACCACAGTGTCATTCTTGAATATTCTTCACACACACAGCCTCACACACCAGGCTAGGCTATAGAAAAGCACTAAAGCATACTTTAGCTCACTGCTCAAGGCAAACTGGAAAGTAATGGAGCTGCTGTGTTCAGTGTCGAGAGCCCAATCCAAGCGGACGGCGGTCTGTGCCAGCGGAGCCGGGTCAGGGCTAATGAAGGGTCAAAGGCCCAACACACAGAGGCACGTTTTGTAGAACTAAAAATAGCCGTTTATTCTTTAATCTGCTGGGTGAATAAAGAGATGCATTGTATGTGTGCACACATAATGTGTGGGCGGTGGATGAAAGAAGTGCACTTCATCAACGGTTACCGTGGAGACCCGGGGGGTGGTGGTGGGGGGGGGGGACTTACAAGATGAAAACCTGAGACGACAACAGCGGTCCACTGAAACTCGCTACTGCCGGCAGAGGCGTTCTCAGTTTTCCTCTGGAGCACCTGTCGGCAGCCTCTTTGACAGAGAGGGGGGGGGGGGGGCAATTGCAACGGCTCGCCGGCGCCGGCTGGCAGCCGACAGACGCCCCGGGATCAATCGGTCGTGCGAGGGCAGCGGTCACAAAAGCAATATTTGAGGTAGCTGAATGGACCGCTAATGAGACACCGGATCCTAAATGATAGCAGAATGTTTACGGGAGGTCACCTGAGACGGCCGATGAATAATAGAGCGGCTGTAGCCTGGTGACGGCAGGTGAACTCAGCAGGTGTGGCGAGAGCTTAGCTCGGGGCCACACTGAGCCTCAGGA
This sequence comes from Clinocottus analis, assembly GCF_023055335.1. Taxonomy (NCBI): domain Eukaryota; kingdom Metazoa; phylum Chordata; class Actinopteri; order Perciformes; family Cottidae; genus Clinocottus; species Clinocottus analis. Next base: position 16,338,653 of record NW_027175876.1, read on the forward strand.
CAGGTGCATCATGGGAGAGGGGCAAACCAAGACCAAGGGTCACGGAGCCTGGCACCGCCGGTACCGAGCAGGTCCAGGGTCAGCGACGGAGAACAGAGATAATGAGACCCAACAGGATAGTGAGCAGCAGTCCATGACAGCAGGAGCTTTATGGATATCTGCAGCGCACAAAAAGCAAATTTACCTGAACATTTTGACTCATTTTTAAACAAAATTATAAAAAAAACATCTGGTTAAAGCTTCAAATATATGGATATTTAGAATTTATGGCTGAACATAACAGAGTAAATATCTTTTTGACTGTTGTTTAAGAAATTAAGAGACACATTCTTTATTATTTATAGAGCTTCACAATGAGATTTATCAATTGAAAATATGTTAGCACCTGTTATCAATTATCAATCTTATTTTTTTTAATCATTTGTTCTCTATCATGTTCGACAATAGCGATCACAATTATTTTCATCCCTCCCTCAAGTAACTATTTTATGTATGCGTTTAACAAATGTCCCGTTACGCAGAGACCTTTAGTCTAATTTATTATTCTATCTTTGTGCAAATTTGAAATACAAGAAAGTACGAGTCACAAACAGCGCTAATGAATGAATGGAACTAGCAAGAAGCTATTGTGTAGCTACACTATCACTTTTCAATGTCTAATCTTTCCAACAACCTTTGTTTTGCGATCATCCCCCCCTTCCAAAGTGTTCTGAAGTCACCGGCCAGAACCAGAACCTCGTTTTAAATTCCACATCTACTCATAAAGGAAGTGGCGGCAGCGGTTTAGAGGTAAAGATGTTCCATCCCCCGCTCCACTAGTCCATGTCGACGTGTCCTCGGGTCAGACACCTAACCCCAAAATGCTCCCGAAGGCTGTTCCTGCGGCGTGTGAGTGTTAGAGACCTGATGGATGGTGGCAGCTTGCATCATGGGAGCTCCTCCCACCAGTGTATGAATGGGTGCGAATGGGTCAATGATGACAAGTGGTGTTAAAGAGCGTTGAGTGGTGGGAAGACTAGAAAGGTGCTTTACAGGTACACATTAATTTACCACTTGCTTTGTTCTGGAAGATAGATTGTATGTTTATCAGATCACATTTTGGACGATGGCTCTGAGGGGTCAAACAAACCTCTTTTGGCTTTTAACTGATGAAAAAAACACAGAGAAGTGAACCCACCTGGTGTGTAAACGTGTTTGACACCTTGTGAGGTAGCAGCTATTGTTTTAATGTGCCACAGTTTGGGAAGAAAAACATGGACTTGGTGCGTAAAGACTTTAAAACTCAACAGTTTTTAATTCACACTCGTGTGAAACAAAGAAAACGGGCAAATCCTGAAAGATGAAACCAGCAACATGTTTGATCGACAGATGATTTACTAAATCATTTTGTTTATAAAACCGGTTCCTTGTCTGCCAATCACTGAGGATTCTCAGCACTGCACGAACACATTCACACCTATTTCAAATGTGGTTTCCAACCCGCCTGATGAGCGCCTCTGTGTTGTAGAAAACCTGACAACTGGAGGAAACCCACGTGAATGTTCAAGCTCCACACAGGTCTGAACTCCGGCCCCTTTTTTGCCACGAGGCGAGCATCTAAACACGCCGCAGTGTCTGATCAGCGCTGATCCGGTATTCGTTATGGAGTTGAAAGCCCAGCTGGTTTGTTGCTTTCTGGCGACGCTGCCGTTAACCCTGACCTGATGAAACAATAATGAGAGCAGGTGTACGCTTAATAATCCCACTGGAAAATCCAGCTCTCGACCTTTTTGGAAGTGCATCGCTCATATTATTACTCTGCCATAATAAGGCATAGTTACATCAGACTGTGTACCGTTCTAATCGCATCAGCGGCAGAGCAAATGTGTCGCTATAAAAAGCCTATTGGAATTATTGGGACTTGAAAATGGTTGGATCATAGTGAATTCCATTAGGGCCTCCTCTCTTTTCTCTGCATCCCCCTGCTCATGTCGTCTCTTTCCCTCTCTTGCCCTCCCTCTCTAACCCATTAAAGGATGCATCTACTTCATAATAAAAGCCCCCCCCCACCTCCCCCATCCCCAGCATTAGAGATAAAGGGAACAGAATGTTTTCTTATAAAGACGACGCAGGCGCATCAGCCTATTCATTTCCGCTTCAAACATGCATGTGGATGGAGGGGTCAGGTAGAAGAGGGGAGGGAGTGGGGAAGAGGGGGGGAGGGGGGGCGAGCGCTGCTGCGTCTTTATGTATGTTCCAGCGTGCAGTCTGCAGGGCTTAACACGCACCCTCGGGCCTCTGAGGCTCAGTGATGCCAGCACATAAAGACGGAGTGAGCCTGCTCCTCTGCTCGCCCTCCTTCTGAGGGTTACGTAAGAATGGAAGAAGCAGGCATGCCGGCGCTGTTGCATCCGGAGGTGAAAGTAGGCCTGTTTAGCCAATGGGGGGGAATGTGTGTGTATGTGTGTGTGTGTTTGTGTGTTAGAGAGGACCATGTGAGGAAGAAAAAGAAGAAAAAAAACGTCTCGTCTTGGCTGGGCTGAAGCAAATGGAGCCACTGCTGGACAGGAAATTATTTTTACTTATTCATAAATAGAGAGCTCAACACATTCACGTGGCGCTCGCGTGTGTGCTTTTTAAAATACAATAATAATTATACATACGTGCACATGATAAATAAATCAGGGGGCAGGTGGACGACAACGTTTCTCAGTGTCACACAAACTGATCATGACAGGCACAAGAATGCACACCTGCAAAAATGGTGAAGCCTCATCACTGATTGGCAGGACCTCCTCCGGCTCTTCCAGACGCCGGAAAAGGTGAAATGAAAGATTGATTCACACAAAGCCTGCACCCCCCTCCGACTCCAGCAGCCCGTAGGGAACCACACAAGGCTTTTACCAAAAGACAAGAGGACCTCATGAATATTCATGTGGCCAACCCTGCTGGAGACGCAACACAATTCGCTGAGATCAGCGCAGAGAAATCCCCAATCGTGCGAAAACACACGAGTACACCCGTGCAGTGCAGTATGCATGCGTGGATGTGCATCTCTCGCTCCCAGTTTCTCCGTCTTCCTCTGAAATCTCGCCTGCCCACACACATCCAAATGCCGAAAAGTGCTCGTTCGCGCGCACGGACTCTCATCCACCTACATGCTTTCATGTTCACGCCGTCCAGCTGGCGAACACTGTGGTCTGCATCTTCCCTTTCCTTCCACCGGCTCTTTCAGTCCTCTGATCGGGACATTTTGTACGTCATGGATCAGCAGCTGTCCTGCATAATGAGCTGGTTGATATTCAGCTGTGTAAGTGAATTATTTGTGATGAATCCATATCTGGACAGCTGCTTCTCCTCCACGTTATCGGCCTATCAAAGCGCACACATGCTCGAGCTGTAATGAGCCGTGCCTCTGCTGCACCACCTAATGAATCGATTTGGAGAGGCACAAATTCACACCGCGCTCCGGCTCGTGCTCATGAGTCAGTGCTTCTCGACGTTGTCCTCGTGTGGCTCCTCGCCACGTGATCAACACCTGCCTTTCAACTTCACAGGTTGGGGAGCTATACAGCTACAGTAGCTCAATAGCACGGGGGCAGGGACTCTTGATAATGAACGGAGACGACAGCCAATCCGACGTCAGCGTTCGGAGAGTTGTGACGAGGCCGAGCCTATGGGCCCGGTCGGTGACGAGCCCCCCCATCGTATCACTGCAGCGCTGTGATCCTCTGGCAGCGCTGCTCAGCTCACAGCTGCACATCTGATGTGGCATTTGGAGTGAGATGTGGGTGACAGAAGCACCAGTCGAAGTCAATTTTGGAAATCAATGATGCACAGTGTGTAGTTTTCCATGAGACTGATTGGTTTGTCTGAAATATAATTGTGATATCCCGGCTTAGAGGACAAGTGTTCGTCCTGTCACTGTGTGCAAGCTGATGCAAGCCTTTACGCCTGCGGTTCTGAACACTTCTCTGGTTTGGTGCCTTGTTTTCAGCCGTGTCAGCAACAGTTTGTATTACTGTAACTAAATGAAGTAAAGATGATAATCGGCAGCTATTAATCAAAATGAGTCTGCAGCCAGGCGGCAGCTCTGTGAGGCTGCGCTGAGGCACAAACATGCTAACCCTAACTAGCTTAATACGACAATAGCATGCTGATGTTTAGCATAAGTGTAATGTTTACCATGTTTTGCCCATAAATGAATTGAGTAAGCAAGCTCACATTTTCTAAATAGTAAATACTGCAGGTATTGGTCCATCTAAGAAGGTAAACTTAATACTTTTGGGGTTTGGAACAAACAAGTCGTTTGATGACATCATCATGGGCTTCAGGTAATCATGATTTTCTGAAAAAGTCTCTGATTAATGGAGGAAATAATCGTCAGATCTCATATTAAAGATGACGCTCATAAACACAGACAAAAAGAGTCAGAAGCATTGTTAAATATACACATGACTATAACTGTTGTGTCCAAACTAAGACCCACATGAGATGGAAGACAACGAGGATGGATTCTGACATGAGCGGTATGACGAGCCTCCATACCGCGTCACTGGAAATGCATATCAGCAGACGACTAATTACATTTATTGAGTTGTGGCTTTGGCCACAGCTGCTCGAGTCCTCCTTCGTATGGAAGAAAAGCCCTGTGAGGAGCTCTCTGGTGCCAACCTATGTTAATGCACGTGTGGTGAAGCCAAAGCTGTTCCCGACCTCCCAAAGGAGAGAACATAAACCCTGGTGATTAACAATGAACACTTCTGATGGTATTGTCTTCACACTATCGCTTGTGTAGTGTCGTTCAAGGCTTTTCACGCTGCATACGTTGCTATTTCATGGGCGGATGTCACACTGGTTGCTACACGTCCCAGGAAACTAAAAATCACACATTGTGCTCCTCGCTCAGTTGGTATTAACAGTTCAGGCGATAGAGCTTTATTATTAAAACTGGCATATCATGTGAATATTTTATAATGTTAACCTATCTATAGCAACATGAGGTGAGCTCACTGAAGTCATTTTCTCTTCAAGCCATCTTCAGTGAATCACGATGAAGTAAAATAAAATCAAAGTAAGAAAGAAACATTACTGTTGTCTGCCACGTTATGAAAACAATAGAAGCAGAAAAGGCGACGTCAGGAAGGCCTCGTGTTCAACTCAGAAAAAAAACGACTTTAAGCCAAAAAAAAAGGCTTCACTTGTAAACAGAAGATGGACAGAGGGAATCAGGATTCAGGACAGAACGAGAGAGAAAAGGTGATGTAACATTAAATAGGCTGTTGGAGAGGAGGGAGCACAACACCGAGAAAGGAGGCCGTACTTTAAAATGTGGGATCGTCCCATGACGAGCTTCCTGCACTCAGCCCCTCAGCGGTTTCACCTTTTAAACTCTCCCTCCAGTTTAAGTTAAGGACGCTTCAGCTCCTCTCAATGCTGAGCCTCGGACATTATACTCCATGTTTTCTGGAAGATTCCTTGTAAGAACAACACATGCTCTGGTGTCATAACATAATCTGAGCGTAATCACAATAAACTGTATTTTTCCAAAATTGAATTTGAATCAATCTATTAATGTGGTGAATAACTTATCATCCAGCTATGAATATGCTCGCCGCTCGGCGAGGTTGTCTAGGCACAGTGCTGCTTTGAGCTAAATGCTATCCGCGTGCTAGCATGCTCACAATGCTAACGCGATGATGTTCAGCAGGTACAGTGTTGACCATGATTGCCATCTTAATTTGAGTGTTAGCATGCTAAAATGTAGCTTTAGCGTCCTGTCCGAATCAGAAACACGAACACGTTAGGATATATTTTCTTTAAAGATATTATCTTGACATTTTCTAACTGGTACTGCAGCGGCACCATTACAATACAACTTGGTACCTGATGAATGTGTGAGGTTATGCAATTTATTAAATGAGAAAACAGCAAAAAGCATCAACCCCCTCAAGTCATTGTTGGTGGTAAAATGCGTCCCATTCATGTCAATATTTAATGAGCTATTTGGGTTCTATGTGTGAGTCATTTTCTCTATAGCAAATGTGAATTTTTAGCCAAACAAGTATTTATTAGGGGCCTGTTACATAAAGCTTTCATGATGTTATCCACCTAACACACACTCCTCCTCTAAGCTATAAATCCCAGACTATTGGTAGCAGTTGTTTGTTATATTGAGGCCTTTTGTCATCAAATGTTTGCCATTAATATTTATGAGGAGTGCTTCTTTGTAGCAGTGTGTGTGTGTGTGTGTGTGTGTGTGTGTGTGTGTTTGTGTAAACAGTATAGTTTAAGACACAGGCCTCAGCATCGAGGGACTCTTCATAGTCGTAGAATAACAAATTGGAAGATGAACATAGTCAAAGTCTCTGTATGCATTCTCCCATAAACTACAGTTGTCACAATAAACATTGACATTAGAAAAATGAATTCAACAGAATAGAAATGGTATGCAAGCATAAAGAGATCCTCACGTACAAAAAAGCAATGAGTGGTTATTATTAAAGATGGTTTGGAATGAAACCTTCAAAACTGTACTTCAAACAACAATACAAAATGTGCTCAACATATTATCTAGAAGAATAGCCAGATAAGAGTAAAAATCTACTCTGTCAAAAGCTTCTGGGGGAGGAGGACCCTCAGAAGCCTGTTAGATAGCCCCGCCCACAAGTCGAATGCTTCCTGCGGCCATGTTAAAAACAACCATTTGCTGCGTTCAATGTCATTGGTCGGGCCATAATCACAAGCAGCCTGATCAAAAGAAAGTTCACAATTCTCATCAGTCTGCTAGTCATAGGCCCAATCCCAATCCCCACCCTTACGGACTCACAGACTTTGCGGCGCGCTCCCGTGAAGTCCTTGAGGGTTTAGGGGCATCCCGCTGTCAGATCGCCGAGTGCCCGAGGGCTCTGTGGCAGACATTTTGAGCCCTTTATGAACCCTTTCCGTAAGTCAGCATTAGATGCTGACTTTGCCTAAGGGAATTACCCACAATGCATTGCAACGTGAGGTTAAACACGCAGAATGGAGAGGTAACAAAGAGGCACATGGGCGTTTTGCCCGATAAAATACCTTTACAACATTACGGATTAAAAAGGGAACATAAAAACACATGAATCAGAGGAATGAAAGCAGAACATATATATATATATATATATATATATATATATATATATATATATATATATATATATATATATATATATATATATATATATATATATATATATTTTACATTTAACAAACATTTGGTTTTGACAAAAACAAGTAAATAAATAATTTAAAATGACTTCTCATCTCGTGAGGAAGACGTTGAAATCTGTGAGTAAAAAGTATAAAATAAATACACAATTGTACACAATATTGTTGGATGTAGTCACGTGATATATTGCAGCAAAGTGCTGTCCCATTCATCTTCAAGCCTCTCACACTCAACCACTTAGAGCTGAAGTCAGTCAGTCCCGGAGGGTTCAGGGCTCGAGGGTTTAGGGTGGACATTGGGATTGGACCATAATGTAGTATTACCAGGAAGTGTCAACAATCTGATGGCAACATGTCTAAGTGGCCAAACCACCATCCCTGGCAGTTCCACATTATTTCAAAACTTGTACAATTGATGACGCTATTTTAAACAGCGTTTCCAGGATTTCATGAGGAGGAGTTCAGGTGTGGAGCAGGCAGTGTGGGAGAGAGAGACAGGTCCGGCTTTGAGAAGGGCAAGATGATGAAACGTAGGAGGACCGTGTGTTATTGTAGAGCCTGACCTTGTCTGTGGGTCGGGGTGAAACCGGGTGGAGAGTTTTTCAGTGAGACGGGCTGACGGGGACGAGGGGCAGATGGACTTGGCATTACGGAGAGATGATTCAGTACATGACATAACTCCACATAAAGTGTGCACAATGAGAAGAGTCACCTGAAGGGATCTCAGATTCAGTGAGTGTATTTATGAATTCGGAAAGCAAGAAGTGCATTAAGTGATATCATTGTGACCCATCAAAGTAAAGTGTTGGGTAAAAGCACCCCGAGGCGTCAATCTTCCCCGTCTTTAGACATGGTTGGTTTCAGATGCTGTGGTCCAGTGGTCTTTGCTGTCCATCAAAGGTCCCTCGTGAGCGTGTGCATGGGAGTCAAGTATGCCGCGATGACGAGCTCGCTACCTTTTGATTGTTGTCGCTCTACGTTTCAGTGCACATTTAATTAGCGGTGTGTGTGTGTGGGTGGAGGGGTTCTTTGTTGGTGCACATACCTTTACATTCTTACATTACACATGAAAGAAATTCCAGTAGTGGATCGTGCATGTGCCTGTTTGTGCCCTCTCCCCTCCCCTCACACACACACACACACACACACACACTCAGAGGCCCAGCAGGTCAGTGAACAGAAACCCACCCAGGCCCACATAAGAGGCAGACAGAGTCTCATTAAGGCTGGCACATCTCCTGCCTCTCGCTTCCCTTTCATTCTGTATCCAAACACGAGAAAAACAACCAGCTTTGTAACTTGTCAAAGGACCACTTAAAGCTTTTGTATGCCTGTAAATGAGTATAGCAGGGAATTCCTCGCAGGAAATAGTTCCACAAACCCAGTAAAGGGGAAACTGAGAGAAACAGAGTACCTGTCTGTGCGATTTGCTCTGTCAGCATCCTGTCAACAACACACAGCCAATTAGGACTGCAGCCAAAAGGCTGGGTGAGCTCTCTGTTTCCCACTCCACTGATTCTGTCCAGCACAGACACACACACTTACACGCACACATGCACGCACAAACACACACACACGCGCAGTAAACAAGGTCGGCACACATTTGAGCCTACATTCAAATAAACATGTGACTGCACACAGATATATGCGCACGTTTTGGTACCGTAAAACAAACACAACCTGCATCCTGACTGAAAGGAAGCCCGTGTCTACATTGTGTTGCAGCTGAATTGCCCTCACTTCCACCGCTCTGCAGTCTCTTGTCCTGTCGATGATGCCAGTTGGCCATTTGACTACATTTCCATATTGAGCCTGCACGGATCACTTGATGCTGGGCCTGTAGGACGGCGGGTAAGGTGTGTGTGTGTTTATCAGTCTGAGGACATGATGCTGAACTTGATACTCTCGCTAAGTAAAATCATAGCGACAGTGCTGCCACTGGCTGGACACACACATGCACACACACACACACACACACACACACTGCCCCTGTCTGCGCTGCCATGACATGCAATGCTACAGTGGTTCCCGAGGCTACTTTGCATATCAGGCCTGACATAATGAGGAGATACCGCTCAGCGTCTGAGGACAGTGGGTGTGCAGATGGAAGGTGATACTGCCACCTCGTCTGGTCAGCTAAATAAACCTCACACACATCCAGGGCTGGCGGCTTGTTGGAGCGCCTCAGTTTCAATGTCTCACTCAAGTCAAAACGAGTTCTAACAGCCATCAAGGCTCTATTAGCGGGAGGCAGAGATCACTTCCAAGTGTTTAAGTGTTTCTAATGTGAAAGCAAGAGTAATCAACATCATTTCATTGTTGCCGCTATTCATTAGCTATGATGTTGTCCTTTCCAATTTTCAAACACATTTTGCCTTGTGCATTTTGTACATAATTAAATTAAATTAAATTCAGTTTATTTTAGCCCAGAATCACAAATTACAAATTTGAGGGCTTTACACTCTGTACACATAACATCCTGTCCCAGGACCTCACATCGGATCAGGAACAACTTCCCTAAATCGAAAAAAACCTTTTCACAGGGAAAAGGGGAAAGAAACCTTCAGGATAGCAACAGAGGAGGATCCTTCTGGGGATGGACAAAAGCAATAGATGTCATGTGACCAGAATGAGCAACGTAACAGAGTTACAGCACATTACATGAATATGACAGAAACTATTCATATAACGAGTAGTTTACGCATGGACCACGATCCATGTCAGTAGAAGGAGGGAGAGAAAAGGGGCATCAGCAGGGCCGCCATGGCAGGAGGCAGGGGGCAGGAGGAAGGACCCAAGAGGCAGGGGGGCAGGAGGCAGGAGGAAGGACCCAGGAGGCAGGGGGCAGGAGGCAGGAGGCAAGAGGCAAGAGGCTTGGCCGCCATGGCAGAAGGCAGGACCCAGGAGGCAGGACCCAGGAGGCAGGACCAAGGAGGCAGGAGGCAGGGGCCAAGTATTTAACATTGCCACGGTACACTCCTGTATAACTATTGATTCTTTGTCATATACAAAAAGTCATAAAATCGCGACAAAGACTAAGAAAAACGAACATTTTTAAATCTTAAATCAGCTTACTTTAAACAAAACCTCTGCAGACAAATAGATGTAAAATAAACATAAGATGACGGTACATTTTCTCAGTGGGATGTATCAGACATACACAGCTGTTGCAATGTCATCAACATCTGCTGTTGTACAGCTTATAGCAATTCTTTTAAATGAGGAACGTTAATAATGGGACCCATGTTGTACGATAACCATCACTCAAACAGTTTGGCCACTTGTCATTGTGGAGCACTGCATTCAAAATGTGCATCAACAAGTCACACTCAGCAGGTGTCAACCAGCTACTTGGGGAAAGTGCAGTATTCTACACCAAGTGACAAGGATGCACCAACGTTTCTTTGCGCAGTAATTTAGCTAAATTAAATAATACACCTCACCCGCCTTTGCTGCAAGCGTATTGGTGACTGAGAACAAGGGCGTCTAGGACCCAACAGGAAGGACAGAGGAGACTCTCTGACAGCGCCTCTCGGGTCATTTAAACCTTTACCAACAGGTAAAACCTGATCAAAATGCAGGACCTCAACCTTTGATGCTGACATACAGGTGTCCTCACTGAGCAACCTGGCCTTTGCACATGTTGTTGAGTGTACACAGACAGCCAAGGGGGGTCCTTCCCAGATACCCTTGCACAGCCAATGGGTGAGCCTCAGGAGGTTTACCAACAACACTGTCCGCAGAGAAAAAAAAGAAAAGCAAAGTGCATAGCATGCCAAAGCTCACACAGTGTATTGAATGTGTGATTTTCCCTCCTGTTTCCTGTTGGGTTGAAAAATCACTGACACCGAGGCCTCAGTACCTAAACCTAGTTTCATATTTATTGACTAAAAAGGAAGTTTTCTATCTGAAGGTAGCTTCCTCGCGACTGCGCATGCAGTTTGGGTGGTATACCAGCGCACACACTTCTTGGCTGTTGTCACACCAATAAAGCCTTGATGGGTAACAGCTTTGGAGCAGTGGATCTAAAATGGCAATTGACTTCCTTATTCTGTCAAGCTGTCAGAGCTGACAATACCGTGGAGCCCACACGCTTACTAACAACACAATGAATACATATTATCACATTTTTGGAAAGAGAAGGAATAACAATAAGTGTTTGAAGGATACATCTAAGATCTAAGAAGCTAAAGCTACAGCTCAGAGTGTAAAAGTGAACCAGCACGTCGCGTGATCCAGACAGAACACGATGACATGAAGGAACAACACTGCTCCATTAAAACACTGCTACAATCATTAAAAAGCTAAACCAGCATTTGTAGACTTCCGGTAAGCGACAAGTAGCTAGCTTAGAATAGAAGTGCTAACGCTAGTTATTGATGTGCTACCTACTCCGCTAATGTTAGCTCAACAAGTTTGTTTTGTGGAACTGTAACGTTTTAATATGAGCTGAGGGATAGAGGAGTGGAGCACATAATGCAGCCGCCTTAGTCAAATTCAGTAGAGGGTGGTTAAAAATAAACTCTCTCCAAACCCTAAGTGACATGAAGAGATCACTGATGCATACACCTTAATAGTAGGATGCGACAGACAGGAAAGAGGAACAGGAAGAGAACAGATTAGGTAGCTCTCGGGGTCAACTCCCTGTCCTCACACCACTTCTAACAGCCCAGCGGTTTTACTTTGGAGACAAAATGGCTGGACTTTTCTCCATCAGTGCTGGAGTCAATCCTCATGAGAGGCAGCCCCAGGTTTAACAATGTGCAATTGGACTGTGACAAAACTCCCCAGCACTGGCGGTTGAAGCTAGTATTAGCTGGCTTACCTCAGCATATCACAAAACAGTTGCTCAGTCCAAGTGATCGACAGGCAGTTCTTCCTGTCTGACTCTCCGACTTAAGGATCAGGTGGAGGAGATGCTAAATGTTATGCAGCCTCTTTGGTTATGCCCCATGAGCAAACATATCGATTCCCAAGGGAAGATGATGTTGAGTGGTTGGGGAGAAGCTGCGTTGAGGCATGAAAATCAAGGCTGTGTCTTTTGATTAGCAAAATCTCTGTCAGGTCAGAGCACCCGGAAAGACCAACGCTCTCCTAATGCGGTCGGGAATCATGTCAGACATGAGATGCTCCAAGAGGAGTTTGAGGTGTGACAGTATCACTACAAATGTCATTTTGGCCGGTCACCTGAGCCGCTAAGCCGGATGGAAGAAGCAGCTTCCTCACCCGTTTCTTTTTTACTGAGACCAGCGCCTCCCAAAGTTGTCTCATGCTTTCGCTGACTCGACCAAGGGAGATAGTGACAGATGATATTTCATCTTCTTGTCCTTCGCTCTCCCTGCAGAAGGTAGTTTTGGGACACAGGTGAATGATCACTGGCATGTCAGCCTTCCTGTTCATTTGCGTAAAGTCTAGAAAGCTGAAGATGGAGGCAATGGTGGGCATGTACAACAAACCTGCTGTGGATCAATCTAAGCAGGACTAGAGCTGGTGTTAATGTTTCATGAGTGCTTCACGTGAACTGCTGCACACAGCTGACTGCCACAAATGGAGCTCCATTAATCGCGAGTTCCATCTTGAGTTCACTAATGCATCTATTTCCCATGTTGTCCTTTAGGCTGTACTATTAAGTGATCGCATTGTTGTTGGATTTGACATTTTACTTCACCAGACGTCTCCCACCCTGACAAGTTTCTTTATTTATGCTTGAGCGTTTATGCCGAGAGGGAATCATTTATTGTGTTAACTTGACAAATAAAAGAAACATTTCTGGTGAGGGGTAACATCCAGATGAAATAAACGCCACTTTCACGAGTCCATTTAGTTAGTCCGAAAGAAACTGAATGTTTGGGTTTGTACATTTACATTTTCATTGCTGAGGGGCATGTACGAAGGAGGTAAATTTGTCCTTTTTGGACTTTATTATTGCTGTTGACAGGTTTTCACTTTGGCTGTTGAGGCTTCTTTATTAGTTTCAAACGGGATGTATTTTCTAAAACTAGTCAAGAGGTATCAAGAAGGTACATCAAATGTTACTGATACAAATATACACTTATTGCAGTGAAAAATATGCTTGTTTTCAGTGTGGAAGGCAAATGATTCTCCTCTTTAAAGAAGAAGCAACTGCACAGTTCAACGTTGACGTTTCTTTTCATTCGCCCTGTTGGGTAAGTCGGTCAGAAATCAAAGTCATTTATGAGATGAGAAGGAAGCGGGACGGCGCTCTCCTTAGATACTTCCAACATCTGCTCCGGAAAAAAAAACGTGTTTAATTATTTTTTTGTTAATGTTCCATTTTACTTGTCCTGGCAGGAGGGCAATCCTCATGGTCAGCTGAACTTGATGCAGGGTGCAGACAGTACAAGATGGAGGAAGGGCTCTGCTCTGGAGTGCTAATGGTGAATGGTAGGCCACACCTGGAGCTCATCTAGAACACGGGTCGCAGGCGGCAGCATCGTCCGTGTACATGCACCTCGCTCTGCCCCCCTCACCCCCCCTCATCATACTGACTGCCTCATCCCTTTGATGTTAACCTATAGATGCATGCATTCGGCCTCCTCTTACACAATCAGCATCAAAAGGCACAAGCCCACGCACAGGCCCGGCACACAGCACATGCATGCATGCATGCACAGAGAGACCCACATACACTCTCGCTCTCTTGAAAAAAAAAGAAAAAAAAAACCAGTGATGCACACGCTCATGCTTCACACAGCGGGGCACACATATAAGAAATTTATCAGTGTGACACTTTCACGGTCTAATTAGCCCCAGTGTTTCAGTAAACACGTCCCAATGACCCCCCATCTCTGGTTACTCATCGAGTATATCGAAGGGGCTGAAGACGGACAGAACCTTGGGACAAGGAAACAAGGAAACAAGGAAACAGGGAAACCCATGTGCGATGGTGTGCGGCCTCCCTGACAGGAGTGTGTGAAGACGACTCAAAGAAAAGCTCCAGAGAGATGCTGCATGGCGCGCAGAGAGAGACAGCCCTGTTGCTGGCTTGCTGCTTGCCTTTGACGCGGTGATGGGGATTTTCCTCTTTCTGCCTCTCCCTCTCTTTCTGATGCGGTAGCAGATGTGGCCAGCGAGCTGTGATCAAACTGTGCCTTCATCCTTCCTCTCGCTCTCATCAGCTGGAGGGCTTCAGCAGCAGGGTGCCCCAGATTCACAGACCACCTCCCCCCCCCCACACACACACACACACTCCTGTGTAGTGCAGGGGCCGATGGCTCTCCGCTGTGGAGCACCACTGACACCTAGTGGCCGGGAACAGGGCCTACAGCGGGAGGTGACAAGGAGGGCCTGAAATGAGGGATTCTGAGATCCATTATATTTCTTGAACTTCGTGGCGTTGATGTCGTGTGAGCAAATAATATTCATATAAAACACTAGTTGGGTATTAAAGCTCCATCTAAAAAAAGGGAGGAAATTATCCAATTAGCCCTTTCAATTGATTCGTTTTGAATTTCTGGCCGCGCTGCTGTATCTGATCAATATTCTCGATAGATCAATCAAAAGGTTGAAGTGGTTCTGCATGAGGTGCTCCGGCCCAAGGCCGGGCAGATGGGCAGCGGACGGGGTGGGACCTGAATCGATGTGGAGCTAATCTAGTGAGTGTCCCTCTGGCAGAAATAAGTGACTGAAAGGTTGAACAGCAGAGCACAGAGCCATTATCAAATGACGAGCTCAGCAGGTTTCTCCCAAATAAGCTACTTTTTTTTTATTTGAGGGGTGTAGCCAGGGTTCAGCAAGCCTCTGGGGTGACTTTGGGTTGAGCACTGTCAGGGACTTTCTCCCTTTGCACACTGGAGTATTATATAAGATTGTATCTGGACTTTTTTTGTGCATGCTTGGGCAAATCCAAAGCACATTTAAGTTATATGCAAAGCTCTGACATTTTTTTTT
Organism: Clinocottus analis; assembly: GCF_023055335.1. Lineage (NCBI taxonomy): Eukaryota > Metazoa > Chordata > Actinopteri > Perciformes > Cottidae > Clinocottus > Clinocottus analis. The sequence continues at coordinate 16,353,743 of NW_027175876.1, forward strand.
ATTATTATCCAAAGCACTTAAGTCTGAGAAAAGGAAATTAGCTTGACTCCAGCTGAGCAGTGCATGTTGATACTGTAATCACCTAAACGCAGACGCTTCTCTTTGTGCCAACAACGTGGTCATAACGACCTGAAGAGACACGGGTCGACTCCCTTTTGCATATCGAGGATAAATAAGGAGGTCCAGGTTTGACTCTCTTCAAATGATACAAACACAATCTTTAATCAGCTGTACATGCATTGGCACAATGTCACATTCGTTTTTTTTCCACCTCAAACGAGGTAAAGTAACCATAATGCATAAAAAGGTACAAAGGAAGCAGGAAACCAACAGGGAAACGCTCTCATCAGTTGACGCCACATCGGGACGCTTTGTTTATGTTAATGATGTACTGTTCCTTCTCTTTACAACACTGCTGGCAGCTAATACTTTGACATATGTATGCAATGCTGACAATACAAAGCACCATAAACACAACACAAAGCAAAGTCCCCTTCATTGAATCAAGCATCATTTTACACACACGCAGGAGGTTGGATCGGACGGATTGTACACACAAATACTCTTAATCCCGCTTCCTCATCGCACTGTTTAACATGTTAAGACAGCAAGAACGAAGGAAGTGGGAGACCGGGGACGGAGGATGGGAGACACTTTTGATTCGTCGCGTGTGACACAATCCCAGCGCACGCAAAACGTGTCGAAGGAAAGACAAACAAAACGGGAAGATGGCACGATGAATTACAAACCTCGAGTCCCCCGCCACACAGTTCATAGCTGTGGAGGAGAGACGCTTCAGCCGGTTCGCTGCCTTCGACGCGAACTTGTACAGTAGGCACTATGAGACGCATGGCAACACGAGAAGAGACGGAGCATCACAGTGAAAGACGAAACACACATCATCTCCATGTACAGGGCACCGCCCATCTCTGTAGGCTTAACATGCAGCTCAGGCTTTTATGTCTTTCTTTAGTGCACGGGGCTGGCCTTGACCTTCATTATTTATATTTATATTTATATATATATATATATATATATATATATATATATATATATATATATATATATATATATATATATATATATATATATATATATATATATATATATATATATGTAGTGCTGTGAAAATGACACTGAAGCATGAGAGGATCATTTAGTACAGTGGCTTTAACACAATTCAAGTGGGTGTTCTTGAAGAACAGCTCTGGTTACTTTCACAAAAGAATAATCGGCCTTTAAAATGCCTTAATCGTGATTCATCTCGGTCCGTATTGACACTTGCTCATTGTTTTTTTCCCCTAAATGATTCATTCGGCTCTATGGAGCATGGACTTCCAGTTGAACCGGTGCGTCCAGAGAGGCCAATCCAACGCCACGCCGACGCAGTCCTCACCTGGGGCGAGCGCAGTAACGAGTGAGGCGTCGCTGCATCGCTATTGGCCGTTTGAACACTTCTGTCTCAGAAAGGCACGCGGCTGAGCTCCGCCCTTCGCCGTCCACCGCGGCGTCGGCTCCTCGCCCTGCGGTTCTTTTTTAGCAGCACTTTGCATTGATCTCCGTTCCAGAGAAAATGACACTTTGTGACCTTGTCGATAATATACACATACATACATATTTACAGGTAAGATTGTCTCCTTAGACTCGAAGGGTCAGTTGATCTTTGTTTGTCTGTCTTTTGTTACTTATACATGGAGTGTGTGTGTGTTTGTGTGTGTGAGAGAGACTGTACACATGGAAATAATGTAGACAGATAGCACACAGAAAGGAGACTAAAAGAAACACAGCAGAGACAATGTCTGTCTGTCAGTGTGTGTGTGTGTGTGTGTTTACGAGTGCTTGATAGTGTATTTGCCTTTCTGCAGCTGGGAGATGTACAGCTTGGACTTGGTGCCGTCCAGTCGTTTGAACCACACCTCGTCGTTGTTGATGGTGGTGATGATGGCGCTGCGGGAACCAAACACACAACACGGTTAGCGTGACGCCACTTCCTGTTTCGCGGGAGCCGCCACGATCACGTCTCCTCGTCGTGTGTCCACAGGGAGAATAAACATGGAGTACTCTGCTTGAGTGGTAAAGAGAAGAGGTGTTTTTACACAGCGACGGCTGCAGAGAGAAGCAAAGCTCTCTGAAAGGCCGTGTAACAATTACCTAATGCTGCACAATTAATATCCGCGTGATCAAATCTCACCATCCAGAATGTCGCTTGAAAAGCTTGTGAATGTGAGCAGGTTCCCAAATATGAGCAGCGTCCAGGATGCTGGATGCACAGACAATGTGAAGCATGTACACACCGTACATCTACTTCACACAATGCATACAGTTCTCTAGACGACCACGGGGGGACGAAATCGCTCCATCTCGACCTTTTTCCACTCGTTGTGTTGTACTTTCCCCTACTGTTTACTGTGAGCGAAGGCAACGTCTTCTTTAGCTCCTTTACACTGGAGCAGACAGGGAAGCTCTTTGTGCCGTTGTGCTGTGAAGTGAAGGCCGGTGAAAGAGGACTTGTACTGCTACATGAGATAAATGAATGAAATGGATGCTGTCGAGAGCCTCGGCCATGCTAAAAAGGTCAGACGGCAGATAATCTGGATGGAATGTCCCCGCAGGTTGAACTTCACAAACGTCTTTCTTAAGATAGGTAACGTAGTTTGTTATCCAAGACCTTGCTGGAGCAGTTGTTATGGCTTTCTACAGTGTATTGTATTTCACAGCTGTGCGTAGCTCCTTTATTTCCATTGTGTGAACACCACAACCTTCTACACACCAGCTGAGAATCCGTCTACAGAACAGTTTGGGACACGCCGAGCCTTTGAGCTCTGCATCCGGCCCCTGGTGCTCTCCAAAGCACAGGCTGCTCCCTCTTGGGTGGAGTTATATTTATAAACATTATTCCTGTTTTGGTGCTTTGATAATCGTATCCCACAGAGGCTTCCTTTTCTGGCTACGCCTCAATGTCCACAGACTGAGTGGTGTGCTCTGCTGCAGGGGTGTCCAGCTCCACCCATTCACAGCAGCCACCCTGCGGTCTGCACTGTGCTGTGAAAACATCAATACATGCACTCGTGTTCACGGAGCTTCCAGCCGGACGACGCACAGGGCACAATGTGGATCCGCCAACATTCGGTCTTAAACTCTTCTCTGTCCTTTCCCAATGAATCCGCCATGTGACCCAGAGTCACACTCACTATTGCAGATGAGTACACACACCTTCTAGCCTCATCACTGACAGGTTATTATCATCATACAATAAACCCTGCTCACACACACACACACCTCGCCGGGTACTCGTCCTTCCTGTTGATGCAGATGGCCTGTCCCCTGCAGTACCACTGGTTGTCGTAGAAAAGCCGCCCGTCCTCGAAGCGCGCCGCGTGGGGATGTCTGTCCGGCTTGACTGCCGGGACTGGAGGGGTGGCGTCAGAAACACAGTGTAAGTTTAAAAGACACACAGCGCAAAACTGAAAAGGAGGAGGACAGGGACAAGGACGCTAACGCCCGTCTCCCGCTCAACTACGAACTTGAGGAATGGCAAGTAGCACTGCGGGTCGATGGCTGCACTCAGCCAGATATTGACTGTAACCGAGGACAAGGAGAGACTCTTACCGTCCACCTTCACCCTGTGTGGCCCCAGCGATGCCATCGCCTGTGGGGGACAGGGGATCAGACACAACTTAAAAGTCAAACCACAAAATCAACTTTTACAGAGCGACTACTTCGTCCCATTCCAAAATACCTTTCTTATCGCGGTCCAGTCTTCCAGGATATCAAGGTCCTGCAGCATGTAAACGATGTACGGCCGTAAAAACAAGCGGTTAAGGACTAATGCACGGTGAAGTGGCGGGAAACATCTATCTTAGCGGCACGTCGCTGAGGTGCAATGTGGTTCAGATGAATGATGAGGCGTAAGACAAGGACGCCACTAAAAGGATATCGGAAACGACGACGGGCTTCTTCTTCTTGACGGGGCAGAATGGGTCTTTCTTCTTGTTTTTCCGTGAGTGCAATCCATCATTCCACAACTCTGGAGAGCAGAGAGGACAGATTATAGAGAGGAGAGACACCGAGCTTCTGTAGGACACACTCATATTTCTGTTTTATAGAGACATCTGGTTGGTTTATCTAGTCCTGATCAGAACCTCAGTCTTTATGCTGTGATTATTCCTTGTTCCCACTACGCTGTATCTTTCATTAATTCATTAATAAAGGAATACAATCAAGGAACTGTTTAACAGGTGAACGATTCCAAGTTTGATAAATGAATTATTTACTGATTAGGAAAGTGGGAAAAGATTGTCTGCTGCTAAACTAAATGAGCGTGAGGACCACACAGAGTGAACAGTGGGGTTCAGGATGAGGTACCTGAGGTAATGTCAATACTGTGTCTGTCCTCCTCCAGTCTTCTTATCTTCTCCTCCAGCTCACTCTGCACAGTGTCAAACAGCAGCAGCTTCTCACTCTGGAGACAGAAACAAGGGGTGAGGTGCTAAATGATGACTTCAAAATCACCTCCAGAGGCTGAAGAGCCGGTGCTGGATTGTGTTCAGGTGGTGGAGACTGGGGCTTAATCCCTAAACGCCAACATCACAGTGCATATCCAACGTTGTAGAGGCAGCAATCTACTTGAACCAGCTGTGTTATGATGTGAAAACTACAAACCTGACCCCTTGCATAAGCCCCTGACTCATTGGTTGACCTCTCACCTCCCAGTGTTGGCAGGCAGCCTGGATCTCACACTCGTACTTGTTCTTCACCGACTCCAAGCACAGCTCCCTGTAGATCCCTGTGGAGGCATTACACTTCAATCAAACACACCCTGTAAACAAGCCAAAGCATTTAGTTATCATTAAAAAAAAGAGGCGCAAGTGACTTAATCTGCTCAGTTTTCCAGTATAGGTGTGAAATGTTGCGATAAAAACATTGCCGAGTCCACTTTTAAGTTAAATCTAAATATTAAAGTATAATGCAGCCACGTCTGTAACCCCACGTTGACCCACCAGCTACTTTGGTCCTGATCTGCATGTTCTCCTGCAGGTTGGCCAAAGGTTCCAGGTACTCCTGTGCACAGCCGGCCATCACCTCCTGCAGCTTGATGTCCACCTGGCTGAGGCGCTCCTTGTACAGCCTGCACAGCAAAACAAGGAGAATCCATGAGTTCTAAACATTTTGAACGCAAGTTCAAAACAGTGGTGATGCACGAGAACATGTGCAGAAAACTCAAGCTCTTCGAAAGCAGAATGAAGGCGAGTTTCAAAAAGAAAGAAAGAAGTGATTTCTGAACATCTCCCTGGTGTGCAGAACACTAATATAGTGTCCAGCCTCTCCAGAAGAGGAAGAGAGGTGGAGATGTTCTCCATCACTCTGAAGCAGGGCCCCAGTCTCTCTCTCCAGCAACCAGATGAGATGACAACCATCTCTCACAGACCTCAGCAAGAGTTCAACTTTGACATGCAGCTCCCTGAGGACTCCGGCCAGACCGCAGTGGGTGGAGGCTGAACAGAGGGAGCAGCATGGGGGCGGGACTTACTGCTCCTTCAGGTCGGTGAACTGCTTCTCCAGGGTGGTCATCTCATCCAGACACTCCATCCTCCTCCTCTCACAGTCCTCATCGTCCATCTCTGTGCACAGACGGACAGGACATCACCTCCATATCAACTGGTATTCTTTCCTCCATCATCATCATCATCATCATCATCATAGTGACCTCCGCCTCGTGCTGTGGGCTGGTCGTCATGCCATCGACGTAACGACACAACGCAGCACATGACAAGTGGAGCATCAGCGACATGTTTCAGGCCGAGCTTAGTTTCCTACCCGAGCTGTCTCCATCTTCAGACACGGACGAGCTCACCGTGTCCTCCTCGTCCGTGCTGCTGCCGTCCTGCTCGGGGAAGTCCACCTCCATTTCTTCGTGGTTGCTTTCTTTCTTCTCCCGGTGAACCGGCATGGCGGCCGGTAACGGGCGTGAAGGAGCTGTTCGTTCAGGTTAAACCCGAATAAAGAGGCGACGGTACCTCGAACAGCTAACCGGTTAGCTAGCCCACATCTAGACAGCTGGGAATGCAAACATGGCCACCGCCAGCCAATCACGCGCAGCCTTATTGTGACTGTCCAATCAGATGCTGTGTGTGCGGGTGTCCATTGCTAGGCGAAGGTTTTTAGGGATTTGTAGTTTTTTTTTTACACTTTTTCTTGACACTGAGCCTTCTGTTTGTGCAGTACAGATAAGTCACTGCACTGATTTGGCCTGACGGAAACATGATATTATGATTATATGATATGTTGTTTTATTCCTTATAATTACCTTTCATTAATAAAAACTTGATTAATGGTTAGTTAATGATGTACTTTCAGCTGGATTGTTGTTTGACCCCTAGCCTTCTGGAAAAAGACATTTGCTGGATTATTGCATACCCTTTATGAGTGATTTATCAACATTTATGACTTTACAAACCTTTTCTGATGGCCTGATAAGGCTTTTTATTCGTGTGTTATCAACATTTATCTACAGCTGTGATGATCTAGTATTCTTTAATTATCACTAACATTGAGTTACTTATTTCCTCCATGACTATAGAGGTGCTATCATTCTATCAATACATCTTTTACGCAAATTCAGCAAAAACCTCCACACGTACTTCACAACTCGACAACCCAAAGGTTGTTGCTATTGATTGTCTTATAGATAAGACAATCTATATAATAAAATATAAGTACATGGTTTATAATTGGAATTAAACTGTTGGTCAAAATGTAGAAAACCCTTTAAAATGGCTGGCTTTCGAGAAAGTGGTGCAGCTTTGTGGGCTACAAAACAGATACCACAGAGAGAGAATCATAGTGCTGACTGCTGACTCATGAGGAGAATGCACTGCAGGTCCAGACTCAAACACATGCTGTCATCTTAGTCAGACGGGGGTTCTCACAGTGGGACGTGGTGAAGAGGTGCCAGAGAGCCTCTGCTAGCCGACTAGCAGATGATTCAAGTCACCCCGGGCTCAGGCTGTCACGGCTCGCTGCTGCACTGTTTCCTCACTCACCTGATGGACCGAGTGAGAGGAGTGGAGGGGTGTGTGTGTGTGTGTGTGTGTGTGTGTGTGTGTGAGTGAGTGAATTGATAGGGTCTTTCACAAGCACTCCAATTTAAAAACAAAACAATGTTCCATGTACATAAGTGTTCTAAATAATAATAATGTATCTCACCAAATGTCTAATCATTTTGACTTTGTGTCCTTAGGTAAAGTCAACTGATAGATCAGCTGCATCCATCCTTCACTCGTGACAGTTTGTACAGTGCTGGTTGTGAATATGTCACAAAATGATTGTGTAGTGGTTGAGAGGCAAAAGCACTCAAAATACAAACGTTTTTTAACTCGTGGTTTTGACATACCATTTAATTATCAATCAATATCTTTGTCAATACAAACCGTAGTTATACATGTAAATATGACAAAGAAAGATTATATGATCAATGGAATAAAAGTAGCTTGAATTCACTTTTTAAATTATCCAAAAACAAACATTTTTTTCCTGGTAATCCTATCCAGATTTGACAGAAAGTGGAATATATTGCAATACGAAATGACAAATACTATGATAGATCAAGTTATCCACAAAGTCCACTCCTACTTATGAATCTTTCAACAGTTTGAGTGCATTTAATGCAGGATATAATGTCAAAATCTGTATTTCACATTAAAACCACCGGAGGGCGATAAAGAGCTCTGCAAGCTGCTCAAACAGATATTCAGATCTCATCCGTTCCTGGAGAAAATGATCTATTCTAGAACAGAAACTAGAAGCATTGATAACAACTATGAAATAAACATTATTAATGCATGAACGACTGGCTACATACATACATGAATGAATGAAAATACAGACAGGGACATTGATAAAGACATAAGGAACATAAATGATTACAATATATATGTTTATAAAAATGATATATATATATATATATATATATATATATATATATATATATATATATATATATATATATATATATACATATATATATATATATATATATATATATATATATATATATATATATATATATATATATATATATAATTTAAGTGACATTTTAATAAAAATGAACATTATGCATTAAGCCGATGTGTGCTGTCATCAAAAGACAAAACAGGAAGTTGGAGTTTTCACTGTGACACACGAGCTGACATAACGGACAGACAGCCTGCTGAATTCTCACAAAATTAGATTTGCGATTAATCAACAGTGACAGAGTTTGCTCAGTTGACTTGTGGTTTGTGTTGCAGCATCACTGTTTCCGTGGTGTGTAGCCAGTCAGATCCATTGTCACACTGCTGTAAGTGTGTGTCAGGAAACCTTGCCAGTCAAATTTGTATTTAGGGCAATACAGCGTGCTGGCAGAAAGTTAGTAGCTGTCTGGTTTATTTCATGGATCTGTGCTTCGTGGTCTCACACGGTCCAGTGGAGCGCAGACTTCTGAAACAATGGATGATCAATAAAGTGCACACAAAGGAATGGAGGAGAAACTCAAGAATGAGCGGTTTTGAAAAGTTTATGTTTAACTGACATTTTTTCCAAGTCTCTTCCAGCTTGATTATTTAAAGCTGTGCTAAAACGCTGTCTGTGCAGTTCTCAGTGCATTTCTTTGAAACAATGCTCTGCATGTGCACTCACACGAGAGTCAGCATTGTGGTAACAATGTGTAATCAATGTTAATCTTTGACCTCAAGTTACGCCTGCGCACACTGAGTGCTATCTCTTACGACAAAGCTGGTTGTTGACTTAACTCTGGAAGAGCAGCCAGATGCAAGTGAAGACTCGCCCCCTACACTTGAACAATGACCGTGAAACAAGACGTTGAAGTGGCTCTGATGCTTTTGTCTCGTCTCCTTTGAGCGAGCATCAAAAGTCACAGTTACTTTTCTTGCTTGTTCAATATGCAGCAGAAATAATTTGAATTTAGGCCAGCCAAAGTGTTTGTAAATCCCCGTTGTTAGCGATTCCCCTCTGCTCACCACTGTAATGTTATATTCAAATTTTTTAATGAGCGCGTTTGAACTCGCTCTACTCTCATGGCTTCACAGAGCTCTTGGTTACATGTGCACAGCCTTGTTTTCGTGTTTACAGATGAGAAAAATCAATATCAATCCATAACCTTTAAGTTTGAATGTTAAATTTAAAGTTATAGCCAGCAGCTGAGCTTAACATAAAGAATGGAAACAGCTGATCTGGTTCACTTAAAAGTCAGATGTACAGCTGCTCAATCTCACTATGGCTGCATTTCCACTGTATGGTTCAACTCAACTCCCAATTATTATTATTGTTTTTGTCCTATTGTGAAAAGTTGTGGGTCATCATTCAATTGAGCTGATACTAAAAGGTAGAGTCAACACATTTAGACTACTGATTGGTCAGAGACAATTGTCACAAGTGCAACATCAGGACATCCTGCACAAACCCGATATTTGTAAATAGCCACGCTACCGTCAATAGCGACCAATATTAATACGGTTCCCAAATGTCATCACGTTCAATTCAATTCAGTTTATTTTGTATAGCCCAAAATCGCAAATAACAAAGTTGACTCGGAGGGCTTTACAATCTGTACACATACGATAAAGCTGGATTATCTCTAGTGTCCACCAGGGGGCGACTCCTGTGGTTTTATGAAAGTCTATGAGAAAATGACTCAAATGGAAATGAAATGATGAGTTGATATATGTATATACAAAATACATTAAATTTAATTGAAATGTGCCTGAAGGTTGCACTGCAGATATAAATGTTTAACAAGATACGACTTCGGGAAATTCAATACAAAATCTCCTAAAATCTCTTGTGACCCACAGGTAGCACCCCAGTCCAGTCGACGCATGAATGGCCTATAACACCGTGGGAATGCCTGCGGAGGTAAATAAAGGTATTACCCCTTCTTTGAAAAACACCCACTCGCTTCTTCGAAAAAATATGCATTTGCACATTCAGCGTGAAACCGAGGCAACAAAGGGGAGGTTCTCACCTCAGTTTGAAAGTTTCAATAACCGGTGTCAGATGTCTTCCATGACTTTTTCCGAAGCTATCGCAAAGAGAAAAAAAAGATGTTGAAACACAAAATCTAATGATTATCACATGCCACTGAACGCGAACAACATTCATTTTTACAGGTAAACCTGCGTGTTCTGGGAAACACAGGATTCACAACTTCCCTTGTACTTTTTGTCTTGTTGCTACCCACCAACTCTCCATTCTCCTCGTGACTCTATTAAAATCATGGCAAATGCAGTGTGACCGTCACGCAATTACAAGAGATAACAACTTTTCATATAGCCGTGCATGGTTGGTGTTAAGTCCCTCTGACTAAGAAACAGCCTGACACATCATAAAAGAGCATGTTTGATAAGATGGAAAACAGCCATGTGAAGTGGGTGTAGTTTGTATACGTGGGCGTGTACAGCTGCTGTGTCACTGAGCCCACACAAGAAACGGACTGGTTGAGGTTGATTATCCATTGAGTGATTACTGTAACAATGGAGTGATAGCTACCTTTTGAAACAGGAGGGAAGTTGTCATGAATGACATGCGCAGATCTGGGAAACTGAGGCTATTTTCAGACAGCTGAGCAAAGAACGGATCACCAATACTTCTGACACGATGTTAAATAAAATCATCTGGCTGCATGTAACGATGTGACAATGTGACCTTTTTGAAAAATGTGTCTTGACAAATAGATAAGTGATTGATTTAATCAAAAAGCTAAACCTTTTGGGAATCAGGCTTATTTCATTTCCTGCCACGAGTTAGATGAGTAAATCAATATTACAGCCAAGCAAACGTTCTAATCAAAGTCACCAACGGCCTCCTGCACTCCTGTGACGACCGCTCCCTCGACATCCTCAGTGCAGCCTTTGACACCATCGACAACTCAACAGCGACAAATCTGAAATCCTCATCTTCGGCCCCAAATCATTCCACAGCTTCTCCCTCTGCGTCCAAAGTGTCACTTTTCCTGCTTCCACGTCTTTAAGCTTGGTCTCATTTTTGAACAAGCGCGTCACAAAAACTACGTTCTTTCATCTTATCCATCCTCCTGTGTTCGGGTCGGCACCGGCACGTTTTAGGTTTTAAATGCGTAAAAGAACCACATACGATTAGTTTATTGCATCAATTTGCTATAACAATATGATATAACATAATGATAATTATGTTGTTAGGGTCGGTTTTGACCCAGTTATACAAATAAGATTTGCTTCATTGGTTGTTGTGGGTTTTTTTGTGGACTTTTTAGCCTTTTTCTTAAAGTAAATATACATGAGTCCAAATTGACCCGTAACACCATAGATATTACTATAGTTAATAATATAAACATGAAACAATAAATAAAGCAAATGTATTTAAGAGATGTTCTTTTAATACCTCTCAGTAATAGTCAAGTAACACAACAACTTTTTATTTATTCATATGATTCTTTTGAGTTTCATTTGACCATTTTTTAATTGAAATGGACATGTCCTGACAAAGAAAAGGCCCAGAGGCCCACACCAAAAATATTAAAACAATATGTTGATGGATAAGGAAGCCGAACAAGGTGACCAAGAGATGAGAAACACATCGGATGATACATAATCCTTTTCAGTGTATTTTACAGCTGATTCATGACATGGGTCGGCACCGACCCGTTAACGAAAGAGATGGTGACAAAAAGCTAACACAAAGGGAAGGTTAATAACATCGGCCGTCGATGCCCTCTCCTCCTCTGCCGCAGAGACACTTATCCTCGTCTTCATCACCTCTCCACTGAACTACTGCAACAGCATCCTATGACACATCCACCAAAACCATCAAAACACGACAATACATCCAGAAATCAGCTGCCCGTCTGCTCTTCCACTCCCACCAGAGATCACATGACCCCGGTCCTTCAAAACCTCTAGTGGCTCCCCAAATAGCAGAGAATCCAGTTCAAGACCCTCATCATCACCTACAAGCCCTTCACACCTCTCTGATCTGCTGCACCGACACACTCCCACCCACAACCTCCTTACATCTCCCCCAACACACACACGCACACACACACACACACACACACACACACACACACACACACACACACACTCTGTCCAAGCTTTCTCCATTGCCCCCCCTCTCTCTTCCCCAGCAGACGTTCTCCATCAGTCGACACTTTTTAAAACAGCAGTTAAAACTCATTTCTTTTAATCTGCTTCTAACTTGTGATGCCAGTTCAGTATGTTTTTTGTTGTTGTTTGTTGTCATCTTTCTTGTTTACAATGTTATTCTTTCTGTTTTTTACCATGTAAAGTGGATTTGAGTACCTTTTAAAGCGCTATACAAATAAAATGCAGTATTATTACTTGTACTATGTCTAGTACACCAACCAGCTCCTCTTAAACTTTGCTACTACACTATATAAGTTGTATCTATAAACAAATACAAATGAGATGCAGGCGTAACTGTACTATAGCACTATGGAACTAGTTCATACGTATTGATGGAACTATAGCGAGGAGGCTAGCTCAGGTTAGCTTAAAGACCAGAAGCAGGCCAAAACAGCTAGCTGGCACTATGCAAAATATAATAAAATACACATAGCAGCAACTCTAAAGCTTTGTTTCCACATTATATGCCTTTTGTTTAATACATAACACAAATAGATACAAGTGGGGTGTAGGTTTGTCTGTACACTAACCATGACACAGGAGCCAGTTAGCTTTTCATCATTTCACCATTTCTATCCGAAAGAGATATAAGGTGCTGGTACATATATATATATATATATATATATATATATATATATATATATATATATATATATATATATATATATATATATATATATATAGTGTCACTGTTTCCCCCTGCATCCTATTTTTATGCTAAGCTAATGTATGCTGTAGCTCTACAATTACTGCATTCTGACTCTCAGCAAGTATATTTCCCAAAATGTCAAACTATTTCCTAAAGAGTACAGATGCTTTCCAAAAATGATGCGCCTGAGTTCCACAAATGAAATATGATGTCATTTTAATATTATTAGCCTACTTTTATTTAACTTCCTCTTTACAGTATTTAACCCCTCTCACAGCCGTCGCTGTGAACCGTGTTGGGTCGTCGACCTTAAATGCAAAATGACAACTGAAATGAAAGTATGGAAATGTATTTAAACTTCTAATTGTGAGCCGTGTCCCTCAAAATAGCTGATTTATTCTGCTTTATTTATGTTTAACAAATATTTGTCTCCAAATACCGAAAAAAACATTTTTTGTTGCCTGGATTAATCAACAGTTTAGGTCCACCTAAAAAACAACCTGACACACTGAACTAAAGCGTCTCGGTGCTAATTCAAATAAAGACCTCGTTGGGTGCTGGATGCTGACCGGTGTCATAATAATATTTCCTCCACTGCATTCATGTGAAAGGTGCACATGTCATCACGACGTTGAACTGCAGCAGAAACAGGCTCCAAAGTGGTCGTACAGTACAACACTGAACACTTTCAGCAGAAACTGAACACTACAGGATGTGTGACAGCGTTACTGTAACTACGTAAAGCTGCACACGGTAAGCCTTTTGTTCACAGGGTGTTGAGTGACGTTTGTGTTCGCTGGTAAAAGAGGGATAGTTTCATGACTTCCCCAACAGGGTGTGATGCCCCCTGAGGCGCTGACTGACTCAGATAAGTGAATGCTTTTCCAACGCACGGACAGAGGGCAATGTTCAGCGCAACACTGAACTGGCGTCAGAGCTTTCTCCGCGGTTGGTGTCCATAGCAACCTGCCGTAAACACAAGTGCTCGTGAAGAGAAGAGGACTTGCACAGCATTACAAAACTCCAAAAATCTCAAGGATGTAAAGTGGAACTCCCAGTATTTCCCATGTGAGATAAATGTTTGGCCTCGTAAACACACGAGCACGCAATCTTGGTACCGGAAGGAAAAGCAAAGAGCTGCAAGAACAGTTTGTCCCCAGATGCCTCAGGGTGATACCCGGCGGGACGCGAGCACGTCTGGAATTTCTTTATGCCCGCAGTACGGTGGCCGACAGCATGAGCCATGTGTCTGACGCACACACGCAGACAGTCGTCTGCATGAGGAGGCATCACATGACATCACACCTTGCTGGGAGTGTTTGTGTGTGTGTGTGTGTGTGTGTGTTCTTGACTGAGTGTTGCCCCATAGAGGTGTGAATGTCTCACTGCTCTTGGATACTGTTGCTATGTTTTCACTAAGCCTACCTTTCACAAAGAAATGTAAACAGAAGGGATCCTGGGAGTTTGACGTTAAATGTCAGGGAGAACTTACAGGTAGCTCTGTCACGCACTTTACCACCATGTTGTGCAACAGAAAGGAATTTCCTCTTTAAGTCTTGCCTCAAAACAACTATGACACAAATGCAGAAGAAGAAAAAAAGATCACAAGGAAAGTCACAAAAACATAAATAAGGAAAATATTCAAAATTCCAACCAGAAGTCACACATAGTCTGCATGAGTACAAGCTGTGTTTTCCAGGATCAAAGCGAGCTTGTGCAGGATTTGACCTGCAGCGGTGTGTTACGCATGCAACGCAAGACGGGTAAGTCCAGAACATCCTATTGTGGAACCTGCAGTGTGGGTTTCAGAAGGGAGTCTCCACGAGGAAACTTTAGAGTCGTTCCCCTTCCTCTGCCCTCTATGTGCTGCGTGAACTCACTTTGAAGAATTCCCAAGGTTTTTGCACCACACGCACACGTCTTATGCAAATCCCATTGCAGGACACAAACGCACAACCTGCCTCAGGGCAAAGGGCACGGTGAGCAGCTCTGATCACAATAAACAAAAACATGACCTTGCTTGTCAACTCTTATGAGACTGTAACAGTATTTGATGGGGACAGCGAATGCAAAGTAGAATGAAACTATACATAACAAATACTAGTGTATGCAGAAATACACAAACTGGGGTTTCACACCGCTTAGTGGAACTAGTAGCTCAAAGCTGCAAACTCTTCTTCAGTAAAGAACCAGTTCACACACCTTTTCATTAAAATAAGACGGTCTCCCTCACATTCTGTAGCGTGCACATGTGGAGGATATTATATATGGAGCAACAATATCTTTGCAAGTGACATCTGTTATTGCATTGTTATGACATTATGAGGCAGTTTTACGTTAACACAATGTGATTATAGTGCACGTGTGAGCCATAGTCCATTGCCAGTCGTTTGAAACTGATTTCAATTAGACCACAAGTACGAACACTTGAAATAGATAATTCCCCCAGTGCAGAAGGGAATTCTTCAACAGCCAGTTTGGGGCAGTCTGCCTCTCATTCATAACCATAACCATTTGTCTCGTTCATTGACATAATTCATAATCTACATCACAGGTGTAAATAGGTGTCTAATAGGAAACTACACGTTTTCATTCTGAGTCTCTTTTGGGAGGGAGGGGGGGAATTTTTCTCACAAAAGCACAAGCTCGGTGTGATTTCCCTCGCCAGCCCAATCGGAATTCCCCACTGAAGCCCCGCCCAGCCGAGGGTATAAAAACGAGCGCGCCTCCCAGAGCGGCACAACTCTTCCCCTGACCTTTTGCATCGAGACGGAGCGGTTTTCTTCTTCTTGACAGTCACCATGGACGTCCACCGAGTACCGAACCGCAATCAAATGGATTATAACTTCGACAGCGAGGAGCCCAAACACGGGAAGGCGCTGCCGTGCCAGGAGGACCGCGTGGACAGCGGCCTGGACTCTATGAAGGAGGACGAGCTGGTGAGCGCGTTGGAGGAGCTGGAGATGGACAGACGCGACGAGTGCACACTGGAATACGAACCGTGGAGGTCTGCAGTCACCGACGACGGAGACTCGTAAGTAGATGCGTTATGAGTGGACATTCTTCAGCATGCACACGGCGCATTGGCTCGTTTCTTCCGATCACATAACGCGTAAAGCAAAAGGGATTTTTTTTTTGCATCCAGACTTCACACTGAATGCACAGAAAAGTTGTGAAAAAGCTGCAAACTTCCGTCTGAAAAAGTCGAGAAAGTTGCACGAAAAACAAGAGGCCTTTTAAACGGTGTGCGCGCCTGCAGCGAAGCGCGCCCCCGGGTAGCGCGCGCGTGTGTGCGCTTTGGCTGAGCGCTTTGGCTGGGCGGGGCTAAAGTCCGCTCTGCGCGTTTAGGAAAGTCCCTGGCGCGCTGCCAGGAACTGATAAAGCATCAGATGTGTCAAGCAACAACTGGTGGAAATAACCCGACAAAAGTCCGCTGTTGCGAAACGCTCTGCTGCTCGCGCTTTGTTCTTTCCTCCTTCACTGGACCCACTTCCTCCATGCGTAATGCGGGTTTTGTGTCTTTTTTTTTTTCTCGAAAGGCACTATTTTAACTAACCTCCCCCTCTCCTCCTCCTCACCCACAGGCTCCTCCACTTGGCCATCATCCATGAAGCCACAGAACATGCCTTTCAGATGATCAAACTTTCTCACAACCACCCGTTCCTCAACGCACAGAACCACCAGAGACAGGTAAGGACCCCCAAAGAAAAACTACAAAGCCACACCTTCCTCCTCATACACAACAATTAGCTTTTTTGAAGTCGGGATGATAATTAAATATATTCTCTAAATGCGTCCTCTCCAGACTGCCCTCCACCTGGCAGTGATCACAGAGCAGCCCCAGTTGGTCGATCGGCTCCTGAAGGCCGGCAGCGACCCGCATCTGGCCGACGACAGCGGGAACACGGCTCTGCACATCGCCTGCAAGAAGGGCTCCCTCGCCTGCTTCGGCGTCATCACCCAGAACTGCCAGCGCCACATCACCTCCATGGCGTCCTTCCCCAACTACAATGGTGAGTTCACAGTGAAGCCGGAACCCCCGAAAGACGAGTCGACAGACCGCACGTCGTGTCTCACTTAACAAGTCCTAGAATTTGGTTATTAACTGAGCGTTTCCTCTCTCCGCAGGACATAACTGTCTCCACTTGGCGGCCATTAACGGCTACATCTCATTGGTCGAAAGCCTCGTTCGGCAGGGCGCAGACATCAACGCACAGGTACGTGTCCTCGACCCCGAGAGGCAGCCGGATGTACAACCAGGATGTGTGAAAAGAGGAGCTTAGTGCGTTAGCAGGAAGCTAACGTTTCTTTACGTTGTCGCTCATAGGAACAGTGCAGTGGACGGTCGTCGCTCCATCTGGCCGTAGATCTCCAGAACCCCACCCTGGTCCTCCGCCTCCTCGAGCTCGGCGCCGACGTGAACTGCCTGAACTACGGCGGCTTCACGCCGTACCACCTCACCTACGGCCGCCAGAGCGAGGAGATCCGCCGGCAGCTGTACGAGAAGACGGCGCAGGAGCTGAGGGAGCTGCCCGACAGCGAATCGGACGAGAGCGATATGGAAGACCTGGATTCATCGGAGGATGAGGTTAGTTTCTGAATCTGAGTTCTCAAAAGCTGCTGAAGATTTCATAGGATCTTCTTTTTAAAGGCCGGGTTCCTAACGTCTGTCGTTTTCTCCCCCTGCAGCTGTACGATGACATCAAGTTTGGAAAGTAAACCGAACGTCCCGACTACCGGTGGCGTGAACGCCAGTGAAGCTGCTACTATGTGGCCCAGCCACGGCCCCCAAATGCGAGGGACACATCCGTCCACGTCCCCGTCCAGATCCGAGTCCACAGGTGCTGGTCCTGGGATCAAAAGAACGTGGATGAAGCCGCTGTCCGGTCTGGTCGAGCCCGGTCCAGATCACAGAAAGATCTGCACCGAAAACCACAAGACCACGACCTCCATATAGTCCTTCTATATACTGTAAATATAGATATGTATATACCAGACAAGACGTGTAATATATTGTAAATAGAGATTATTTTTGTACCTGTACATATGTGTGAATTCAAACACTATTAGCAAAAAGTTGTTCTGAATAAAAATAAGTTTATAAATATACACAGCTGTGACTGCGTGTTATTTCCTTCGGTGTTTCACGGCCTTTCCACATTTTGAAAATGAGCATCATTTCTCACTAAAACACAAGTCATCGCCCAGACTTGTGAAAGACCCACAGACAAAACCATCACCCTTGGAACAGTCTGGGATTTCCTTGTTGGGGCGAGGTCACCGGGTATCTGAGTCACCGCGTTGAAAGTCCCTGGGCGGCATAAGAGGAACACGGTGTACTTAAACATTCCGTCCAACCCCGACGCTAGAAATACCGAGCAACTTTTGTACGAGGAAGCGTCTTCCAACTACCATGGAAATGTGCCAGAGATAGTTCGATCGAACTGCTGTCACGATGACCAGGCGACTTTTAGGAGTCCAGGAAGCTCGAGATCTTCCCGTCAGATTTGTACAGAGAGAGAAAAAACCTGAAATAACCAGGAAGTGGCCTTGAAGGCAACACAAAGCTCAACCCTGAGTAAATTAGCTTTAATAGCAGTGTGTACTGAATGCAGCCTGTAATAGTCCTCATGGCTGTAAACATTAACTAAACCTGCACAGGACTGCAGGGGGACTTTCCAAGGCCAAAGTTGTTACCTTAAGGACAGGGGAATTTACCTGAAAGACAGGCAATAAATGTGAATTAAAATACTTCTCTTAAAGACTGCAACAGCATTTAGGATGGAAGTCGTTGTAGCTTCTTTCTGATTCTGTAACAGCTACAGCAAGCCAAGGGAGGACTGATGGGAAACGGCCTCACTGATCATGTAAATGAAAGGCTGAGCTGGAGCCACTGTTCCCCCAACACACACACACACACACACACACACACACACACACACACACACACACACACACACACACACACACACACACACACACACACACACACACACACACACACACACGCAACAGACTAGAGGCCAGATCAGGTTTGTCAAAACCATTATGAGAAGGGGAACAAAGAGAAACTACTTGTCAGACGTATCCGGTGAGTGCAAGCAGTCTATTTCTGACATGCGTGTGTTTTTTTTGTTTTTTTTTAAATAGAAAAAGCTGAAATGTTGAGAAAATGAGGTCAAATAAGGTTTCCATCACTGTGTAGTAAAACCAGCTCCCCGCAGCGCCTCGGCACGTCGTGTGATTTTAGTGCGCTCAGAGCCACAACAGGAAGCTCGGAGGTCGAGCTCTGCACACGCTCTCGTTCCCAGAAACGTTTCCCCTGATGCTAAACTCATCTCGCACACCAGAACAGAAGCCCCGAGGTTAAAAAGCTATTCATAGTGGAAATGTCAGAAAAAATGCAAACAGCTCCGTGTGCAAAACATAATCACAAACTTTGCAATTAATAGGAAATGCAGAGAGAGACGGTGGTTATTTTACTTGAAAAACTTTTTTTTTTATTGTTGTTGAATGAAACAGTGTTGGTGAATATACATCAAACAAAGATAACACCAGCCTCCATCTGGGAACTGCATATCCCATCATGCTCTATCCTAATCCGACAGACGAAGCTCTGCTCGCTCAGTCGCGCTCCGCCAGGGCCACCAGGTGAACGTCCACTTCAGCCTCCGTCAGAATCCTGCAGAGAGAGGACGGGGAGGTTGACGACTTTATAACATCCTTTAACCTGTTGAAGACAGTGGAACCAATTTGGGCTCCAGCCCTCCTTTCCCCTGTGTTTGAGTCATCGTAGGAACCCCAAATTAATTCTAATATTTGTGTTTCTTATATGTATTTGTTCAGCAAAGTCTTGGGAAAAAAATGTATATCTGCAGAAAAAAAAAATCACTTAAAAGATATTTTGATCGTAACTATAGACATCCAGCATGATATGAGCCAGATTCCCCCAAAATGCCTCCTGGAGCGTCAATAAGACACCTTTTTGGAAAGATTAGGACCTAAAGAATCAGAATCTGCAACAAAAATCACAATAAAACAAAGTCTTGGCCGGCCTGTTAGGAAGGAGTTTCAGCCAAAAGATTGTCTGAGTGGGGCATGCTGGGACTTAAAATGGGCGCTGGAAGATTTTCGCGCACAATTTCCAAAAGGTTGACTGCTATCATTCGCTTGAAATTGCACACAATAGGATTCAAGATATGTTTAATTTCACATGCATAGATAACAGAGTTACTTTGTACAATGAAAAGCTTATTTTGCTGGGTCCTAACAAACAGAATTACAATAAAGGGTAAAGAAACAAGTTGTCCCTCTGAAGCGTCATGCTGAATGTGAGCACCCGTGACCACAGAGGAGAGGAATCATGTTGGTCCACTGTCATTCTCATCTTACAGGGGGAACAAAGGGGCACTGGATCGTATCGCTGGTCCTTTACCTGAACTTGGGGTCCTGCATTGTGACAATGCCCACCTCGAGCTCAGAGGGCTTGAAGTCAATGGAGAGAACGGTTGACAGACAAGAGATCGCCGTCTGAAAGGAAGAAACGGTGAGATAGTGTTTAGAATGTTTCTCGAACATCGTACGTTAACATTAACATCTTGATAAAATTACAAGCCACAC
Source organism: Clinocottus analis (assembly GCF_023055335.1). Classification (NCBI taxonomy): domain Eukaryota; kingdom Metazoa; phylum Chordata; class Actinopteri; order Perciformes; family Cottidae; genus Clinocottus; species Clinocottus analis. The sequence continues at coordinate 16,374,188 of NW_027175876.1, forward strand.
AGCTGGAAACCACCCCGGAGGTTACTTTTACATTCATGTTCCTTCCTCATCAACCTGTGGTGCATCCGTGGAAAGTCATTGTTGTACCTCAATAGTTTCTTTAAAGGTCCAGTCCAGTTTCTTTTTCACTTTCTTCTCCAGGAAGCTGGTGGATTCTGTCTGCTTCACTCCAGCGGCGGTGGCCTTAAAGCCGCAGTAGTAGCCTGCTGGGTCGCATTTGTACACCTGGGCGCCGTGCTCCTCGTCTATGCCGATCATGATCATGCCTGCGGGCAACGGCAAAACGGAGAGGACTATGACATGTGGCTCCAGTGTTTTACATCTACCGTCATGAGAAAACCCTGAACGCGACTGTAAATGAGGAAAGACACTTACAGCAGCCAAGTGGCCGCATCTCAGCATTCTGCGTGTAGACTTGTGAGATGTCAGCAAGCCTCTTACACAGCATGTCCACTGGAATCTCATAACCATACTTGTACTTCCAGTTGGCAGCCTCGTAGCGAGCTCGCTGGACTTGGGACCTGCTGTCAGCTGGAGGAGACGAAGGGGAAGAAGAGGTCGATTTAAAGCATCCGTTTAAATGTCCCACAGGCATATTGGTACTCATTATCTCTAAAGCAATGTTTTAATGGAATCATCAGCTACAGTGAATGCTGAGAAAAGTAAATGAAAACAGAGCAACTGCAGAGAGGCTGAAAGTTGTAAACCTCAATTTGTAAGTGTTCCTTTTAAAGTCAAATAGATGTGTGCGAGAGAGATGGAGCAAGACCTGCAGCGTTTTGACAAATAAAACGTTCCAGTGTCTGTTTGAGTTTATAGAGGAAGATCTCAAGTATCAAACAACCTTGTGTTATTAAAGAGTCATATTATACTCATGTGTTCTGTAACTAAGCAACCAATCTTCTTCCGAGTCACACCGTCACCCGCCCAGTATTGCGTCATGTGACATTTGTTTTCAGGCGTGTTTGGTGTGGCGCCAAAGCTCACCTGTCATCCCAGACATTACACATCCAATACCATCTGTTATTCTGAAGAGGTGGGTCACTGTGGCAGAATCCAGAAGCTTGTCCTGCAACAAGGAGGAAAGGTTTCATAGAAAATGTATGAAAAGATTGGGCTGCTGCCTCATTTTTAGAAACTAAAATGCAGTAAAATATTAGATGCACACAGACAAGAGTAGAACTGCAGCTATGTCTCCCGCAGATAAAATGCTATAAGAATGAAAGCTACATTACATCAATAGAAGCGTTCTCACAAATATTTAATTGTATTTGTTTTGTTCATATATAAATTGAACACTATATATTACAAGTATTTTTTACTGATTTACTTTTGACTGTTAGACCAAGTAAACAATTGAAGACACCACATTGAGCTCAGAAAATACACGTTTGTCAATATTTCAACATTATTAATACTAACATAATAATTATCCACTTCTTTTTAACATGACGTATACCTCTTAAATGTAAATTATTTACAAGTAGTTCAAGTGGAGAGAAAACTGCTAAAATAGACAATTCCAATTGAAATATGGACACAATATGTACACACATCACTCACAAATGAAAGACACGCATCGTTATCTTCCTAAAATAATGCCCCAAGTAATGTTTTTAATTTCTTAGGCAAAATAAAATGACCTAAGTCACAGTCGAATCACATGACAATTCACAATGACAATGGGGGAGGTTGCCAGCATCATGAGGAGATGATTTAGGAAACAAAACACAATAATTTGTGTCAAAAAGAAAACGCCACATGTAAGGATCATTAAAGTGAACACATTTAGCTGTCAGTATGGGGGTTGTGCCGGTATAACGTTCACATGCTTCAACTCTCAGTGGTGTAAAACACAAAGACTCACCGGCACTTTTTTTTGTGTGACAACAATTGCACAGTCCTTCCCTCTGATTGCTACCGACGTGAGCCCACCTTGGTTGATGGCCTTGAACGCATATTCTGCAAAGAAGCAAGACAAGAGGGGGTCTTTAGGTTGACATGCTCGTCTGAAAACACATACACACGTAAGGGAAGAGAGCACAGAACACACAACATGTAACATGTACAACACAGGACTGTTATCAGGGAGTCTTCTAAAGAGTGAGCTGATCATGATCATGGATGGAGGGGGGAATACAAAGATCTGTTTTGTTATTGAAGGTTTGTGGAGCAGCTTCATGATCTGTCCCCTGTTTATTGTTGTTGATCGGATGACGTCAACAAAAGTCCTGTTTAACTCTAGTTCATCTCAAAAGGACATGATCCAGTCCACAAACTAAAGCTGCACAGCAGCAACACGCGGGATCAATAGTTGAACCAACCGAAAGTAGATTAGTCCAAAAATAATAAAACTAAATCCAACGCCTTTGAGTTAAGTTTCCACTCTCAACTATGAATCAGCTCGCTTGACTTCAATGCTAAACATGCTAACTAGCATACTAGCCAGCTAGTAAGCTATTGTGAGTAGAGCTGGTAGTTTAATCAGTGAACGAGCTAAACAGTGTTAACTAACAGCTGGCACGAGACAATGACAACGCCAGTGGCGTCAGAAGACTAGTTTCGCTTCAGCAGGCTGTCGTTCATCAGCGAGAAGCCAAGCTACACCAACCATGACAGAGCATTTAGCTAGCTAGCTAGCAAACAAGTGAGCCTGCCAGCCGGCTTCAGCGTGAGCGGGTCCACGTACTGACCGACTTGGTAGAGTCTTCCTTCGGGAGAGAAGATGGTGATGTGTCGGTCGAACCCTGCGCTGGAGCCTCGGGACATTTCACACGGTTAAGAGGGCCGACAAAATCGTCCAAATGAATTTGCAAGCAGATCTTTACTTCATGCACAATATTTTACCCGGAAGTTGAACGATGGGATCCAAACTTCATCCGGTGTCAGAGGCCTGCCTCGTTTCCATGGGGATATAATACTCATATTCTGCGGCTTAAAAAAAACGACGCATTGTTTTGGGGTAAAAGTAAAACTTATAAATAAAGTCACCTGAGCTGGCTTGAGTAATTCCATTTTATGCTGCTTTTCATGTCCACAAGATCAATTTGAGAGTGATTTATAATCTTTATAGTCACACTACATTTAAGAGTGATTTATTATTGCTATTATAGTTGTTATTCACCTCGCACTATTTATGTGACCTAAATAATGTCATCATCAAATGTACATGTAAAAAAAAAAAGATTGAAAAAAAGATGTTTATTTATCTGCAGTGCAGTCTTGTATAGAAACTGCCAAACAGTCTCTCTGAATATAGTACTGTATGAGGTTGAGTAATATAACAATATTGAGGTACTTGTAGTAGCACTTACCTATTTAAATGTCATACTTTTACTCCACTACATTTCAGAGGGAATTTCACTACATTTATTGTATATATTTAATAAGCCTTCTTTGCAGATTCAGATTATGACATATAAACTATGACGTACAGTTATAAAGCAAGATGCCAGGCAGTATGTAATAAAATTAGCTGACATTTCGACTAGTTCATACACTCATGTGTCAGTGAGCCTGCATGAACACTACCTGGAACAAGTTCTCCATTTCATTATTTGCACTTCTATGTGCGTTTCCACTGACATGGCTCACTGATGTCCGTCATTAATGTCATTAATCACGGCTGTGCTTTCCCCGGTGTGACAATGCAACATGCAGTATCTGCTGTGGAGAAGGCCGACACTTTGAATCTGGTTATAATTATAACATTTCTTAATTAAATAATGAAGTTGGGGAGTTGATCATGGTACATTGTTTAATGTGAATGTAGTTTCTTTCCAATACAAATCAACTGCAATACAATACAAATTCAACTGCGTCTTGTCTTTTTAGCCCCAGCTAAATAACATAACATTAATGCTACATGAGCTATTATATTCCTAACATGGTGTGGAATAAGCAGCTTCCTTTTTCCAACATAACAGAAACATCATTTCTGCTTAAGCCACACAGAGAAACTAAAATAGTAACACAATAGTGAAAGAAGATTCTCTGATGATACCACAGGTTTACTTTTCCCTATCACATGACAAGCCAAGTGAAAATAATGCTTTGAAATGGATTATGAGTTTTATTTTTTTTTCTTCTTAAATCGTGGAATAAAATCACAGACACATCACCTGATAAGCATAAAATTCCCATTTCCTTGTTCCTGCAAAGAATGCAAATGTACATGTGCGGTGTAGGATTTTCCCTCGGTCCCCAGGTAACCTGCTGCAGCTGAAGAGAGGATGTTTGCTTCCTCTTTATAAGTTACTCACACATGTAGATAATGACTCATAATGCCACTGAGAGCAGAATCAGTGATGAGCGGTTGGAACAAAGTTGCCAAAAGGGTCTGTGATGCGAACAGCGGTTATCTTCTATCATCTATCTGAAGGGTTCTGATCTGGTTTCATAGCAAAAAGTCCATGTTTGATTTACACATCCTATTTTTAAAAAACGATATGATTCATGACTCTCATAGATGACGTACGTGGGAGTGTTTCTATTTGACCCCATGGCCCAAACATATGATAAAGAATTTTGAAAAAAAGTGAATCATCTAAAACAATCGTACAAAATCCAGTATTGCAAGAGGTTTGTCCAGTCCTGCACAACCACCAGTAGACTATTGTATTATAAAAAATGCAGCGTGAAGATTACCTGTAATACTTCCTACTCAATGCACAAGTTGGGGAGTTAAGATTCCATTTATTTCATAAAACAACGGACGTACGGTCCAATTTGGATGCTGTCTGACTTAAATTTTTGGCTAAAAGACCAAACATAAAATTGCTTTTTATTAAAACATCTGCAACTCCGTTGCTTCGAGACCCCTCTACATACTTCTGTGTCCTCTTCCCCACCTCTGTTCTGACTCTGTGTTTCTACAGTGTATTCATATTTGAGAAAGACCCCCACCCCCAGCTCCAAGAGAAGTGGCGTGGGACTGACTTCTGGGGTTATCTGACTGGGGGGATCTCCAACATCTATAAAAATGCTCTTTCACAATGCAAAGCCACAGTCTGGCTAATGTTTTCCAAGCACTAGAGTTTAAATGTTCGGCATAAAGGAAACATGATGATGAGCTCTTTCTCTGAAAACCCTCATATGTTGAAATGAACCTTTAGTTTTGACTCATTTTGCATACATGTAACATTTTTATCTGCTTTCTTTTCCGAACCACTGATCTTTTACATGAGTATTTCTTATTTCCCTGAAACAATCTTTGGTATGTTGGTCTCTGTACAAACTCTGAGCCCAGAACCACCCTGAAGATGTGGTTGACCGAAAAAAGCAGAAAGATACGAAGCAGAATATCTCATTTATCTTTCATGATGTGAATCTAACGATTCATCACGTTTTACATGAAGCACACATGAAGCACACAGCTTCTAAGAACCTGAACCAGTGAGCAGCTTCTCAGAACGGCTTATCTGAAGTGGACTAAAACGCAGCTTGAGGCCAAAGTGAAGTCTGCTGAGCGTGTTTGTGATAACACTAGTGTGCGTGCTCGCTTCCTTCTTTCGACAAACCTCTCTAGAATTTTTGGACAGTTCCATGTAAATTATCTTGTGGTTTCTCATATTGCAACCACTCGAATGGTTACACAGTAGTCTCAAGGTGTGTCGCAATTAGTGGTTTCACTTAATTCTGGAAAGTATTGGAAGACGCATCTTCAGGTTAGTGCACAACATGTATGCAATATGGGTTTTTTAGAGAGGGTAAATCAGCTTTAATCTGCAGCACAGAGCATGAACCAACCTTCCTAAATAAACACACTCCTGCTTTATAGTTATATATCGGCTTATTACATAAAACAAGCTTGTATGATCTCCTGATCTGACGTCCTCAATTACTGGTCTTTGACTGAGCAAACTGTCCGACGTTCATTTCCTTTAAAACATTATTGACACGCAAAGTGGAAAACACCGGTTTTAATTGTTTTGAACTTCATGTGTGCTGCTCAGTGTCCTCTGTGTTTAGGCCACTAATGAGTTGGTGGATTGGCAGCAAAGCCAGGCTTACTTTAACACACCTTTTTATTTCCTGAACTAAGTGTCAGGCCTTTTTGTGTAGGGCCTGCTTTTCTCCAATCATTAACAATATCTCTGGTTTTATGACCAAATTCCCTTCGGAGCTGCTGACCAGCTAAATATTGTATATATTAAGACATGCTGAGACCTGAGAATAGGTAAACAAAACTGTACCTACCTATTTTTAGGCCCTTTCCTCGAAAATTGACACAGAAAAAAATGAAAAGGTTTCAGTTCCGCCTAGAAAAAAAAAGCACTTTTAGGATGATTACTTCTTTGAAATGATGCAGCTGTAATATCCAACTCCAACCCAAATTATTGTATAACATATGAACAGTCGCTCTGCAAAAGTAGACTTTGATAAAGTGAAGCAAAACAAAGTTAGAGAGGGTTTAGTACAGAGAAAATTAAGGCATGCTCTCCAAAACTTGCATTGGGACACATTTGCACACATCTGTGACATTTACATTTTTTTATGAACATAACCATATATTTCACCTGTATATGACTTAACACCTCAAAATCTGGGTTGGCATCAAGGACGCTGCACACAGCTGATTTTACTCTTGCCTTTTGGAAAAAACTTCCTCGGTCACCATAGATAATTACATTACCTGTGGTGTACCACAAAGCTCAATTGCTGGCCCAATTTTTTTTTCTATCTACATGCTTCCACTCGGCCAAATCCTCCAACGACACAACATATATTTTCATTGCTATGCAGACGACACACAGATATACCTTCCACTGAGACCTGGTGACACAGAGCCGCTGCTGTTTTAGACTCTCTCTCTGACATTAACTGTTAGATGGCAAAAAACTTTCTTCAGTTTCTGCACTTCTGATGTTGAGTAATTTAACTCAACATCAGAAGTCATACTGTTCAATTCCCCAAACAATAACACTAGTCTCATTGAGAGTGAACTTGGTCCTCTGTCTGCTTCTTTAAACCCTGCTGCTCAGTAATGTTTGACTCTCCAAAAAAATGGTCTTGTTCTGCTTCCTTCAATTAAGAATCATCTCTCGTGAGCTACATTATTTAAATGTGAGACCCATGTGAGCCAGCTGGCAGCCTTGGATCCTCCGTTGGGCCTTTCTGGCCGCTCCAAAGTCGAGTCTTGAATCAAAGGGTGATCGTGCTTGTGCCATCAGGGCCCCTCGACTTTGGAATGACCTGAGGAGAATGAGCAGAATCAATAACTTCTTTTCAATCACTACTTTAAACACATTCTCACAGAATCGCTTATAAGTGACGTGCAGCTCTTTTGTTTTCTATTCCATTTGCTCTTTTTGGTTATTTGTTTGGTTTTGTTGTATTCATTGGCTTCATGGTGTGGTCCTTTCTTGTTTTTTTATTGATGTTATGTATGGCTACATTTGGCTTTGTGAACTTTGTAAACTCAGTTATTAAAGGTGGATTACAAATAAAGTTTGTGTTATTATAATAGCATACATTTTATACTCTCACGGTATGAATAATGTGTAGTAAAACTAATATTAAATCATTATCTGATTCTTCTTTCAAACTCTATGTTAGTTTACAGTGTCATGGCTCTGTTTATTTACCTGCATTAATGCAATCTGGACAAGGATGCAAGGACTACAACTCCAGCCATGTTTGATGTTTGTGCTTCATCCGGCATGTTTTCTACTTAATCTGGCATGTTTTCAATTTAATATGGCGTGTTGGTAATTTAATCTGGCATGTTTTCCATCTACCAGTTTTTCTATTTAATCTGGAATGTTTTCTATTTAATACGGCATGTTTTCCACTTAATATAGCATGTTTTCTATTTAATCTGGAATGTTTTCCATCTGGCATGTTTTCTATTTTATCTGACATGTTTTCTATTTATTCTGGCATGTTTTTAACTTAATCTGTCATGTTTTCTACATAACATAGCAGGGGGAAGACCCAGGACACACGGGAGGGATTATATCTCCCAACTGGCCTGGAAACGCCTCACGATCCCCCAGAATGAACTGGAAAATGTTGGTGAGATGGCAGCCTGGGTCAGCCTGCTGGGTGTGCTGCCACCGTGACCCGACCCCAGATAAACAGCTAGCTGATAATGGAAATCTGTCTAAAATCAAAGTAGCTTTTCCAGAGGTCAACCTTTCTGCTCGAATGGGGACGTATGTGTCTGTCATCACATCTCGTAATGGTATTCAGTCAGCGCTTCCGAGATCTTTCTGCATTGAGAAATACATCCAGCTGTTCTCGACTTCCTTCCTGATGGACGCAGAAGAAGTAAAAGAGAGTCTGAACTAGAACTGATGGAGACTCTCTGAAGAATCAGTATCAGCTTGTCTCCCTACCCGACTTCTACCGGAGCTTGGAAAAGACCACGTGTCCTCTGATGCGATTTAAAAAACAAATATATATACATAATACATAAAATATTTTTAAAAAAGCTATATACATATTATATATAAATTATTTGTAAATAAATAAACACACACACACACACACACACACACATATATATATATATATATATATATAAAAATAATTATATATATATATATATATAATTATTTATATATACCTCACCTGAGTGGCCCAGACTTTCGTATATTTTTCTGTTTGTGGCCCTCGGTGAAAAAAGTTTGGACATATAAATATATATATATATATATGTGTGTTTTTATATTTTAAAAAAATGGGCTGCTTATAATTAATCTGACATGTTTTCTATTTAATCTGTCATGTTTTCTGTCAACTATTTGCATGAGGGTTGATTTATTAAAGGTCTTGATTTGCATGCGTTTTGATTTCACCTCATCTTAATTGCTTTGTAAAAAACTGTCAGTGTTAGTTTGCTTTGTTGCAGGTGAGCTGTCTCTGTCCCTTATCACCCCGTGTGACGCTTTGATTTGCCTCATCACAGATCTAAATTGTTTCTGCTACTTCTATATCACAACTCTGGTTTTACCATCCAGTCTGTCACTTGAATGGTAAGCACCTTTTAAACGTTGCGGGCTGTGAAGTCATACTAATACATGGTGAAAGTAATTTGAGGCGACATCTGACCTGCGCTGTATAAATCGTTCAATGAGATCTCTTTTACTGATGGAACTAAGTTTAATTGAGGTTAACATGTGCTCTGTTCAGCTGCTATCCAGTCATTTCAACACTGTGTTGCTCGCTCTTGACTATTATATTGATAAATCCAGATTGTAAACAATTCTCAAGAGGAGGAAAATATATTCAGACTGTAAATAAATGATTTAAAAAAAAATATTTAACAGCAAAATCAAAACCTCACCGTGGTGTGTTTTTAAGATGAAATGAAGTGTTTTCCATTTAAACCAATAGCGTGTGCACAGTACTCCTTTTGATAAATAAACTCACCCTTGTGTAAAAGTGTTGCTTAAATATTTGACATACCATATGTAACACAGTTTAAGGAGACAATGGCCAGACTGGTGCCGTGGGCCACTTGACTTGAGCTTGTGATTCCCTGTGTTTATGTAAGGTGGTTGATGCAGTACAATGCTTATACAGGCTGAAATACACAAACCGCGTCATTCATTTAGAGAATCAGCTGGAGAAGTGAGCGTTTATTTTTGACGGTGATGTGGTGCGTTGACTTTACAGTTTACTTTAAACCAAAAGCGACGTCTGTTTGCAGGCAGCATGCTGTGAGCAGAAGCCATGAGCCGATCGTGTCATCACACCGTATGCTTTGACGTTTTTTTTATTGCTTCAAGTCAAAGACAATTTACAAGGTCACAAATCTCAACCCAAAGTTTATTTAGCAAATTACTATCAAGCAAAATCCCAGCAGTAAGGATCATAATTGTAATTAAAACTTTACGGTAAAGTTCATGAGACTTCTGGCTGTGGCCTCTCAGAGCCTGATTTGAAGAAGTCTCCCACTAAGCTGTTATCTGTTGTGTTTCCAGTAAATACTGACTCTATGAATTGACTGTATGAACCGTGAGTAAGAGCTGACTGGGTCCTCATCAGCTGGTCTGTCAACCATGTAAGAACAGGTGTCTGTGGTGACAAATAGAGCAGGCATGGAAGGGGTTTATATCTGTGGTTTTTACTATACGTATCCTACTGGAAACATCTCATGACAAAGTCTAAAATAATCTGCACAATGTCCCCAAAATAGACAAAGCTTAAATTATATTAACAGACGCTGAGCACTTCTATTTTAAATAAGATGAGCTCGCTGTTTGCACATTCTGTAAGAGACATAGAATTAGTAAAAGACACTTGCATGGCTCGATGCACTTAAAACAATGTATCTGGTGTTAAAACACCCATGGAGCTAACTTGACCTGCAGTAATATCTAAACTACAAAAACAACCATTCACCAGAGTACGTCAGCGACTTGAGGAAGTTAACGTGTCTCACTCCGCTGTCCCACAGGGCAGGAAACCAAAAACCTCTTCTCCTTTTTCTCCGAGTTGTTTTGAGGCTGAGTTCCTTGCAGAGTGTCGCTCAGTGCTCCCCAGCAGGCATATTCAGACAGGCCTAACTATCAGGTTCTACTGGTGAGCCATGCCTCATCCATATCCTGCTCACTCGTATCATCCTGCACAGTCCAATATGGTGCATGCCAAACTGTCTCCTCTTCTCCAAAGGCTTATTAGAGCCATCAAAAAATGATTACAGAGCCAGGGATGGGGTAATATTCTGAGAAAATACTACAGAACGTCCAAGATTAAAGTTGTGACTTTAAGAACACTTTAACAACCCTGTGTACTGACAGTTAATGTTTGACATTTTCATATATTCATTCATGTCCACGGATACAAATGTTCTTTTGTTTGTTTTGTTTTAACAAGCACTTTCAAACAAATATATTTTAATTGGAAGTATCTTTCGTGGCTGCAACAGAATGACATTATTATTATAACACGCAATCTGAACATGCATCTTTGGTTACGAAGCTGTATGTGTATGATGTGTTTATATTGCACATGTATCACTGCATTAAGCACATTAAATAACAGCGTCTGGTATATCCTGCTTACCCTGCTTAGCCTGCCGCCCCTGCGACCCAGCCCCAGATAAGGGGATGAGAATGGATGTGGACAGAGATTATACAAGTTTACTTCTAAGGAAAGTATGAGTTTATTCTTTGAGGGTTTTCTTGGAATACTACCCCTTGTCCCGGCTTCATCTTACTCAAGCACTGACAGCAAGTGCAACTTTACACCTCTTGCCCTCAGGCTTTGAATCCATATCTTTCACTTAAATGAGCTCAAACCAGAAAACAAAAAGCTACAGTGATGGGTTAACAACATGCGTCTAGATGAATAATTAAGAAATACATTTTGATATTTCACAAATATTAAAAATAAATGTTATGAAGATTACCAGCCCAGCCTTTAACTGTTTAGCTGAACTCTGAGTTGATATTGCTGACATTTTAGCAACCAGTTACCTTTTACACATCCAGTAGTTGCTGTTCAGTTTATTTTTTTGTATAGCTCCAAAATCTATTGTGTTTCTATCTGGTCTCTCGTGGTGTTTAGCTGCTAAACGCTCCACTGTGCTCCATCAGCTAACGTTAGTTCCTAAAATAGTGCAATGGAGCCTCAAAAGTTACTACAAGGTTGCGTGTTTGCGAGTTCGGTAGCACTGCTAACACTGCAACTGTAAGAAATGTGATAGAAATTGCTAACACCAGCTAACACTAGCTAAAAGACAGAGCAACGTTGCATCAGCACCACAGTGTTACTATTTAAAACAACTACAAGGGAAAGTAAACTCTGATTTAATACATGAAATATTCTGTTTATTGTTAGCATCATTACACTGATGCACATTAACCTCCTTTAATGTGGTTTACTGTTGCAAGTTAGCAAGCATAGCATACAGCCTGTTCCCGTGAACACGTCATAGTGTATACAGATTTAGTTACACAGTCTACTTGTTCCCAGTCTTTACTTAGCTAAATTAGCAAAGGTTTTCTTTAAAGCCATCCTCGCCAAATTAAAGTAATACCCTTCAACGGGACGCTAAAGAGATTTTTCAGGTATGCCTGGAGCCAAAATCTGGAAAACCCATCAACAGAGTAATTATGGAGGCTACTGGTTCCTGGTGGCCTCAGTAATAACAGAGTGTCAGTAAACTCCTGATGGCTTAAGTAGCAAAGAGAAAACGCCCTGCTGCATCGCTGCAATGCCAACGGCAACTCGCAGCAGTGGCCAAACCAACTGTGCATTGGACCATGACGTACATGAAGATGAAAGTGATACATCAAATTAATATACAAAAACAATGCTCTTGTGTTACTAAATGTTGAGCAATCCTAGATGCTTTAGCCTTAATAGACACGGTGGTGGCACGCAATAGGAGCAAATGACGAAAAAGCATGACTCATTTTCTGCACACTACTGTACGCCTTTAAAAATCCCCCCTTCACACACTTATGCATTCATTAATTGAATGTCCACATTGTCTGCAAATGGAAAAGATGCTCTCATCGATCTTATTTGGTTATGTTAGATGGTCAAACAGGATTGAGAATAGTTATTTATTTCTACATGGAGCGGTGAAGTCGCTTCGGGGAATGCTAGGGGAATTTGGAATGAGAAAACTTCCCCAAAAAACGGACATCGCTACGTATTGGATAGTTGGACGTGATGCTATTTTGTGTTCCTGCAAAACAAAGACTCTATTTAGAAATCCAATGACAATTTAAATGACATTTTCAGCACCTTAAAGCTGTTTCTCTTAAATCCTTTGGTGTCTTCCTCCTCCTCCAGCCTTCTCGGCCTGTTCTTTCATGCTCCACCACATTCGCAGAGCGAACTGCAACCAGGAAATCTAGCAGGGATATAAACTTACATGCAATGTCCTCAACCTTGGCAGATTTATTGCTAGCTTGAGGGTACGATGGGTCTTCAAACTGCTCCACAACTGTAAATTCAACTTTCAGTTCAGCAGCGCGATGTTATGAAAAACGCAGGAATGTGCTCACAGAGGACTGCTAGAGTGGAATTTTAGCTGGGAATTTCCCACTAGTGTGTGTTTTGCACATGCGTACAGCGGGTGTGCATGCGGCCTAGGTGGAGCGGCTGCTGTCTTTGAATGAATATAAACAAGTCTGACCTCCTTTCGAGGAGCTAAACAACAAGCGTTTGCCAGGTAATAGGTGCCAAAGGTGGCTCTTCTTTGTTCGTGAGTTATTTTGTATCAACAATGATTCATCACCTGGATAGGTTCCATTTTCAGGAGGACACACTGTACTGTATTTAGTGACAAGCCACACAGACATGCATGCCGACTCACTCACATCTCTTCTTAGGCTCTCTTTTAACTAATTTTGGAGTGAGCTCCATGAAGGGCCTCGTGCATTACAAAATAAAATTGCACGTGTATGAGGGAGTGCTGCTTTATTCAGATTAGTTTAAGGAACTGAACATGAAGTTTTAACAACGTGCAAAGCCTGCAGGTACATTATGTTGAAAGTGCAGATTTGACTACTGCTGACCTCCAGTAGCACTGTTGCTGAGAGGCCGCATCTCTCCTTCTGAAATCCCCCAAACTTTCCCTCCGCCAAATCTTTCCTCCCAAGATACTGCTCTTTTCATGCCTCCCATGATACGCTCGGCTGTGGACCCGCCACAGCTGGTGATCTGGCTGCCTGCTGAGCAGTAGTTAACGCCGGCCATGTGCTCTACCTAATTGCTTTTCCAGCACACAGCAGAGGGAAGTGTTATGCGGACAGACACGGAGGGCTCAGAGGATGGAAGGGGAGGCGTGCGGGGAAGCTGGCCCAGATGTGTGCAGTAGCAGTCGGCCAGGCGCACATCTGCAATCGTTTGAACTTACTGGGGGAATTCCTCTCTCACTGTGCCTCTCCATATATTTTGTCCCGCTGAATCCTTAACTCGGGACAATGAGTTGCTTGACTGCCTCCCTCCTTTCTTCCTCTCATGTTTCCCTCCGTGTGTCATGAACCGTTTCCCCCGCAGACAGACAAACAGCCGGTCTGGTAGCGACTCCAGAAGGCGTGGGACTCTTTGTGTTGAGGACATTTAAAGGGAAGATAAAAGAGCCAAGTCTTTTTGTAAATATACAGTGCTGTGTATGAGACACAGACATAACAAGCACTTAACATGAAGTTGCATTTGGTATCATGCCTTTGAATGCACCTCACCACACATGTCCTCGCTATGACAAAAGAGACGCAAAGATGTCGGCCACAAGTGCCTTCACCAAAGCAGCGAGCAGGAGACAGGCCCTGCTTGCCTAAGAAGCCTCTAAAACAGCAATGTCATTGAAAAGGAGTTGGTAAGAGGGTTGAATCGAACTAAAGGGCTAAAAATATCTATTGTTTTGCTGCGTGGGTTGGCCAGAGCACAACAAGAACAGGGAGTTTCCTCCACTCCAGGAAGTCGGGAGATTTCCTTGTATTAGTGCGTCAAGATTTCGGGACAAGATGTTCAAGATGACAGGGATCTACCCTGAGGTGCAATCTCCTCTGGGACACAACATTCTGTTTTTTCTCCAGGGACGGAAGCAGTTTGGTATGTGAGGCATCAAAACATGATGTAGTGGCTGGACCTGCATCATTATTTCTATGGAATCACATTCTGCTATGTGTGGGTGTGTGTACGCAGGTGATATCTCCCCATCGTGCCTTTGGCATGCTGTGATATGACATTACACACTCACCATTCACTGGATCTTTACCTCCGATAGTCCTGTTTGCAGGTCGGATGTGACCAAGGCTTGTCTTTCTCAGTAAATAGGGTGGCGTGCAGAAAGGTCATGCTGAAGACAAAAAATACACATATATAAATATAAATACGTGCTATTTGAAACACATATTTGAAACAGGAGGACGGCTAAGACAAGTGCTTTCTTTGGCATGTACAAACACACAGAGAGCGACACAGGATTTATGTTCTCTTCAGGATTAGTCTAACTGTCTAACTATAGAAATGAAAAGCCTTTGAGTTTCAGATGGCTTTTTGAGCCGTGCCATCTGCATTAGTCTAAGCTCGGTCCACATATATATATATATATATATATATATATATATATATATATATATATATATATATATATATATATATATATATATATATATACACATATATATATTAATATATTATTATTATTGGCTTATTGGCCCATTATTTGGCCCATTTTTTCATTTTTTGCTGCTGGTGTTTGCATTATTTAAAACTGTACTCATAATGTTTTTATAATTTAAAAAAATGGGCTGCTTATAAATGGTAAATGGACTGTACTTAGATATATATTTTCTAATCTTATGATCCCCTCAAAGCTCTTTAACCCAACATGCCATCATTCACCCATTCACATCCATTCACACACTGATGGGATGAGCTGCCATGCAAGGTGCCACCTGCCCATCAGGACCAACTGACATTCATACACATTCACACACAGCCGGCACAGCATGCGGCAGCCATTTGGGGTTAAGTGTCTTGCCCGTGGACACTTCACGACACTGCGGAGCCAGGGATCGAATCGTCGATCTTCTGATTGAAGGACGACCCGGTGACCCCTCAACGTTCCCCTCAGCTCTATTTTTCGCAGCTTGACTGTCACCGCTCTCATTATTTCCAGATACATCAGGCACTAGTTTCCAGTGATACAGCTCTTACACACCTGCAGCACCAAACAGCAGACAGTCAGTTGAAGACTAGCTGTTGAAACAAAGCGGAGCATTCAGCAGCTAATGGAGGCAGATATTTCCCTCAGGAGTTGGTAGAAACAAAAAAAACAATCTGAAAGGAAAGTGCATTTTGTGTCAGTACCTGTGCAGTAAGTATACATCTGGACGTCAGTGTGCTTTGCAGCAGCAGCAGCCTCCACCAGCCTCCACCCACTGTTAGCTCGCTAACGTTTTTGGCTGCTGTTTAAAGGTGAGGTTTTGCAAGAGCAAAGATGTTTTTACTCAGGGGCGAGGTGAAGCAAAAAGATGGAACCAATCTCTCGGCCGTATATCAGCTTCTGAAATCCCCCAAATTGCTCCTCCTGTCAGCTGTTTCGGACAGTCCACCAAACCATGAGGAGGACTCTGATGCTCGTCATCACAGTGGAGGCTACATTTTAATGGGTCTTCCCATATGTAAAATCTGCAGGAAAGTTTTGAACAATTTTAACCTCCATTTAGGCTTTAGGAGGGATGGGTCAAACAATGTGTGACTATGTTCAGTGTGTCCTCTACTTCCACCGTGTGCAGGAGAGGACGAGCGGGAAAACGTTTTCGAAGAAAGTCAATTCTCCACTGAAGTGATTCGGGTCTGTGTAATGTCCTCTGTGGAATCTTTGTCAAATGGCTGTGCCAGGGATATTAGTTTTTTGCCATTCAAAGGAGGCTACTTCCATTGGGATACTATACTAGCTAAGGGGATGGCTAATTTCAGGCCTTCCACTTTGATATGTTGTGCTGGATCCAAACTTGGACAATATTTCAAAAACATTGAGGCTGAGTCAAGTTACAATAAACCCTCTCCGTTGATTTGATCCATAATGAAATGGATCACCTCATGTTTTCAACATTTTGTAGGTCACAAGCCCGGTCCCAGCTGTTAAACTTTTACGGACACATTTTCCATCTCACCAAAATCCCCTTTGATTGTGCTTTACAATTTTTTTCAACTTGATAAACTTTGGCAATGCCCTTTTTTCTAACTCTGGTTGGTAAAATGTCCGGTGAAAAGGTTCACCGCTGTACTCTTGATTACTACTCTTTAAATTGATCTTACACTTTGCAGCAAAAGGCAAATGTACCATGCAGGTTCTAAAATAACTGGGATTAAAGCTCTGAAGCACTTTCTGTGTGTAAGGTAATGTGTGTGTGTATTTGACTGCAAAATATCTCCACATTTGTGTTTTCCATGTGTCTTCTTTCAATCAGAGGCTTTTAGGTGCTGGCTGTAGCAAAAATGAATAATGTGCTCGTTCTTCATGAGATGATCGAAACATTTTGAAGAATATTTTATTGATTTTTGGAGTCATTCTACTGATCTAAAACTACCTGGATAGGATGGGTCACGACTCATGATACACATTTTTGTATAAAAAAAAGCCGTCTTCCGTTTTTTCTCGAAGAAAAAGCTTTTACGTGCAACTTTTTATAGTCTCAAATATATATATATATATACATATATATATATATATATATATTTTTTACCCAAAGGCAAGTACACGTGTAACCTGATTAAAAATAGAACATATTTCACTTTGGTTTATTTGCTTGTAAAACCAGGCTGAGGTATCCATCACCAAGGAGTCCAGGTATAATCCTGAGGTATGCGTGCTGTGCGTGCAGAAGGTTCTCGCCTCCACCCTGCAAAACAAAACACCCGCAGACCAGTCAAGGTTTCTCAAACAAAGTCAAAAGACCAAAATAATCTGACTCACTGCCTTTTGTCCGAGGTGGAATAACATTTAGGTTGTATGGACCACTATGCATACACAAAAAGCGATACAACAAAACATATACATACATACACACACAATATCACCATGTTTTCTTTCCACTCTTGATTTAAATTTACAAAATGAGTGATTTAAAGTCCTGGTCCTGTGATTATGAGACAACTGGCCCCGGTCACAGCATTGTGTCTCTTTGTCGTCTCATTTTGTCTGTTTTTGTTCCGTTTCATTTTGCCTCATCCATCGATGACTCCCTATTCGGGATGGTCCATGCCATCCCTGGCCATCCTTCTGGTCCCACCCCTTTAAATCAATTGAGTTTTGATACTTTAGTAGAAGTACATAACGAGTATGAAAGTAATATAAGCCAGTACGATAACTTTCCTCACCGGGACTTTTCACAAACCGCTAACGTCCGTCGACGGTGACTTGTGTTAAGTTTAGTAGAAAGTTAGAGATTGTGATGAAGGACACACGAGTGCTTTGAGTCATAACGTGTGTGACGATCACCCTGATAAGGACGAGATACCGTCAGGTGCTTCTATTGATCAATGGACTGAACTGTCTCATGCGTTCCATTCTTCCAGTGGACATGTTTTAGTTTTTCTACTGAAATATTTTCTGCAGATACATGCACTTCTAGATAAAAAGTGCACGCTTGACTTCAGTCGTATACCAGGTGTGAGCCAGCCACAGTTCAAAATGTATAGAGGTGAGACATAAAACATATTTTTGTAGTGCATTAAAAATGACACCTTCATCCATCAAGTTTTTTTTTTCTCGAAAACCTTCTGAAGTACATTTATGAACTTAAAGGCTCGCCAGCCGGTGAGCTGCTGACTGGCGTCAAAGTCAAGCCCTAAAACCCCATCTTCCTTTCATTCAGCTTTTTATTGCACTTTATTATGAATGTGTTCAAACAAACATCAGGTCAATCGATGCACGTGCAGGTTCACAGGTCACACTGTCGAAGCGTGGCCGTCGCCACCTGTACCAGAAGGCTTAGCTGCGATAGGAGGCAGCTAGTGCCAGGGACTTTCCACAACCCAGCGTGTGTGCGTGCGTGCGCGCGTGTGTGTGTGTGTGTGTGTGTGTGTGTGTGTAAAGTACTTTAACAGTTAAGTGCATGTCCCTGCGTTTGGGTGTGTGCATGTAGACAGACAGCGTGTACTGCAAGTGTGAGGCGACGTGCAGAGGAGCTGCTGCAGTAATGTAACAGAGAACACATAGGTGGTTTTCTATATGCATGTAAATATAAATGTGTGTGTGTTTAAGATAACGTAATCCCGCAGCGGGGACATTTATGCGGGTGTGAGGGAGGGTTTGCATATGTTGATACAGTGTGGCGACTAGCAAAGTGATTTATGAGCATAATCACAACTCTGAATATCAGCCGAGCATCACGTAGCAGACAAAGCTAATGAAAAGGATCTCGACGCTGCGCAGAGAATCAAACCACGAGCTAACATCTGACACATTCTACTCCTCTTTAACCCCAAAGGAATGTGCTTATAAAACAGTGTGTTATTGCTGAAATGACAATGCCTGTCTGTCACTGCGGAGTGGCAGTTGGCCCAATAGAGTCTCCGTCCGGTGTTTTCAAGCTGCAGCCCACGGAGGAAGCAAAGGCTGAGGGGGTGAGACAGGAGACCAAGCAGGGCTGGAAATCCCCTTCCCTCAACAGGCCCGACTCGTCTAAGACACACAGGGCCCCGCCGAGACCCACATCAAAGGGGCTGCTGCTGTTCTCATCATCCTCCCTCCTTCTGTCTTTCTATATGTCTCACTGTCCCTCTTTATCCCCTCACCTCTGTCTCTGTTTCCATTTATATGCATGTCTCTTTCACCACTGAGGAACAGCTGCATGTGGAGGAAATGAGATTTTAGAGGTGTAACCAGTAACCTACCTGGGTATTTTTGTTGCACAAGGAAGCCAGGGACTGTTCTGCAGGGTGCCTTCCATCTCCAATACAAACTGTAATCATGTAAGTGTTTATGCAAGTAATTATGCAGTGACTAACCGGCGTGTGCAACCTGACTAATCGCAGAGATATCTGCACACATGGCAGCCAGGTGTGGCGTGGTGTATTTCAGGGCATGGCGTTGGGCGTGCAGTGAATCAGTAGTGAACACGCTTGCTAAACTGGTCTCCTCAGAGCACGAAGCGTCTACTGTCCCCACGCCCTCCACAAGAAATGTCAGGTATGTTTGAAGAAGCCGACAGCTTGAGGCTGGCGCGTGGACACGCGGGCGGGGGAATGGCACAAGAGCTTTTGGGACGGACCCCTTTCACACACACACACGCACACACACACACACACACACACACACACACACACACACACACACACACACACGTGAGCTTGAGTGCAGACGAACATTTGTGCGTTCATGGCTGCTCCAGTGCACATTAAGTCACAAGGAATGGTATTGTGGATCCTGGACTCTGGGTTTTCCCTCTTAATCACTGCTGCCTGGTGACTGCTGCGTGTCTCATGTCTCCCAGGAAGAAGCAGCTCAAACGGATGAAGTCCGCATCCCCTCGGCTGAAGCAGTGCAGCTCACATAGACTATTAGAATTCACACAGGAAAAAACAAAACTATATTTTAACTCATACATAATGTTTTTTTATTCATCATTTTTATTTTTTTTACATTTTTTTTCAGGATTCTGACATTATGTGCTTTATTTTCACACTTTTAATTATATCGATGATATGTATATTTACAATATTTATTTTTTAATTTGAAATGAATTACATTTCCAGCTGAATTTTCTACTAAAATCCTACTTATTTTAACATGTGATACATTGTTTGAACCTGACTGGTGTTGCTGGCCCACAGTAACCCCCGTGAGCCTCTCCTGTTAACTTCAGTGCTGCCCTCTAGTGGACGAACTAGGGACACATCATTTTGCCTGTTAGAGCATCTTCTGACGTTGAGGTGTATACCAGTGGTGTATCTCTACGTGTAGAACAATACAGGTGCATTTGAAGCACAGGTACACTAGAAGTGAATAAATCTTTTAGCCCTTTTCCTGTTGTCAATGATTAAACCTACACGTTTTAACTTTTGTTTAAATGAGGACACCAACACATATATTCGAGCTGACACGGCTAAAACAGAATTTGTTTCAATTTGGTACACGAATCAGGCAGTAAAGCCAAATGCGTCAGTTTACTTTGTGTACACAGGACAGCTGGAAAAAACCCGTACAGTAGTGAAGAAGTACTGTATGTGTAAATAGTTATAAGCCCAAAGGAGTACATGTTGACATGCGTTTCAGTCTGCCGACACCACATAGACCCCTTTTTTCTGTTGCTAAACATGATAGGTGAAGCGTATAGGCGGATATTACTCCCAACACGCTAACGTTGAGTTGTTTTTTTTTTTAAAATGAAGAAAATAAGAGTGAACCGTCACTCACTCTCTGGGACCACAAGTGTTACTTGGGTAAGTAAATATTAACCAAAGTTATATAACAGGTTAATTTGTAAGCTTTGAAGGAGCTGGTAGTTTATGAATGGGTGGAGATGGTGAATGATGACACGTGGCATTAACGTGCTGTGAGTGCTTGGAGGACTTATACCAATATAAAGTCAGTCCATTCAAAGTTCACCATGTGGAGCTTCATGTCAGCGATTTCTACTGAAGACTTGTAGAAAGTTGCTGTGTGGCTCGTAAAAGTCAAAATTCTCTTTTAAACCAAAAGAAACAATCTGCAATGAAAAAAAAGGTCATCAGCCATTTTCTTCCTCACTCGACCTATGACGTCATCGTAAAAGTCACAACAGTGAAACGTGCTGTTGGACTGTGACAACCCACCTCATCACCGGTGTAACAAGGTAAACATTGTGGTAGTTTACGATGTTACTGGTTCTCATGTAGATTCCACTCTCAGGCCTACAGGATATTCCTCCACGCTGTCCAGACTGTGACTCAGATGTGTTGGTTCTGTCAGCAGGGAGGACGTTCAGGGCCACAGGAACCTGAGAAAGGACCCATTGTGCAGCCAGTGGACGGGGTGACTGACCTCAGAACAACACGGGCTCTTTGTTACAGTGACCACGACATCGCCTCACACTGTCCTCCACTATGAGTCTTTCAACAGGCAGACAGACTCCTGCCAACATCGACTGGGAAATAATTAAGATTTCCCATTTGGATCTGATCAGCCTGTTGATACCTATTTTGAAATAGTAAATTGAACTGAAGCGTAACTAAGATTTTGGATAAAGTGCCTCTATGCTGGAAATACAATTGTAATCAAACAAAATGTGGGTCAAACCCTCAGGAAGACTCTGAAGGATTTATATTAAAGTGGCAAAACTGGAATTATAACTTCTTATTTGACGCCCCTGCTTTAAAGTAAATTTATGACAAAGGACCAAAGAATATAAAAGTAAGACGATAACTATGATTTTTTTTTTATTAACAGTTCATGACAGTGTTATTTACCAAATCAATAGAAAATATGCTGAAATTACGTGGTCAAATAAATACATAAATATCAAAAATCTCACTCAAAAAAGTTTCAAATGTAAGTTTGCATGTCTCTCGACAGACTGAGTGTGACAATCACCAAAGGCTCACACACTACATCCTGTGTTCTGGTGTCCACAGTTGATCGGGCAGATGACGAGACACAGAACACCGAGACCCGTTTCATTATGAACAAAATGTCTGTCCGGTGGTCCACAGATGATTTGATAACCGAGGCTGAACCTGCTTAGTGCTTCCACACGGACAGTGAGTGCAAGACAAGCGATTAATGCGCATTAATACAAAAACACAGAGAGCAAATCAACATGTGAGGGAGTGTTGGAAGGGCCAGCTCTGGTGCGGCCAGATGGATCGGGGAATGCACCAGTTGGATCAGATCTGGACAAAACAGCTGTTTTATTTGTTTATTATTTACAACCAATTGGAAAAGTCGACGCGTCCTCACTGAATCAAAGGCTATTTGACGTCTTCAAACAAGTCGGGGGGTCATTTCCAAAACGCAGGCTTTGTCCAGATCTGCACTGACTCGGCTGTATTGGTGATTCAGGCACAGTGTCCGGTCGGCCGGAGGCACGGGGAGCGGCGTGGACCTCGCTCCACGAGCTGGCGTTCTGCTGCAGGCCACAACGCAATAGCTGGATAATGCAACAACCAACCAAAATGGACGCCGGCCGTTCTCGACGAGTTCACAGTGTGAACAAAACTAAGCATCTAAGCAGATAAATTGCAACACCCGAGAACATTTCATGACTCATATTGTAGGTTTTTCATAACACTCACAGAACTCAAAGACCATGTGTTGCTCCATTATCCAGCAGGTACCTTCATACCAGTTGCTACACTGTTGCATAGGGACACTCCTCCACTACTGTCCTGGCCAAAACAACCACAATACAGCAGCACCGCCCATCTCCAGCTGTGTCTACACAAACCAAACGGTGCTTGGTGAAACAAGACGGTGTTCCTTCTTTAACAGACAGACAGACATAAGAGCGCACACGTCCAGTTCTCGGCTCAGTTAGGTTGCTGTGACGATAGCAGGGACCCTGATGGTGCTCGAAGACGCCCGCTTTTCATCCTCCACCTGATAGGTCACCTCGGGGCGAGCGGCGGCGGCGGCGGCGGCGGCCTCGGGCCGGTCTGTCGCGGTGATCGGCTCGTCTTCCTCTTCCTGAGACGGCAGCTGGTCGAAGGACTGCTCCGCCTCCTCTGACAGGCGGTCTTCCTCTTTCTCTTCCTCCCTCTGACACACAGACACCCCCCAGAAGGCATTGCATCAGCCGGGAAAACAAGAGTGCAATAACAGGGATTTATAACTGACCTCTGGGCGACGTACCTCCTTCTTCATCCTGTAGTATTCGTCAATGGCGTACTGGTATTTGGCAGACGTTATCCCAAAGAGGGAGGCCATCCTCTCGCCCAGGTAGTCACAGGCTGGAAGATAGGATTAGGATTAAATACAGTCATTCATTCTCACTAATGATGAAGCGCCTTTGATTTATTTCGTTGAAATTAAAGAGAAAAAACAGCTAAGTGCCATTTGATCTTCGTAAGACGTCACACAGTCAGCAGCTTCAGTAGAAATCATTATGGGACATCTTTTATTGTCGGGATCTTTTTGGCATCGCGCAAATTTGTCAGATTTTCCTCCACCTACCCGAGGTGTAGAGTTTGTTACTGATGCTCTTTGAGGCGCAGCTACAAAACCTCTCGTTGTTTCTCATCCCAGTGACGCACGACGGTGTGAGGAAGACCTGCAGAGCCGCTGCAGAGCGCCGGGCTCGTTTTGTACGTGACATGTTTCCAACAGTGTGAAGGTCATCCCCTAAATATATGAGTGGGCAGGACGTGATGGATGAGGATTTGTTTTTTACAGTGTACAGCGATCTGTGTCGCCGGGTTCAGCTCATCTAACGGTCTGCGCTGGAGGAGGAGAGGGAGCCGCCAAGAGGGTGTCGACTCAGCGTATCGTCACGACTTCCTCAGGGAATTCGGGATTTATTTTCACCAAATCAGACTTGCTGATCGTTGATCGTCATTGGATAACGTGATTTGACATGAGCCGGCCACAGTGAGGCGCAAGAGAGAAACTTGAATCCAGAAGGCGTAGGAAAAGGTTTCATGTGTCTGGCGAGGTGTTGGAATATTTCCCTCACTGAGGTTTTCATGTGTTTGTGTTGTGATGCATCCTGGTACATGCAGGCACATCAGCTTTCTCAGTCAATACAACACGTACTAGGATATGTGTTTCATCAAAGGACTACATTTACCATCAGCACTGATTGGACATCCACATCAAAGATGGCCGATCTTCCCTTTACACACAATCAGTAATCTACAATGAGCAAGTCAACTAAACAGGTTATCCATAAACGGATCATCCAGTGATCCACTCATTTCATATTGTGACACGTTGGAGGTTTTTTAGTTCATTTAAATAATGACAAACACACAAATAGGTAAGTAAATAAGTGACGCACTTAAAAACAGTGTCAAGTAAAGCAAAGCTCTAATTGCACAATTACCAAGCTGCTATAATCCTGATTCATTAGACTGTTGATGAGGTGAAGTGTCTGTTTGTTAGAAGCCCTGAGGACACGCGGTTGTGTCAAGAGATGTTGTAAATGTATATTTATGCATAAAATGTATTCAAACTAGAGGTGAACAATACCTCTGTAGCTTCATGACTCTTCTAACTGTAAACTCAATGATGACTCACTCTAGCACTGAGCTGATTGGTCAGAAATCCACCTGAATTGCACAAGTTTTCATCCTTTCTCACAGCAGAGGTTACCACGGTGGTCTACCGCGGTGAGGATGACAGACAGGTGACGCTTCAAGACGCGTCGGGCTGCGAAGCGTGAAGGGAACGCACCTGAGATGGTGGACGTGGCCGCTCTCCACATGTGAAACCAGAAGTACGGACCCCAGGTCAACTTGGACTGCAACACAACAGCGTAGAGTCAAGCAGAGGCACTTCAGTCAGGGATGGAGTCACGCTCACGCCCTCACAAACACAGAGCTCTACCTCCATCATGTCCTCATTTAGCTCCTGGAACACACACACACACACACACACAAACTCCTCACCCTCGCCGCATCGACCGGGGAGGACAGCAGGTCCTTCCTCTCCGGCTCCCCGTCCCCCCCCTCCTCCTCCTCGTCGGTGCTGTACTCCTCCATGGTCTCCCCGCTGGAGAAGTGGATGATCCTGCGGGGAACCTTCTCCCTCTGCTGCTCCTCTCTCCTGCCCAGCTCGCCCAGCTCCACGCTGTCGAAGCCCGCCGCCGGGCCGGGGCTCAGAGTCTGGCCATCAGCAGCAGGCGTGAGGACAGACAGGGTGTGTTATGATGGGATTATTATGGAATCAGTAACACAAAAGGGAGTCAATGCAGCGTCAAGGTGGGACAAGTTGGAGGAATACACACATGTATATTTCCTGTGTATTATCATGAGAACACAGGGAGCTACAGGCACTGGAGCCATCAGACGAGGAAACACAGCAACGCGTGTGACGCAGGAGAGAGAGAGAGAGAGAGAGAGAGAGAGAGAGAGAGAGAGAGAGATGTGTACCGACCTGCTGCTCCGTGCCCTGTCCGATGGACACGCTGACGTTGGTGAGGTACAGAGACAGATCGGCCATTGTCGCGTCTTCTTTGTATCTGTGGATGCTGCGCCCACGACGACGCGTCTCCTGCGCGCGGACAGACCCGGAAGTGCCGCGCATTCCTCCGTACGTGACGTGCACGGCGCGATGCGGCGTCAAGGGGATGTTATCTATCACGGAACGATTCATTATCCGTGTGGATGTTGAATAATTGGCAGTGAATTAATGTCTCCAATGATATATGAAACAATGCAATTATTTTTTAACAATAGTGAGAAAAATGAATTCTTGAAATTTCCCTCATCCGAGGTTTTATGGGGAGGAGACTTTAAAACTGTGATGGATGAAAAGATGGAGAGATAACACATGAATTAAGAAATGAATATGGTAAGATTGAGCTTATTATTATTATCTGGAGACATATAATGTATACTTGTTAATAAGAATACATCGCAGCAACTCCACAGATGTAATTATCAACATGGAATCAATTAGTCATAACTTTAATGAAGATTACTGGAAAATATTTAAAATGTACGGAAACAATTTAGCCAATTGTTTGGAATAAATAAATATGAAATTAGGAACAGATCTTTATTATTTGCTAAAGCAAACAAAGAAATATAATCTCAAATCCCTACAAAAACAATAAAAGTGAGTCAGCTTGTCTGGAGAAGAGCTGAGATCATCTTCACTGGGACAACATCTGTCCAGAGGTGCTTTGTCACGTCTGGGACGAAGTGTTAAAAGGTGATAAAGGCTCTAAATACCTGTTTATATTAAGAAAACTACGAGCGATTGTGAAAACAAAAGCAATATTCACGTGTTTCTTATAAAAAGATAATATGAAATACTTTAATCACAGTTTAAAATGAGTTTGTAACCAGAACATTTGTTCAACAGAGTTATGGAATAAAACACAGCTCCTGAACGATACCAGCAGCTCTTCAGCAAGGTATGAATATCAAAACCAAAACCAGATTTAACTATTGAGAAAGAGATCAATTAGTCTGTAAACTCTGCAAAGAGATCTGCTCTCTGCTCAAAGGTTCAATGAGGATTTCATTCATTTGTATTTGTAGATTTTTATCAAGCATTTGACACAACGACTGCACAAAATAATCTTTTCACTGTATATAATAACTGTTATCTGTGCATATGACAGTAAAAACATCTTGAATATACATCCATGTGTTGTTGCATAATACAAGGTTGTCCTCTTAGACCCTTCTTATCTATTCTTTTTTCATAAACGATGGCTCTACATGTGAACGAAGGACCATTTCAAGGTGACCTTAATAAATATAAATGATATAAATAAAAATAGATTGTATTATTATGATTCTTATCAAAGAGACATGAGCAAAGCGAGCAGGCAGTATGAGGGTTGTGTCTGTTGTGTTCCCGCTCCAGGAGTGTGAGACCATCACACACCAGGATGCTGTCGTTGGGATCAGGATGAAGGATTTCACAGTCACTTAAACTTCAGAGCTACAATTTAACAAATAACAAAAACATTCACGATGTGGATGATGAGCGATCTTTCATCTGCTGGTAGAAGAGTTCTGCTATCAAAAGCTGAATATAGACCAGTCTGTGTCTTCTGATCAATGCACATGCAAAGAAATAGAGACGATCGTATTTCATTTTATGTGGAGGAACAAATGTTCAGGACATATGTATAAATAAAATAAATGGAGGTACATTTTGAAACATGTATTAATACTTTTAAAGTAAATAGACTGTACTTGTACATATCTGTATAGTCTTCCAACCACTCAAAGCTCTTGAGCTCTACATGTCATCATTCAGGTGGGCGGGGCTCCGTCAGGACCATCGAGCTTTCACACACTGCAGGAACAGCCTGCGCGGACACAACAGGGTTAAGTGTCGAGCCCAAGGACACAACGGCATGGACTCGTGCAGCCAGGGACGAAGCATCGATCCTTTGATTGAAGGATGACCCACTCTACCACTGAGCCACTGCTTATTGATGAGGGTGTGTATCATATGTTCTATGTGTGTATGTGGTTGGCAAGTGTGTCGCGTGATGCAGCGGCTTGGAGCCAAAGACACATTCCCCATCAGGACAATAAAGTATATTTCATCTTCAAGACAAAGACAACATCTGGAATACCTTCCCTTAATATGTTTTTAATTGGGTATAATTTAGTTTCTGCCAAAATGTTTACACAAAGTTGCTAAATGACCTGCACATGTTCATAAACACGCTCTGCTGGCCTGAACACTGATTTCCAAACATCATTTTATTTGTACTTATTTGAAGTAACACAAATATTCCATTTAAAAATAAATGTGAAATGGATGGTGTTCTATTGGTTAAAGCACTTCTTAACGCTGATGGGCAGTAACGCACCTACAACAACATCCTTTCCAGTTTCCAGTTCCAAAACAATACACAGTGTTGTGCTTTGCTCAGGTGAACGCAGCTTCTTCCTATTAATAGTGCCGTATTCTTTGAAGAAGCTGACATCACCAAGAATACATACACAGGAAGTGCAGAGCTGTAACTCCGCCCCTGGGATTCATTCGGAGTCTTCTGGGGCTTTTCTTTATAGAGATATTAATTGGCAGAACATTTAGCTGGGGGACACATTGTGTCACA
The DNA here is from genome assembly GCF_023055335.1 of Clinocottus analis. Classification (NCBI taxonomy): domain Eukaryota; kingdom Metazoa; phylum Chordata; class Actinopteri; order Perciformes; family Cottidae; genus Clinocottus; species Clinocottus analis. The sequence continues at coordinate 16,402,336 of NW_027175876.1, forward strand.
CATTTGAAGCAGCGTCCTTCAACATTGCATCACTGCATGCAAAGCCACATCTTGTGAGTCGCTCCAAACCTGAGTTTCCATGTTCCCACCACCAGGTGTCAGTAGAGATCCATTGCACGCAGCAGTGAGCTCCTCTGAGGCCGTCTGAGTGAGCAGTGAATGATTTGTTTCTGCATCCTGAGCCTCAGCAGAAACGTTCGAGAATCAATTATCACTCTTTAGTTATGCGCTCTCGCCCTGGAGAGCCGCAACGATTCTTCGGCAGGAAGAATTCACTGGAGGTCACGCTCTCAGACCTATGATGTCATCAGTGTTAACTCTCTATACACGTCAGCCTCATGCGGGGCTTCGGCCTACAGAACAAAAGGAAATCAGCTCTATTTCAAAACAATTCTATTAGTTGGGAGTCAAAATATGCGTCATCATCTCCAGAATATCCTCGGATTATCCCCCATGTAAGTACTCTGAGATATTATAAGATGAGATATGAGGTTTTACTGCCTCACCTCTTCTCACCTGGTTTGTTTGGCTTGTGTTGCGGTTCCTCGTCGGCTCCGTCCTCTTTCCTCTAAACAACTGACAGCGGCATTTAAGCAGGCTATTTGTAATCAGTCACAGGATCGCTCAGGTCAGCTGTTTATCGGACAAAACAGTATTAATCTTGAGCTGTCAAAAGTTATGGATTTCTCCAAAGGGTAAAATCACATGCACTGGGATGCATCTGTTGCGTCTTAGGAAAAGGTTACTTCCATCGGAGGAGCTCGCTGAACCCTGAGAAGCTGCAGGTCTTACACTCTGGTTCACTGCTAATAAATAAATTGCACGTACAAGTTGTAGCCAAACAAACTGTTTTTCATGGAGTGTAAATAAAAGCAGGGACACACACAGTTAATATTTGCTCAATGGTTTTAATCTACCTGTTTAAAAGTACTGAGAGATGCTCTGTGAGGTATTTGGACAGTTACAGCAGCCCAAAAGGCTCAGTAAATCAAGTTTATTATGGGTTTTGTCAGTGAGCACTTTTTTGATTGGATTCTCACCTTAAATTGCCCTCTCCGGGGTTCACTTGAAAGTGGCATGAAATCACATGTCTCGGGCTGCCCAGGGAGCTGTTGTTTCATGCAGATTTGATCGGCGCGTTCTCTCCTGCTGACTGGAGCCAAAACCAAGCGGGTAAATCATCCAGGACGGGATACAACTGCACCAAATAAGGCGTAAAAACAGGAGCCCAGGTGGTAACGGGTGTGTGGATGTGTTCACCTTCTCTGGCTGTTAAATTTTGACAACTCGGGTGCAGATATCAGGATTGCATGGAGCTATTATTCCTCAACCTTGAGCAGAATTCAGTCAGCTGTATCCTTGAATTGTGCGCGCACTATACATGTCTGTTTCAGAGTTCTCTCTCATTGCATTCAGATTGTTATTCCTTTTGAGTGACGTGAGCTCTGCTGTTGGCGTGGGTCTGCTCTCTCACTGGTCCATTCAACTCCAGATAATTATGGGTCTTTATGGCCTCACAACATGCTTTCCTACCGAGGTTGTAAGAGTGTTGTTAACAGCTCTGCAAAACACGGGAGCAGCCATGGAGGAGGGCTTCGAGAGGCGGCAAATCAACAAAAGCAGGCAATGTGAAATGCACATTCCCCATGGTTACATGCAGTACATTTACTCAATGTTAATAAAGAAAACAGCAGACGTCTTGCAGCGTGAACAGGGATCTTGCCAGGGGGAAGAGGAGGGTTAGGAAAGGCAAGACCTCGCGCCGAACTCGAATATTGTCCTAGTGATTCTGGAGGAATCCTCATCCGATATTGGTATAACCCTTCGGTCATTTATCTGTACTCCTCCATGGTCTCCCCGCTAAATTCTTAGGTTTCTGTGTTATTTATCTCTTCAAAATACGCTATAGTTTTTTTCGAGGGTCTTTTATAGCTCGCGCTCTCGGTCCCCCGGTCACGGTGTTGGGTGGCTTCCTGTTTTATTTTGTAGTTTATCCTCTGTGCCTCTGCACTTCCTGCCCCTGTGAGCCTCGTTCCTTATTGTGCGCATGTGTCTCCTGATTGTCTGATTGTCGTCACCTGTGCTTCCTCGTTGCTTCCACGTGTGTCTCGTTACCTTCCCTTTGTATTTAAACCCTGTTTGGCTCCAGTCCCCTTTGTCAGGTTGTACTGTGTGTTACCCTGTTCCCAGTGAGTAGTACGGCGCTGTTTAATTATAGTGGTTTTTGTTCAAATAAATTACTTTTAACTGTTGCATGGGCATTTGGGTCCTCACTCTCCGAGCGTCCCGTGACACCGCCACGGTGGGCTGTAACGTATATCGTCTACACCTTCTCTCTACCTCTTGACACCATTTCATCATTATTACAAACCTCTTCACCCGAAGATACTTACCTTAAGTCTCTTTGGTAGATTCAGTCGTTACTTCTGTATCTCGCAGTGGACGGACAGGGAAAAAGGGTGAAATCGTTCTAGAGAACCAGAACTCTTTGTTTGGTTTCAGTCACTCACAAATTGTAAGGACGAGTTTTATTAAAGTTCATATCACATAAAGCCATTTAAATTCAATGAAGCAGTTTCAGTGTCACAAGTAAGTAAAAGAATATGAATTTTCTAGTAAAGATTCTTATTAAGTCCAGTTTTCTCTCAATCTGGTGCAATCCCTATCAGGACTAAGATGACTTCTTTTTTTTTCAGACTGAGATCTGGTGAAAAGGTCTTTCTCCTCTCTGGGCATCAGCTCGTGTACCTCACACACACTTAACCCCGCCTCCTTTTCTTCAAGGGTCAAACCTAGATCCTGTCTCTAAGGTCAACCACTGAGGGTTTGTTACGCTGGCTGCTGCATCCTGTTACACGGGAGATCTTTTATGATCTAAAAAACAAACAGTATCTATGTTCAATGGTTAGACTGAAAACTAAAAGGGTTACACTTTTTTACTTATTTTCCTTGATCGCTCAACAGCCTTGAAAAGATTTATTTTCTTACTTCCTTTCGTTCTGCTTTAAACCTCCGTTTCTTACACTAACATTTATATTCGTCCAACAAAATGGTTCATTCACTGGTGAACCTACCTGCAGAAAGTGGAAAAAAGAAAACATCCAAAGCTCCACATACAATTTCAACTTTTTTCCACTTCAGCACGCGGCTTTGGACAGGAAGCTCCATTGAAGGCATCTGTCCGGCCTCCGAGTGACCTGAGCCTTGTGCCAGGGGGAGACGCTGACATGGACGGGGAGGCGGGTGGACGGGGTCATCCACGATCGAGCATCCGTTCTAAATCCCACGCGCTGCTCCTTTACCTCCTCACACACTCACGAATGTCTCAGCACAGACAGGCACTGACATGCAGGTAATGTGCTCGCTCTGTGCTTTAGCTCAAGGTTATAGTCACTAAATGGCTGAATTAGTGAATGACCGTGTTACTTTTCATACAGCTGAACTCGTATTATGAGTTATATTTGTGCAATAACTCTGCCTTTTTCATATTTTCAAAAAAGGCATTAAAAGAAGGATTTAAAAGTTGTGTATTGGCAAGAGCCAGACAATCTAACTCATACATGCAATAGGCTTTGCTGTGCAGCAGCGCAATGCCGTGCCCATTTATAGACTTAAGATTACTGCTGCAAAGCATATCACGCTTTCCCTTCTCACACGAGACAGAAAGCAGTGTACGACGGTAACGGCAGGTTCACCGTGCGGACGACAAAACAGACTCGCCAACAGAAAATACAACTTCGGATGGCAGATTTATTTCAGCTGTAGCTCGCTAATTAAGCTAAAGTTGGCAAATCTGTTTCCGGCTGCTTTGTTTATGTTTACAGCTAACTGGGATTTGACGCCATCTAGTGGGGAGGCGGCAGATTGCAACTAACTGAAACTGAACAGTTAATTCTAAGGTAACAGAAAAAACACCTTATTTTCAGCTGATTATACTTACAAATGTTGTATATTTCTGCTAAAAGATCCCCCTGAATGCTGTTCCTTTAAAACAGTAACGTTGTAAAACAATTGTCTTAAACCTCCACTTAATTAACATGATAGCAGAAAGACTAAAATAAGACTTTCTCCACAAAAATTTAAACCTTTATTTAACCATGAAAGTCCCATTGAGATAAAAAAAACAAACTCTTTTTCAAGGCAGAATTAGCCAAGACAGGCAGCGGCATAAAAAACACACAGAAAACATAGAACAAGAGAAGTTAAAACAGTGAATTTAAGAAACATTTACATTTTTGGGGAACCATTCATTCTAGATTTAAAAGCGGTCAGTGGGATCAGTTCTTTAAGCTTTAAAACATTCTGCTACATATTCAATGTTGAGGGGTACACAAAAACCCTTTTCCCATTTTCGTTCTGGCATTGGGGACGGTGAGCATAAAAACATCCCGAGAACGCAAAGAGTGTTGTCCGACACTTCTCTGCATGATGAAAACACACAGGTAGTTTGGGAGCAAACCAAGGATGGCCTTCTGAATGGCGTGACGAGTCTCATATTGCAGCCTCATGCATGCCGCTTCAACACCAGCAGAGATAGTAAACAGTCTTAGTCAAATATTTCAACATGCCGGTTGCCAAACGGAGGGATCATATGCAAATGAAGAGAGCCTTTAAAAGCTGACATCAGAGGAGCATGCCACACAAAGGAAATGAGGTGGCATCTTTTCAGCAACAGAGAGGGAGAGAATATTAAATACCAATTCGCAGGATATTTGGGCACCAGCTGTGCTGATGAAAGGCTTTCTCTGCTTACTCTGCTTTTGGGTGGATTTTGGAAGCAAATGTAACCACAGCAGAATGAAGAGCGAGGAAAAGGCACACAGGAGTATCAGGGCTTTATACGCCTTTTACAGCGTGGTAGAACTCGTGTGCTGCAACAGATGCATCTGATTTGTTAATAGAGCATAAACCATGATGCAGAAAAAGCAAACAACCTTCTATGATGTGTGCGTGGATCCTCAGAAGCACGCTGCGCTTAAGAGCTGCTGGAAAACTGGGAGGCTTTCAGTGAATAGAGACTTTTATTTGATTAAATATACAGACTAGCTTGTCACCCATCAATTAGAATAGCTACATTTACCAACTTTACCTGCATTATTCATGCAGTAGCCTACGGACGTATACGGTTTAAATGAAGGGACTGCGAGATGGTGGACTAGTTCTTCTGTTGGGAAAGCAGAAGTCTGTAAATAAATACAAAGGAATATCGCAAATATCTTTCTACATTCATACATTTCACTTTAGAACGTATTCGTAAAATATGAATTGTCACTCAGGTTGTGACGTGCATTTGTAAAACAGTTTCACACATGTACAAACTGCTTGTGCATAGTAATAATTTAAATCCAAAATGTTTCATCTTAAGTTTATTTCAGAAGCATGAAGCACACTTCTCCAAGTAAACATTTATAAACTATGATATGTATGTATTCAGAAGAGAAAACGATCTCCTTGTATCTAAATCACCACCTCTGACTCTCTGAGGAGTTCATCTTCTCTAAGTAACCCCCGCCCTCCAAGGAAACTGTCTATCACAGAAATCCATTTTCCCATGTTTGTCCAGACATCAACACATCTAGTTAACTCCGGGCCTCTGTGTTTGTATGTCCATATTAAAACAGCTCATTACAACTGAATCAACAAAGCAAAAGGGCAACGATGTAATAATGTTCTCCGCATGCAGAGAAAAAGACTCGTTCTACTGTGTATATTGATTTGAGGTTGTTTCTTTACGCACTTATATCTCTAAACAACTTGACTTTAAATAGCTCAAACTCCAATCCTGCTCGTCTGGGCTCTCAGCGCTGAGTGACTTTTGAGTTATTCAATATGTTCCAGACATAAATTGATATATGTGAAAGGTGTAATGCTTCAAAGAGACACCAAACGTTGGCTGGAATTATTTACAGGTTTAGTAAAGACGGGCCCAGAGCTGCAGACATCATAAATAATCATTTTTGGAAACTATGAGCATGGGGTTCATTTCCTCATTTTTCCCAGAATACATCTGGCCACCTCTGTTCTCACGTTCATCCTGACAATTTCTGACTGGATGGCAGGTCTCCTCCACACTCAGCTACATGACTGTTACTGAAACAAGGTAACTAAGCATCAAAATTCATTTGATGGATCTGGATAAACAGGATGCAAGAGGGCCTCAGTGATTATATAAATGCAGAGTACAGGATACCAGGAAGGTAATGACACCGCAAATCATTGTTTTCATGTTTTAGACACGCGCGTCGGCGACGCACGCTACAGGCGACGCGCGCTACAGGCGACGCACGCTACAGTCGACGCACGCTACAGTCGACGCACGCTACAGGCGACGCGCGCTACAGTTGATGCGCTACGGGCCTCGCGCTACAGACGACTGGTGACACGCTAAAGGCGACGACACACAACAGACGACACGCTACAGGCGACACGCGACACGCTACAGGCGACACACTCCAGGCGATACATGGCACACTCCAGACGACGAGATACAGGCAACACGCTACAGGCAACAAGCTACAAACGACACGCTACAAATGACACGCTACAAGCGATACGCTACAGGCGACACGCTACAAACGACACGCTACAAATGACACGCTACAAGCGATACGATACAGGCGACACGCTACAGACGACACGCTACAGACGACGAACTACAGGTGACACGCAACAGCTGACACATGGCACGCTACATCTGACACGCTACGAACGACACACTACGGGCGACACGCTACAAACGACATGCTACAAATGACACGCTACAAGCGATACGCTACAGGTGACAAGCTACAGACGAACCACGACAGGTGACACCCTACAGGTGACACGCTACAGGTGACAGGTGACATGCTACAGGCCAAAACACTGTCTTTAATGTACTGGTCATGCAGAGATTCTGGGCTATTTTGCTGCCATCACACGTCTTCTTTCTCACCAGTGAAGAAAACCTCCTCAATACACATGCAGATGTTTATTTGACTACTTTTTCTAAGTTCACCAAACGTTATCATCAGATAATGCCTCATTCGTGTATTTAAACATAGGCTTTTACAAAACGTGTAATAAAAAAATGGTGGTCTTGTAATTTCCTAATTAAGTAATTAACTGTGGATTTTTCATTATGATGATGATATGTCATTTTACAATCCATATTGTAAAGGTTGTTTTGTCTAATTGACATTTTTCTCCACTTGAGGTGCTCTTACATCTTCCACACTTCACGGTTTCATTCCCCTCTGTATTCTGAAGGTTTTCATCATTCATAGTGTGATTCCAAGGACATCCTGTTCCTAAAATAATGGTGAGAATGGATTTTCATGGCTGTAGTTTCTGATTTATAGAGAGACAGAAACTTTTAATCCAAAAGTAACAGTCAATATTAACTGGACAAGGGTTATTGTGACATCTATCACACCATGTTTACACTGTAATGTATGAATCAGCCATGTTTGGACCAGCTGGGCTGTTTGTGTTCTCAGATCAGTTCTGAAGGTTTCCCTCCCATCAGGATTAGCTGGTCTTGCTGGATTTCATGAAATAATAAGATACAGGAGCTGGAAGCTGATGCCGGTTCCAGTGAATGAAGTGAACTTCACCGGCCCGACCGAGCTGTTAGCGTTCACAATCCTTTTAATCTCTGTGCTGCATGTGTCGTACCCATGACCCTGAGCTTATATGGGTTCACTAAGCAAAGGGAGAACAATGAATTGTGTTGCATGTTAGTTCTGGTCCGGTTCCACGCTGAATCCTTCCAAACGGATCAAAAGGAGCAAACAGGAAGTTCTACAAACTTACAGGTAACCCTTTGATCGGACAGCTTTCGGGTGAATCAGATTGTGACAGTTGTCGTGCAGCGCCGTAAAGCTCGCGATGTGTGTACGTGTGGTGTTTGGTGTTTCCACAGGATCACAGAGACAACTGATCGTAAGTATTATCAGTATGATTAGACTGCAGACTGCTCGATGCAGGATGAAAAGGAGACGTCTTGTACAGTGATGATCAGGAGCTTATTAGCAACTGAGCCCCGTCTCGTACTTTTGAATGAACCTAATGACCTGACAAAGTACACAACGGGAGTTTGAACAGCTTTTGACCCATCAACCAGATAATACCCACGTACATACACAACCAGGATATACACATGGTCTTATATAGACCGTTATAAGATCACTTCCTGGTCTTGGTTCTGCTTGGTCTGCACCAGGGTTCGGTTCCCATCAGCCCAAATGAACTGGACAAACTGAGTTTGTTTAGACGGAACCAAAAATGTACCATTTTGCTTCCCTTTATTATCTTACCGTCTGAACTTAGTTTCCTCTCTTCGGGGGTTCAGTGAATGAGACTTAAGGGCTCTCTGTCAGCTTCTACTAAATTAAAATCACATTTTTCTCCGGAACATTTTGCCCTTTTCGATGTCATTTATCTCATGTTTCTTTCTGGGCTCGGAAATATAAAAATTTGCTGGAGTGGACCTCTCTTCATGCGTGCATGCTCATGCATACAATGGAGAATCGGCAATGAGATAAAGACGGAGAGAGAGAGAGAGAGAGAGAGAGAGAGAGAGAGAGAGAGAGAGAGATTCACAAACCGCTCACTACTCTGCTGTCAGACATCTGCAGCTTCTGAGCTCTTCACAAATCAGAACAGGCTGCCTCTTCTTCCTCAGACAGGTCGGAAGACTGGCTGTCAGAACATCTATCAGTAAAATACATCACACACACACACACATGCACACACACACACACCTCTGACATGAAGATGAATGGTACACATCAATGTTTCCATCTCCTGCTCACTACGGAGGGGCCTCTGCTGCAGAGAGGAGCCAAGTTCTCCTCACGCAGCTCTGTCATGACCATGAAAATGACTTATAATAATTCACATTACGCGTCTGTGCTTAAAGGAGAGGTTCTGTAACGTGCAGAAAATTGGCGCGGAGGAAACATGGGAAAATGTGCTCAGAAGCAGGTGGTGGAAGCTTTACCGTGGAAGAAGCAGTTTTATGAATCGCGCCCTGAAGTCGGCATCTGAGACGAGAGCGTCGTCTGCTGACATCCTGAGTGCGTCTGAACAGAAAGCAGAACACAACACACGCACGCACGCACAATCGGAGGATTATTTGCGTTTGAGCTCGGCACAGACCTCATGCCTCACGGACCTGCGCTGAGTGATTGGCAAATGAAAGAGGAACCTGGAGACACGGAGGGTTTGAAGGCCGACACACTTTCCTGATAGATGAACTGAAGCTCAGTGCGGAGTTTGGGTTCATAATTCAGCTGCCAAGTCTCTGTAATTATGCCAAGGATTTGTTTGTTGGACTCCAATGAGAGCACAGCAATGCGTTCACTGACATTTTGTCTGGAAACTGAAACATTTGTTTCATCAGCTGTGCAGATTTGTTTAAAAAAAAATTGTTTTGTTTTGTTTGTCTTCCCTTTTTTTGTTTTGTATATAATATTCATTTGAATTTCCTCTGTCATTTAGATAAAAAAGCAAATACAAAACAAACAAATAATTAGGCTGTTATTAATTATTGATGATTCGAATTGTATTTGTCTGTTAACTCCAGCAAAAGTTTTCTAATTTATGTAAATAACCTTTTCCACCAGAACTTTATCATTATGAATAATAACAAAACAATCATTATCTTTTCCTTCAGCCATAGCTAAAGGCGCTATTCTTTTGATCGAGCTTTCTCTTCTTTTTTTTCACAACAAATGACACAACAAGTGAACTCAGCACCCCTTGAGTAACCTCTGCCTGCAAGAGCAAGCCCCAAACAAGACCGAGCCCTCAACAGAGCGGCCATGGAGGATCCCGGGGCCAAGGAGGGGATGGGGGGGGACGCAAACAAAGATTGTAGAGTTCAAGGGCCCCAAATTGGGGCCAGAGAAATGTTTCCGTCACTGACCAACCACAGCAGCGCAGTTAGACGTGTCACGCTGCTGTCCTGTCGCTCTGACGGATGGACGTTGGTGAACCTCGGAGGAAAGTCTGACATCTCCGCCTGGCTGCGCGCCGGGTGCCGGACCTCGGATGCCTCTCGTGTGCACAAATGAATGTGTGGGCAACGCTGCGTTCCTCTGGAGGCGGCATGCGTTCTCCCACATCCCTCTCTCTGCCTGTAATTAGCCGTCCTGATGAAACAGGGGTTTTGCTGGCGCTTGCAGGATCAAACAGTGATGAGCAGGCAGCTCTCTTCACAGCACACTGCGGACGCCAGGTGGCCGTCCTTGAGTTGAAGCCCGGGCGATGGGCGAGCGTGCATCTGGAGGGCAATTAATCCGAGAGAGACAATTGTGATGCTATGTGACGCCACTCCTGCAATCACAATTACGAGAGAGATACGGAGTCCTCGGGATTTGATGGAGGCTTTGATTTGTGATATTAAGGATTCGTAAATGTCTAGCAAGTTTTGTCTCTGACTCCTTTTTTGCATTTTTGGGTGTTGTGAGTTAAGATGTCCTCCGCTGATGGGTAGGAGCTGACTCTATTACGGCATCTTCTTCCATCCCACGTTTCACAAAGACACAATGATGTAAGTCCGCATACACACATCTCTGTCTAAACCTGCTTTAGATCGGAGACCGAGTGAAGAATATTACTCTCTTTTTGCTGTTATTTCTGTGACGGCATGAAGGACCCTTTTAAGTTTTTCTCACCAACATTATACTTGATTTCATTGTCCCGTGAGTCATTCTTCTTGTCTCTGCTTCATCATCCTCATTAAATCAGATTGTTATCTGTTTTGCAAAACAGAATAGATCTTTCTAGTAATTAGTGAAGGACAATTGTCCTCAGGGAGCAAATCACCTTTGGCTGCAGCAGCTCCCCCTTCTCTTTCTCTACATCTATCAGAAAGCAGCACTGGTTACACGCACTAATTAATGTTCGCCTGTGTTTCTCACATGGGTTTTCATATTTCACAACTGCTGTGTGATTGATTGCCATTGAAATTTGGTGCAGACCTTTATGCCCCCCGAATTACCTCCGAAACTAACGGGATTCACATTAGCCTCAGCTGTACTTTGTGTTTAGCGCTACCACATGTTAGCATGCTAACATGCTAAGCTGATATGGTTAACATAGTAAACGATAAATACATTGTTAAATGTTGGAAAATAGTTTGAGTCGATTCAAAACTGTAAATCCAATTCATATTTTTGGAGGTCCATGCCAGAATGTACAGTCTGTTTTCCATTTATCTAAATATACATTTTTTTAGGAAGGATTTTGAAGGGCAGGGTCCTACAAAAATATGCTGGGAAGGTTTTACATTTTTTTTCAAATAAAGACATATGATTTTGCCCTCCATCCCAATCATTTCCATGCAGTCCGTCAGCGGCAGGAAGTGAATGCAGCATTGAGCCCGTCAGCGTCTGCAGCTCTCGGTGCACCGGAGCTGAGCCGAGTGCAGCGCCCGCTGTGCAGAAAGGTAAAAGTGGCTCACCGTGAGGACGATTCTGTCCCTTGATTACATCTTGTATTTAAATTTCAAGAGCTTGCAGCGGGTAGATTCGTGGTCACCGTGCTCTCGGGTATTTTATCCCGACAGACTGAAGGCAACGTCGGACCAGGAAGAAGGAACTTCTCTCTTGTGTGAATTACTTGCAGTTAAACAGCAGCACATGATTGCCCCCAGGCTGAGCAGCATTATACGGAATATTTAACCTAAAAATAACTTTGAAACTGTCAAAACAAAATCTAAAGTTGTTGATCAGACTGTTTTCTAGGATAACTTCCAACCCATACTGTTACAGTGATGTCAAATGACTTGACTGCAGTTTCCCTCCCTTTTTCCCTTCAACTTTCACTTGAAACTGTCATCAACGCAGCTCCACCGCGACGATGAAACTCATTTATAGCGTGTAGTGGCCGACTGCCTCGGGGCTGAAAGCAGCTGTGCTGATTTGACGCTTTTGGCTTTATGAGGCGGAAGCCTTTGTGAGAAAGAGAAACGCTCGGTGTAAACTGTCATTAAGGAGGTAGCACTTCGTTTACACTTTGGAATCCTGTCTCCTGCGCCAACACAAATGCTGAAATAGAGGTTATAATTGGCCATCGTGCAACGATAATGGCCGTCATGTCAGTTCTTCACAATGGGCTCACTCTCCTCTTATCCCCTTGATTCCTTCCCTCCTATGCCGTCTACTCTCCAATCACAAAGCAAATAGACAGAGTAAGACACAAAGACGCTGACGGACGGATCGGAGACAGAAGAGTACAAAAAAAAAAAGTCGAAATTCGGAGAGGGAGGGAGGGGAGAGGCGAGGGAGAGGACAGGAAAGGGTTGAGGTGGTGGAAGAGCAGAGGGGGAGAGCGAAGAAGAGGATGTGTGAGTGTTGATTGCGCAATGACTCAATGATTTTACAGGCCAAATCCAGAACTGTTGACTTGTCTCATTAACTGGCTTATTGACCTGAATACATCTCACGTTCATGAAACTACTCAGTATTTACTCATTCAAAGACTGACTGGATGCAACGATTGATTTTCCTTCAGGATGTTTGCGTCACAGTGTATTGACAACACAATTGCGTCATAAATGTAAAATATATTGCTATGATCACATGACTTGGATGTGAAAGGCGTCCCCCGTAGTGAGAGATGGCTCGACTGCAGTTAAACCCCAAAACCTGAAACAAAGAGCTGAGAGATGTTCTCTCAGCTCTTTGTTTGGATGTTGTGATTTTGGGGGTCACAAATTTACTGTTGTAGCTCAGAGAGATTCCTTTTCTGCCTCAACAGCAACTTTTAGCTCTACAAACCACCATGGCATAGTGACCACGCTCGATCTGCCCAGCAACAAACAGCCGCCAGGACCAGTGAGCAACGAGCTGGTGAACATAGTGGAGTATTAAGCTGCTCAAAAAGCCAGCTATTTGCCTTAAGGGGTTGGTGTAGATTCAAGCAGCGCTAAAAAGGAGAGTAAATGTTGGACTTGCATTTGCCAGATGGCCATAAACACAAACGCTAATGTTGATGTGTCTGCTGGATGGCGGTCACAAACTGGACTGCACTGGCATGACCAAAGAGGGAGGCGTGCACAGCCAAGCCAATTATACATTCTGAATTTACTGAGCAACATAAACGGGGGACTTGAACTCGTGGCATGTGGAATCAGTGAGTTCAGCAGTTTAGGTGTGGCACATGAGTGGATGAGGGTCCACGCAACGCTAAATATGCAACTCCTTAATAACAGGTTCAACATTTCAAGCTAAAAGGTGATGATAGGTCCCGTGCTGTGTTCGCAGCTCATTTGTGCGGCCAAAGGGGCCCAAAAAAACATAAAGAATAGTGTACTCAGTGGAGAGCAGATTGCTGCCAGGTGTGTCTGCAACGACCACTGCTGCACTTTATGATTTAATGAATACGACCCACGATTGGCTAATCCCACGTCTAGACACAAATTGGCTGTAAGGTGTCTTGTAAGTCATCGTGCAAGACATCACACACAACCCTGCCAAACACAAAATAAACTCAGCGAGCTGTGTGTCTGTGCCGCGGTGGCTGATGCATGCACTCTGCTGTGATTTAACAAGCGGCCCCTACTGGCCAGGGGCCGGTGAAGAGTAGTAAGCGAGGAGTCAGCAGGCAGTCAATTGCAGTATGACAGACAATAAAAGGTGTTTTGAAAACACGAGAGGTCTTGAGCGTGCAGCCAGACAGGACAAGCAAAAAATGCAGTTTACTGAATCATATTCACAGTAGCTTTGGACGGACACAGAGCTGCACACTCACTCACAAGCGGCCGATTGCACGGTGCTCCTGGTGGTGATGCAAAGTTATTTCTGTTTTAAATGGGGGTCCATGGTCATGGAAGCCCATTTCAGCCACAACAAAAGGTCATAATTATGACAACAACAAATAATCATAATGATAAAAAATAGAAGAAGTCATTTTTTTGTGGTCATAATTATGACTTTTCTTTTTTTTGTCACAATTATGGTTTCTTTTTTTTCTGGCGGAAATGGGCTTCCATACATGGCAGCTCCTGTTGTTCATTTATAGTCAATTCAATAAACTGAACACATATCTGATGTTACGTAGCGTTGTACCGGAGAACCTTTTTGTGACAAAAGGACAATACAGAAAACATTAGGCATCTTATTAAAAATAATGAGACCATGACAGACATAACTTAATGCTGATGGTATCAGGCCATTTGTATTAGGATAAGAAGCTATTAAAAAATAAGAAAAGATGTGTTTGAAATAGTCCTACATTTTCTTCCAGAACTCTAATGTTATGCTCTTCAAACTTTCTGTGTTTTTTCTAATTTCCCTCTTGAATCCTCATCCGACTTCCTCCTATGTTCTGTTGCGTTTGACCGAATGCATGCAGCAACTCTGTAAAAGGGAAATACAACCTGGCATTGATGGCGGCGTCCCCACAAGCGTCCAGTAATCAGAAAGACATTTGTAGACCCGGAGAGAGCAGAAACAAAGGATCGAGTTTTCCTGCTGGCTCTCGGTAGGAAATCTGTAATGTGAGGGCAGAGGGCTCGGTGGGCTCTTGTCTGATAAGTCAGGTCATTCTGTGTTAGTTGCATTGATGAAAAAAAAATCCTTTAAAGGGTTTAAGTTTCACGCTGCTGAAGTCAATACTTTTTCTGTTGGGTGCAGCGGCCTTTTATCTTCTCTCTCTTTTCCTGTTTTCTATCCGTCTTCATCTGTGTTGTGCTAATTCCTCCTTTCTCTCTGTGCTTCTGGTATCTCTGTCTAGCTCTTCTAATTTCTATATATCGCTCCCTTTATTTTCCACCTACCGTACCTGTGCTGAAGGGCATCTATACCAGTCCACAGTGGAAAATATATTACACCAGAGACGGGGATGAAAATACCAACCTGACAATCAATTGGCTTCCAGACTGTGTCTTGAATCATAATCTATCTCCATTGTTGATTTCATCTCCTATTTGCAGAAATGTTCTTCAGCAGTAAGTCTGCACTCGTCTCAATCAATGATTCACATTGCTCCCCCCCTCCCCCCCCCCGTCTTCCTGTTCACCTTAACAACTCACGCTTGATGCTTGAAATGTAATATCGACACGCGACAAGCAATGCCCACGGAGGTGGGTTTTGTCGCGTGCACATCGTGACTGTCAGAGCGTTTACCCATGAAGAAAGAAAGAAAAACAAGCTCATCGGCACATGGAAGTCGCTTCACGGCGTGCGGGGACACAGACTCCTTATGAAGCCCTGCAATAATATGAGTGGAGGTCATTTCTATGATTTGTAAAAGTATGAAATGCAATGACACGTACACTGCGGATGGTAAACGCGTGCTCTGTGCTCAGAACGTGAGCGGCTCAATGAAAAGACGTTTTACGTCTCACATGTTGTTTGTCTCTGCACAGATCGAACTCAAGCAATTTCCACTTCAAGGTTGCATCGACAGTGATAGACATATCAAGAGCTCACTTTATTTTCTTCCATCTGTGGCCACTTTTAAAGCAATTCTCGTCAGCAGGGAGTGAAAGGAAACTATTGGCTGGCTGGTAATATTGCTTATATTATACATTAATATTGGTTATGATAGTATGAACAATGTAGACATTGGCTGTTTAATTGTTTCAATGATTTGAGAGTTAGCATAAGTCCAAGAAAAATATGAGCAGTCTTCACAATTTCACAGTTTAGACATAAGCTGTTTAACTGGTTCAACTATTTGTAAGAATAAAATGAATAAAGACATCCATTGTTTTAACAGTTATGACAATAATTATTTTAATAGTTAGCAAATTAAATGAATGAGCTGTTTTAATTATTGAGACATATGATACAGAATTAAAAACACGTGATCTGCTTCTAAATGATTTATTCTACATAATATAATAATACATTTATTTGTTTAGCGCATTAAAAGGTACTTAAAGGCACTTAACGTGGTAAATACAGTAACAATACGAGCAATTACAATATATAAAGAGAGATTACATAACAGTCAGAAACAAAACAAAACACAATGATAGCATCACAAGTTAACCCGTCAAAAACTGTGGAACCAGTTTTGGCTCCTTTCCTCTGTGTTTGAGTCGTTGTAGGATCCCCAAATTAATTCCAATATGTTTACTGTATGTATTTGTTCAGTAAAGTCTTGCGAAAAAAATGTATATTAACATCCAGCATGATGTGAGCCAGATTCCCCAAAAAAGCCTCCTGGAGCGTCAATAAGACAACTTTTTGGAAAGATTAGGACCTAAAGAATCAGAATCTGCAACAAAAATCACAATAAAACAAAGTCTTGTCCTGTTAGGAAGGAGTTCAGTCAAAAAAGTGTGTCGTTCGGTTCAAAAATTGAAAAATTACGAATTGTTTGCCAAAAAATTGTCTGAATGGGGCATGCTGGGACTTAAAATGGGCGCGGGAGGATTTTCCAAAAGGTTAAAAAAGGATTTAAATATATGAGTTTCACGTAGCATACTAATCCAATGGGCAGTATATGCAATGTTTGTATGCATATGTAGAAAGTGAAAGGTATGGACCGTGAACAGAACCAGTGAATCATGCATCTGATCGCGACATGATCAATACTGCAATCACTCTGCACTTCATTCTCAATGAAATAACGTTCTCTTGGGACATTGTTTAATTCAGTAATCCCAAAGACTGAGTCGGCCTACAGGTCGGGGTCGCAGGAGGATTTACTTGAGTCACAAAATATATTTGCAAAATGTCTTCCATTATTTTTGTATTTAACGTTTATATCAGCAGTATATATATTAACCACAAAACAGCTTCTCAGTCCTCTATAAAGGCCAACAACTAAATATAATGAGACCAGACAGAAGCCATCCTGATAGGTTGTCATATTGCTGCACACACTTTCTGTAACAGATTCAGGGAACTGAACATTAAACAACTTAACCCCATTGCTAGCCTAACTTGCTATTTTCTTTTCCCTGATATTTCCTCCTGAACATATGTTCTCTGGAGCTATCTTTAACAGGGAGCGTGAGTGTGCTGTGTGTGCCCCCCTCGGGGGTACAACAAACTAGCAGCCCTCTGACCTCCAGTTAGAATGAGGACTCTCCATCTCTGGACAATTTGCCCTCTGTAGCTCTCTTCTGTCACTTAAATGCCTAATGGCTCTCATTCCCCCGATGCAAGCAAATTAAGGGGCCTAATACAACAAAGTGGCCTGGCTTTTGGTGTTTTGGGTATAACCGATTGTTTCCAATGCAGTGGAAGGGGGAGGGAGGGTGGGAAGGAGGGGGGGGGCACGCTCATCGTGAGGATGCTCATCAATCATCATTTTACAGTCTTTAAATGGGTGTGCGCCTCCCTCAGGGGTTTTAGGATTGAACTGCCACAGATATAAAGGGCAGGCCTACTGCATGTTTGCCAGTCTAAGCAGTTTGTAAAGTAACTCTTTGCTCAACCCGCCTTCAGCGCTTAGATGGGGACGACTGACGGTGTGCGTGAATGTTTCAGGGAACTCCTCCATGACATTGCTCAACGGGTCGTAGCTCAGTATGAATGGTAGTTCCTTAAGACACAATTTCCCTGCTGACAGATGACAGACAATCATCTGTAAGACCTCTGTAAATGCTATGGGTAATACTGAGGAAGGAGGAAGTAGAAATGACTATTGTTGCCCTCTTCATCAAACCACTATTATATGTAGTGTCTTCCATCTCCAGCCTCCGTGTTAAACATTGAAGCACAATCAGAAATGTAGTATTCCAATCAACTCAGGCTACAGCTGATTACTGGACTCCGCTTTCATCCCAAATGACTGGTTTCAATTACACTTGCTGCATAATTTTGCCTGGATAACACAATGGTGGGTATACAGAGTACACAGCTATCGCCCGGCTCTGTGCAAAGGTACCAACATCTGCCTAGCAACAGCGTTAAATCTATAAATCTCACACAGGTTGACAGATTTTGTTTTAACCGGGCAAATATTTCTCGTCTTTATGCTAAGCTAAGCTAACTAGCGGCTTGCTGTAGCTTCATCTTTAACAGAGTGGTAATTTCACATTTTCTTTTCCAACTCTGCAATTCAAAGACAATATGTACTTTCCAAATTTCACATTTTTATAAACAGCAACAAAATGTCCAAACACTCCAACCTTCCAACTAATTTATTCTTTAGACATTGACTTTGGCTACAATGCAAATCTGTTCATCTCTACTCAAGTACTAGTTTAATCACAGCACTTAAAAAGGACATATTTCTGCATTTTAATAGTTTTTAATTTTTTATACATGGACGAATCCTGGTTGACCTTGTACTCACCTAAGAACCCTAAAACGGTACTTTAGCGTGGTTACATGTTTAATAACTTGTACAACTGTGATTCTATGCACCCTTTCTCCTTTGAAAGACACGTTTTCCAATAATGAGTTCTCTGTTTGTTTTGTGTTTAACATTGGCAAAAACAGGCCAGGCTTATGCACATTATTCACTAATCTTCATCTTGACAGGATAATGCCAGATTCAGGCAGTCTGGGTCTATCCACCCTCTTACAGGAAAAGCCACAACAGCAGTGATTTCCAACGAGATCCTTGTTAAGTGACAGCTTGATGTGCGCCTCTGAATACAGAAGTGACAAAAACGATTAAAAAAGCATCCAGTGCATTGCACTCACAACATTGTCATTTGCTGCATCTCCTCGCTCCCAGAAAGACGCCCTCTCAAACTCGTCAACTGAAGTTACTTTTGTGAAAGAAAGAAACATTTTCCCCTACTTCAATTTGTATTGCCACCAGCAATTTTGCAGGAGAATGAGCTCTTTTGTGAACATAAAAAGCAATCATCATTTCAGATTTTTGTATTTCTTGGCAGCCTCGACACCCTCCTCGTGTGGATTGAAGACGTGGTACTGTGATCAGGCATTGTTAGGCACATGTTGGCGCTTTGTAAAGGTGGTTTTTTATTCAAAATGATCCATTATAGAGCATACATTGGGATGAAAGTGACTGCGTTATTCAGAGGAGATGATGAATGGCTCCTCTCATGGTCTCCTGTGTCAATCAGGACAGGCTGGCTCATTAGGTCAGCAGATTCGGAGCCACAGGGGAATGCTTATTCAAATCTCCCAATATATGCCGAGACAGTGAAAACACCTTGACCATGAATATCAATCGCCGCACGCCACCTGAGACGCACCGGCGCTAATGAGGAGGGGCTTTGGCCGCCTGCAGTAAATAGGAAGAGCACCATGCATATTGAAACGATGGGCACAAGAACAAAAACCTGACATTAGACATGTCAGTCAGGTGTAAATGCAGTACACACAAACACACAGGTACACACACGTATACACACACCCCAGAGAGAAAGAATAAATCCCAGGCATACACTAGAAAGCACACTGTTGTGGAGACGTATACTTGTACAAATATACTGTATACTTGTATGTGGATGAGTTAAACATTTATTCTGATTAAATTGGCCAACTTCTGATTATACTAGGTCAGGAGGACTTCATGCTTTGTATTATTTTGTACCTATAGTAGGCCCACATTACAAGCGTACGAGTGCAGAGTAAGTTTGTGTGCACAGTACACCTGCAGTAACATGTGTTACATACAAGTATATGCACAGTGATTATTTAATAGCCCCTCTCGTGCTCTGTTTCTGGGTTATTGGGAATTTGCGAGCATACACTGCTGGTTTGCAATCAGTTTTCTATTTAAAGTGTGCATGTGCATTGTGACGTTGTTGCCAAGCGTGTTGTGTGATGCAGCGGCTTGGAGCCAGAGACAGATTTCCCTGCAGGACCATTAATACGATCTTATCTCATATCTCGGTGAGAAGACTTGAAGGGAACATACAAGAGCACTCGTACAAACACTTGCATGTGTTTGTTGTTTGATAAGGTGAACGTGAAAGTATACTACTACTCTCAGTGTACGCCGTAAAGAGGGTTGCATACAATAAACTCACTAAAATCTTGTCTAATAAAAAAAACAGCAAACAGACAAAATGCTATGTTGTTCTGCTTTGCAGCACATTTTATTCAACCATAAATTATTATTTATCCAAGCCATATTTCTCATGGCATGGACACATCAAAATCTAGTAATGGTTCGTACATGGCGATGAGTTCTGATCTGGTTCATTCCTCAGTAAACTTCTCTCTCTGCATCCCTCGTGTGCGTCCTTGCTGTTCCGTTAGCTCGGCGCTACACAGCGAGGTAACGTCTGGCAGCCATCTAAACCGTGGGAGCTGGACTCCAGCCGTCTTCCCTCAGTCTTCAGAGTGAGCCAGGCCTCCAGCTCTGCCTGTAGGAAATACGAGTCCTTCACTGATCCCTCCATCTCTTTCCTTCTCCAACACGTTCCCTCCCCTCATCTCGCTTACGCTGTCTCTCACCCGCTGTATTTCTCGTTTTCTGCCTCTCTTTCTCTCCGCTCGGTGTCGGCCCGCCCTGCTCAGCACATATCTGGGCTGCGTTCAGGAACCAGCCAGTCACAGTGAGCACAGGGATGGGGGGGGAGAGGATGGCATAAACTCTGACTATGTGCCAGCGCTGTTATTTTCTTCATCACAGAACCCGCCTTGACACAAATAATGGAATGCACTGGCAGTCTTTCAGAAAGACAGCGAGGGGAAAGTGGGCCACTGCCAACCCTAGGCTATGCAAATCTGTCTGAGTTTAGAAATCTAATGATCAGACCCAACCCAAGTGCTTTCCATCCTCGCTTTCTTTTTTCTTTTTTTTTGCCCAATCACCGACTTTCTTTCCTCTCGTTTCCTTTCTCTCTTCCTCATTCCCATTCACCATCTTTGTCCCCCAGCTCTGTCACTGGCTCCGCCATCTGGTGCCGATGCCCAAGAGATGGACTCGGCTCTGGTTTGCAACCAGGGGGCTCAGAGTGGGAGCCTGGCACCACGGCTGCTGATTCTGGAATAATCCATGCTTCGCTGCTGCGGCTCATCTTGCCTCTGATGGGCACCGTGACCACTCGAGCATGTGCCTGCAATTAAGCCCTGTGTTAAGTTAAAAAACTGCAATTTTTGCAAACTCGAGAAAGAAGGTGCACTTGAGTAGAACAAAACATATTGAGCAACGGTCGGGGCCGATTTTGGTATAATTTTCGTTTTTTTTGTGTGGGACAAACTGTGTTCTAAACTGGGAATGTCAAATAAATAATACAACCTTTGACTTTTGCGACCTTTTGAAAAACTAAAGAAAAAGTTTTTGAAATTTGAAAAGTGACACTTTTCTTGGTAATGCATTCCTCAGCGGGCTCTAATCTCGTTCCGTCTTCCCAGCAGGGCTCCTTCCCTGTTTGCCGCTGCCTCTTCAAGAGTTCTGCGTTGCTCCACCAAACAGGGCGCCGCATCATTAACGCCTCACCATCTGATCACCGACTATGATTGTCTCTAAGAAGTGCTGTCATGAGCTGATGTGAACAGCGGCAGGAGAGGAACACATTTAGGCATCTGTTTTCACTTTTAGCCACAGGTCTGACCATTAAGAGTTCAGCTGAGAGTGCTGCTATTTTTACCGCTGTCCACACGGTGCACTTACTGTCAACTGCAGCTGGACGAGGGGGGAAATTAATCCAAAACTGCAAGTAAACAGGCCACTTATATATTTTGTACACCGAGTGTATTTCTGTGCATCCTAAAGAAATATAATGACATTTTGGGACTTTTGCACTTATTTGCCTTCTTACTGCTAGATGAGAAGATGGATACCACTCTCAAGGTCAGCATTGGAAATACACAAGGGCAAAGGTCAAAACTGTCCCCAAGAAATATAATATTGCCCCTGATATCACTAATAAAAATTGCGCCTGAAGAAATATGTAAATTTCCTAGCCTGCTCAGGGTCTGTACGCTATTCATGGAGGGTCAGCTTTAAGACGTAGTCCATTCAAAGTGCATTGTTTGCTTCACAAAGTAAGAAATCTGAGTTAAATATAATCAAAGACACAGGAGAAGAAGAAAAAACAAGCGTTGATCTGCTCTTCCAAACCCATGATGACACTGTGGCCTGACTGAGTCTGAGCTCGGACCGGTCTAGATGGGGTGAGGGGCATTTAAGCCTCAGAGAAACTCACTTCTCAACATGTTGTAACCACTGCTCTGAGCTCAAATCACTTGGGACCTTGTCCAGTTAAAGTCCCTGTGCAGCTGATGGAGAACACATGCAACATGGCCTGTTGGATAAACCCTGTCAGGCGAAGTAGATTTCTCTTGAATTATATTTCTCTCAAAAGGACGGGAGACATTCTGTGTCTTTCTGTCTGGTGTGCACAGGAGGTGAACTCGTGCGCTCTGTCCTTCCCAGCCAAATAACCTCGGACTGGGCCTCTGTGCTTTTAGCTCCATTTACTGGATGTATGATATAACATGTCCTTCCCTCAAATAGTGAGCATATTTTCAAAAGTCCAGATGACACTATAACAATCCCTGTGATGAAAATATAAATGGGAATGGAGTCTCTATTGGAGGGATTAGAGAAAATATCCAAAGCATTCAATGCAAAGGAAACATGGTTGGATGAAGCATGATTAAACCTTAAAACTATATTATCTCACTGTGGGGACAGGATTGCATTTGGGACCAATTCTGAGCCGAGTCAAGTGGACCCGACGGAGAGAGAGAGGAGCACTTCATCATGATGCCAATATCTGATCATGCCCAACCAGTCAAATCCATATTGTTTGATATGTGACATGTAACCCCAGTATGTGAGTAATTACTGTTTCATCTCTGGGTGGCCTCAGATGTGGAGGATGGCAGGTTAGGATGGTCCAGGAGCCTCAGGGGGGGAGAGGGAGAGATATGGGGAGAAAGAGAGGGGCAGAGAGAGAGAGAGAGAGAGAGAGAGAGAGAGAGAGAGAGAGAGAGAGAGAGAGAGATAACGTCTATGTTCTGGGAACCAAGACAGCTTTTATTTGGTGCTTTTGATCAGCCCTCAGGCTAGACAGAAACCTCAGATGTGTGTGTGTGTGTGTGCAAGCGTGTGTGTGTGTGTGTTTGAATCCTCATCTGTGTTCGTAAGCTCCTCTTTGTGTGGAGCTAGTATGCCCGTGGTAAAAGCTGCTGCGTGCGTGCCGTGTGTGTGACTCCTGAAGGCCGGCGGCCGTGGACAGCCTGCCGCGCTGCCAGGTGTGTGAACACTCTCGCCCGACGGTAACAGTCTGGGCACAACCAGGTCAGACTGCTGTCACGGACACGAGCCCATTAACGCGTCCGGTTCAAAGGTCGAGACCTGCTCACTGCTGCTCAGAGCCCAGCACATGACAGGCGGGGGGATTGTCTTTTTATAGAACTAAAGGGCTTTGAGGCATCCATAAATTGCTGCAGTGCTACATTTATGAACACAATTATATGCAAAATCATATTCTATATTATCACAGCAATATAGGCAGCTCGTGGCCTGAGGAGGACACGAGTTCCCACAGCTAAACCCCCATCATTGTTTTGTCTTGAGAGAACAAGCTTCTAAACGGCACCAGGGACAAAGACAGCCGCCGTTAATAGCTGTTATACTCCCCAAGCTGCTCTAAAATGAACAAAATATGAAGCCTACATTATTGGTTCTGCGTTTACTTTAAAAAAGTAGCGTGGTGGCGAGGCGTGGTTGGCCTCAGCTACAGAGGGAACTAAGTGGGGGAGAGACTAAGAGAGGTCTAATCAGCCTCAGCTGGAGGCAATCTTGGAATTGTGTGTCCCCATTAAAGACTCGAGGAATGATGGAGGAGCGGTTTGGTGGGAGGGCTGGAGTCAGTCTGCCAGAGCGGCAGACTGGACGAAGCCGGGACAGCACACGCATGGGCGGCCGCCACAGTGCCCGCAACGAGGAGGAGGAGACACAATAAACGTATCGCGGGGACAAATCACAACGTCCATAATGCTAGCAGATATTAACGCTAGCTAGCTGCCTGTTAGCATGTTGTTTGACGCACTACTATAGCATGAAGACACAAAAGGTGAAATTGGATTGGATGAGCTGAGGAACAGACAAGTGAGGAGCTTGTGCAATGAGAAAATAAGCTAGCTGTAAATAGCTAGCAGAGAAGGCCACTGCCTGAGTGACATAGCTCCTTTCTTCAGCCTTTTCACTGTAAATAGTTACCTACTGTTAGCTTGAAAAACACTAAATCGTCCTCAAAAAGAACTGAGGAGTGAAGTGTTGTTTTTTTATTCCTTTCTTTTTGCTTGGATTGCATGAAGGGATAACAAAAGCAACACAGCAACACACGTGGTCCATCTCTTGTGATGCCGCTGTAGAAGGTAAGAGCTTAAGTAAACCGAGTCACGCTGGGCAGGACGTAATCTGGGAATGGACGTAATCTGGGAATGGACCAGAGCCCGCCAACCAGCAGGAGGAGCAGCTCGGACAGCAGTTGATCCTCTTCTGGCTGTGGTTTTGTGTGAAAACACTCAAACCTTCTGTGGCTTGTAAATATGACTCAAAGTATAATTGCAGACCAATGCAGTGCTTCATCTTCCAGACTTTACAATTAAACAATTATGTTCATGGACCTGACAGCTTATCATTTAGCAGATCTTTACCAAAGTGGAGTCCTGCTCACTATTTTAAGTATCACTTATGACCATGTGACCTGTGAAAATTCTTTCATCATTTAATATTTTTTTAAACGGTGCATGTTTAATGATTCTGAACACTAAAATAAGCTGAACTGTAATTGTTTAGTACAAGTTAGGATGTTTTAAATATTTCAGTAACCCTGGTCTTTGTGTAATGGGAATATGGGCTAGCTGTAGAGCATCAACACATTATGCCTATTTACAGACGGTTTAGTGTTTTCAAGCTCACTGTACGTTACTGTGCGTAAGGTTGAAGAAAAGAGACGGATGAGTCATTCAGAGGTTGGTGGAGACCCAAAATGGAGTTACAATGAGAGAGAAAAAAGAGCTGCAGGAACTAGTTCTAAAATCCTCAGTCAGCATTGTTTTTGAAACCTGAATTAAGGTCGTTGGTTAACTTAAACTGAAGCAATATTAACATTTTGTTCAATGGAATAAACTAGACTTGACTTTTGATGTTTGCTAACATGTTTGCAGTAACAGCTTCATGAGATCATTCAGTTTTTTAGCTTGTTGCGCCGCCTCAAAGGGCCAAAGACGCAGGTTTTAACATCAAGTTGCATCTCTCTTTTTGTGATGTTTAGTCGGCATGCTTCAATTCAACATGTGCATGTTACTACCATGCCAACTCAGATTGGACTTGATGGTTTTAGTGGAAAAGATCTATGAATCCCACAATTGTTAATAATTATATCTTGACCAACCACCACTTTTTCAAATAGTTTTTAGTGTAATAAGCATGTGGCCGTGAGCAACTGTATCTTTTAATTATGTTTTATTGGTGTTTCTTCAGCGTTCATCTGTAATTCAGTGATGCTTTATTAAACTGAATCATGTCCAGGGGCCGTTACATGGCGTATGACTGCATTTAGTTGCAGCTTTACCAAAATTGTCAATTTTTCTAATGAAAGTGAGTTGAGAGAACATTTCAGCTGCAGTTGCTGGAGTTTCTAGAGGCGTGGCACTTATCCAAAAATGATGAATCAGTTTTATCTTCCCACTGTCAAACCATTCGCTGTAATGGCGGCTTGTGGTGATATTTATAATTAATGTTGTTGGACATCCGAAGGCTGATGGGATCTATTCGGTCCACGCGGCCTTTAAATCTGCCTCCCCGTTTCACTCTGCTCTCTCTCAATTATGGTATTTTATGTGTGGATTTGAGCTAGATTTTGCATCCAGCTTATCCATACATCATATTTACGTCTCAGACGGTTTTGCCTAGATGCATTCTGATTAAATGGAATTGCTGAAGAAGTCAATCGTGCGTGGTCGATTGACTTGACGGACACAAGCTGTCTGCCATTTTATTTGCAGGAGTGTCATTTTTTTTCATACTTTGGGTGCTTTTAAAAAGATGTTTGGAAATGCAGCTCACAATTACTGAAGCTGCGAGCAAATTTCCTCACAATCAGCTTTCGAATTCTGGCAATTTGACACGTCTCGGCTGGCACATCTCCCTGATGAATGGAAAGGATCTTACCATACAGTACAGAGCGGGAAGGCTTCACTTACTATTCTGATTATTAGAGCGCTGTTGATCAAATTTATGACTGTAATTTTGCCTGGACATGCTTGTGTTTCCCATTTACATATGGTTTATAGAGCTGTGATTTCATTTGCATAATAGAAGCGCAAAGTGATCTGCTGATGAAAGCAGAAGGAAGAAGCTCTCAGTAAACTTTTTATGGGCTGCTGTTAAAAGAGAAGAAAGCAAATACCACACTGCACCATGCACATGTCTCTTTTTCCTTGCTTTCACTTTCACACAGTGCACACACACACACATACTCACACACACACACACGCATGTGATGGCAAAACAATGCTTGAATCTGTAGTTTTCAGCCCCTGTGAGCGAACATTATCTTTTAAATGCCAGAGAAAACAAGCAAGCGTCGACAGACACACAAAGACAAAAACACTGCAGTTCATCTCTGGCAAATAAACAAATAACACGAACAAAAGAAATATTCAGCTCCGGGAATGTGTTTCTGTTACACATTAAATTCAAGAATAATTCATAAAATGTTCGCATTTTAGCATATTCATAACCAACATTCAAATATTCATAAAGGTGGCAGTTGACTCATTCTCAGCGCCAAGGAGGATTATGCGACTGGAGTGCGTGTGTGCGTTGGTGAGTGTGCACCTCTGTGTCTGTCCACAGATACTCTCATAATCTGCTGCAGAAAACTGCTCAATATTTTGGGTTCCCACATGGCGGCATGTTCAAGGACCTCTTGTGGTTGCAGTGACTCACAGTTTGTCAAAACACCTCTCATTGCCTGCGTTATACTGCCATTAACTGCCTGCTGACTCTTCACTCGCCGCTCTTCACCAGTAGGGGCCACGAGGGGTCACACTGCTGAGCACAATGTCGGCCCTCAGCTGCTGCTACACCAGCACCCGGTTTAATTGAGTTTAATTTAGTTTTTGGCAAGATTTTGTTTTGCATTTATCATTTTCCTGAATTTGAATGAAGTGTGTTTTGACAACAGCCTCCGGCCCATTAGCGTGGGCATGAGGGGTTGGCGAGGTTTTCTTCATTCACACACAAGATGCAGCGGCGATGCTGCAGACTCACCTGGTGGAGATCTGCAGTCTGCTGAGTGCATATTGCTCGTACTTTGTGTTTTGTTACTGACGAAAGTTTGCTGGTTAGTGAAATATTTTTTTATTACTGACCCATTGATTGAGCCTGAGAAGAAGCATCTACTAAGGCTAGGGTGGGGCTACATGGGAATATAATCCCACTCAGAATTACAACAACAAATACCAGACGTTTCACAAACAAAGTTTTAAACATGTTATGAAATAAAATCATGAGGGCAAATTCACGTTGCTGAAGATGACGCCGGCATTATTGTGTAATGCAAAGTGTAATGCGTAGGCATGTTTTAAATAGTTCCACGATTTTTGATTCAAGATGTGACTTTTATATGTTCACACCTACACGTTATCATTTTATTCTTTTACTTTTATATGCATATACAAATTCCATAGCCTCACCATTAAATAATTGGAGGGGAACTCAACTGATTTCACACTTGTTTTACATACTGTGTGTGAACACGTTGTCTATTGCACTTCCAGAGAGAGCTGGGCAGAATCTGATACATTGAAATATTGATGTGATGTGACTCAGCGTTGGTTGCGGCTGAAGGCAACATGTTTGAAAATA
Organism: Clinocottus analis; assembly: GCF_023055335.1. Classification (NCBI taxonomy): domain Eukaryota; kingdom Metazoa; phylum Chordata; class Actinopteri; order Perciformes; family Cottidae; genus Clinocottus; species Clinocottus analis. Next base: position 16,430,047 of record NW_027175876.1, read on the forward strand.
AAAATAGAAAAGATGACATTATAGCAGTACATGCTAAATCAGTCCTTGAAGAACAAAAATAAATCCTGCCAGACACTGATCTGAGCCATAATGGATACAGCAGTGAAGATGTATCAGTAGCAATTGTTGTAGTGTTGTATGCTAAATATACTTATTATTATCTTGAGCTTGTCTGGTCTTCCGACCACTCAAAGCTCTTTAACACGACATGTCACCATTCACCCATTCACACCCATTTATACACTGATGGGAGGAGCTGCCATGCAAGGTGCCACCTGTCCATCAGGACTAACCAACATTCATACAGTTGCAGATGCAATTTGGGGTTAAGTGACTCGCCCCGAAGACACACGCAACCACGATCCTCTGTTTGAAGGGCAACCCTGATCTACCACTGAGCCACAGTCGCTCCAAGCACCGTTGTGAGCCAACCAAGAAATCAAAGATGGCGTCCGTTTCCAACGGAATACGCTGAGTGTGAATCAGAAATATTCTCATATCATGCTGGAATCTCTCCTCTCGAAACACACATCACATAACTTGAAACTATTGGTTAGTTTGGCAACATGACTGCTTTCTTAAAAAGTTGGCGTTCGGCAGTCTGGGATTCTTTTAGCGGATTCAAGTTTTCAGAAATGTGTCGAAAGTATCATTTAATGTTTGAGAAATATAAAATGTAATTTCTTTTCTTCAAGAATGTAGCTGCAGACATCCAGATATATATCAATATTTCCATCAGTGTTCAATCACTATTGTGTTACCTTCTTCGGCAATAGACACTGTAGCAACCAGCAGAGTTATTATAATGAAAAATCTTCAATTGCCACTTGAAGCTTAGGAGAAATACAAATTAATGTAACAACGTGACAAACATAACCGCATAACTAGCTTTAGTTAAATACATAACTCCTTACTGGACTTTCTTACTTAACGTTGCGTGAAAAGTGTCTGCTTGACCCATCGCCCTCCATCCACCCTGAGAGGACTTTCTCTCATAATACATGTGAATCTAAGCAATACACACTCAATATACGACATCACTTTCCCTCAATGTTGCCACTGGCTCTTGTTGGATGCAACAAAAAAAAGTACAATGCCGACATATTTTCCTGGAGCCCGTGTTGAGCCCACCTCAGCTATTGTATTCATTCCACGCTAAGTCATGGATAATTGTGGGTTGATACTTTTCCAGCAAACGGAGGAAGGTTATGCAACTCCAGCAGGTGATCTTCTCCTGCATTGATCTACTTTATAATTGGTTGTGCAGCATCATATTCAAAGGGCTCTGGTGGGAGGAAGCCACGCCATTCGCATCCTCTGCCTTCCACGCAGGGAAAGGAGAGGAAGAAGGGAGTTTCCTTTTGACATCGTGGAATGAAAGCAGGAATTATAAATGATGCTCTGCTCTTGGATGCACATAATTAGGAGTTGCGGCGCTAAAAAAAAAGAGCGTGTGCAAATGACAAATGAAGACTTTACACATCAACTGGGTCTCGTTTGATGTCGCCGTCTGTGAAAGCCGAGCTGTCACGTATTCCTCTGTGGGGCCGAGCTGCAGCATGTACATCAGGATGTCACTCTCTCACCCATCTCTGTCTCGCCTCTCGTTTCACTCCTCTGCTTCCCCTCTCTCTTTCTCTCTCTCTCTCTCTCTCTCTCTCTCTCTCTCCAGGCTTACTGGTTGTCCATGACCATCCATCTGCACCAGTGATCAGGTGGTTTCAAACCCTGGCTTTGACAAGCAGGTGTGGCTCCTTTGAAAGGTACTCTTTTTTTCTTCCTGTGTTGGAGATGAGGGGGGAGGAGGTTGATATCTATGGATGTGTGTGTGTGTGTGTGTGTGTGTTTGTGGGGGGGAGGAGGGAGGGTTATTGACACTTTTGCCCTTCCCTGGAGAGCTTTGGGTCCAGACTGTCTGTTGTCTCTCAAGCGTGCCCGTAGCCTGCCAACTGCAACTCGTAAGGTCACATGTTTTGACCCTCACGTGATTAGAAATGACAGGCTTCCCACTGCTGATGCCGTCATGTCACTTTACATTTTTTGTTTTTCATGTTATCCTTCCTTGTGTGTAGCATGGACTATGAATCGATGTTGGAAATATCTGGTAATAAGGGAGAGCTGTAAGTTTAGTTGACCCAAATTATGAAAAAATATGTATTTTCTCACTTACTTGATGGTTATGGTTTGATTTGTCCCGGTTTTGAGACTTTAGTCCAATGGAGGAAAGGAGTTTAGCTTGAAAAATGAGATTCATAAAAATATAAAACTCCCAAGAGACAATATCATTGTTAAGCGGAAAAGTAAAGAAGTAAACAGAGATTTGATGTCTTGAATTAACTCCAGAATAATGATGATATAATCAGTGGCCGTCAGGGCCTGCTGAGCCTTCGCTGCTGGCCTAAACAGAATCATAATGTTATAGCTATTTTATAATTGAATTCCTTCTATTTTATTATTTTTTATATATTTTTAAATAATTATTAGTACTCTACCGTAAAAAAAAGATTCAGAGTATTTCCTCTACCACTGATCATATCTGATGGAGACTTTATGACTGTAGTCTTATATTTAAGACTACAGTCATAAAGTCACCATCATCACAAATAACTGCTCGTTAGGCAATATTTATAAGTAACTAAGATACATTTTATTATATTACATTGTACAAGGATGTATTTGTAACGGTCCACTCTAGATATTAACTATAGTATCAGTGTAAGGTGATAAATACATACAGCAGGAGCATTATTCATTCATCTTCCTTCATTGATCCGTCTGTAGCGGCTTTGTAAGCTCTGAACTATTCACAGCATGTTCTGCGGAAGAAATGTTTCTATTGTGTGTTTTTGTTATGTATTCTTATCGTATTTTGTACACTTTTTTTTACTCTGATATTCTCCAAGATAACAAGAGCTCAGTGTGAGAGGATGCAGTGGTTCTCACTGGAAATCGTCTGGTTTGCTCTCTTCACATTTCCGTGTGCTGTTTTTCCTCCGTGGGAGAGGGGTAGCGGTTCAAAGCCCGGGTTTCTGACAGATGGTAGGGGCCAGTGCCAGCGCGGGCCTGAGCGAGAGGCCGGATACTAGGTGGGCTCGAGTGAGACACAAACCACACACAGCTAATCTGGCACGCCATCAAACCTCTTGGCAGCTCTCCGAGGGTAACAGTTACTGAACCAAGGTGTTGTAGAGCGGGCGCTTTGAAAATGAAATGAGTTTTTTCTCTCCGCGGCTACAATCAGTACAGAAATCCTGATTACCTTTCAAACGGGTACGTGGTTCCCTTTGTTCCTAATCCAGCCAGAAAAAACTAGCAGATTAGACGGAAAGACGGACAGACGGAGGAAGTGCTGAGGAAGTGCTGAACTTTTACTCAAACATCTCCCTCAAACAAGTCAACTGGCTTCAAGAGCTGAAGCGCAGAGAGAGAAGGGTCCAGTGAAGCACCAAACTGGGCAATGCGGACAGTGATGAGGCTCTCAGGGCCCGTCAGCCCGAGACAAAAGACGCCACTGGAGTCCTTCACACTCGCAGGCGAGAGGTGCCAATTCCTCTGTCCTCCCCTTCTGGGTTTGCTGCTCTGAGTGGCTCTGTTCTCTCTTCGCCACTGATCAATACGTCCTGTTCTCCTCTTCGCTGGCGTGCTTGTCGCCGAGCCTCATGGGGGATTGGTAAGAAATGGTACCTTCTGCACCTGTGAGGGATGTTACAGGGAACCAAGAGCGACTACCGTGTGACAACCCACAAACAGCTCTGGTGCCGTTGAGCGTTCCCATCTGTCTCCACTCATCTAATCACACGTTGACATCATGTGATCATACACACATGTGCTGATAGGCAATGGGGTCCGATGTGGAAGCTGTATTCTGCACATGGCGCTCATTATTTGTGAACATTGCTTTTTCTTTATCCTTTCGATCTATTATTAATTTTAGATATTGGATATTTAAAAGGCCTTCTATAAAGCAAGTGCTTTGTTTGTCCATTCTGGGCTACTGTAGAAACATGGCGCCGTGAAGAGGACCCACTCCATATGAGTTACTGTACATACTTCTATTTCACTGTAGTTGCATTTTCAGTATTGCTTAATTTTCTTAAATTTATAACGCTCTGCTGTTTTATTTTGTTTTATATATTGAGAGTTTTTCATACCTAATATTTTTATGTCTTCTATGTAACTTGCTGCTGCCACAAACCCATTTCCGATTAGGGATGAACAAAATATCTATCTATCTATCTATCGATCGATCGATCGATCGATCGATCGATCCATTGTTAAGGCTGTCATGTTTCCCAGATGATTATCGATGAGGCTTTAGGTGACCCCTCCTCCTTTTCAACAATCCATTGGCCTTTCATCACATATCTAATATATATCATGATGAAAGGTTGAATAGATGACTTGTCATCATTTTAGTGATCATTCTTCTTTAACCTAGCGCCATCATCAGGTCGTTTCAGGTCACATCCTCACTTTCTCTTACCTGCAGTATGTTTTTTTTGCAGACGTAAGCCCTGCTGTGAGGAAGCTTCTGACTATTCTGCTATTACATTCAGCATATTTACTGTAACCAAGATGTCTCCCTACCCTTGGTCATGTGTTTTAGTCCCCTGACCTGAACGTGCCCTCAGCTGAAAACAGAACGAAAAACTGCAGCTCTCGAATCAGGAAACACAAGTGGGGATACAACCTAAATAAAAGTGTCCCGGGCCACATGAAGGACTGCCGAGTCAACTTTTGTAGCTTGCGTAAGGTCCCAGACACGTTTGGACACGGTTCATTTGTCTATGCCAAACAAGTGGGACAAGGTTGTGAAGTCTGTACCTGAGGCGATGGCCGAGCGTTTGCCTGCATTTCTTTTGCTTTTGCAGCGGTTGCAGTTCCCAGCGTGTCACTGCGAAGGCACTGGAGAGGTATTCCCATGCAAGCTGTGACTGTAAAGCGAACGGAGACGCATCTGGATACAACACATGTCTGCAGAGGGCCGCGTGAATCCACTCTGTCGCTCATCTTCTCACTGCGCACAATCACCCGTCACATCAATCCGGCCCAGTAATTTGATCTAATTATCTCTCAGCAAGTGGAAAACTAAATGTGCCAGAGGTGTGAGATCTAATTTCTTTCTGTACACGTTCCGTACAGCACGGCATAGTCAAATGTCACTGTGAAACACAGATGTCAGCGCTATGTGAGCCTGATTGCCGCATCATGTTCCTGATCCTAATGGGATTCCACGAGTCAGCTCATCATAATGAACATTTCAATACATGCCGGCTGCCCCTGACAGCAGTACAGTGTGACTCAGGGTTTGTCATATAGATGCTGGCGCTAATGTCATACAATGAAGGGCTCCTGAATGTAATATTTCGGAAAATTTTGTTCACAGAAACTCCAGTCAAATGGAGGTTTATGGGAATGTAAATATGAATATGAATAGATGGACCAATCGTGTAACCGTGGGGTCTGTGTTATTTTATATACATTTTTTTATAACATATTTTATAGCATCCAGCATGATTGGGAGCAAAGTATTTGCTAAATATCCCTCCTTGAGCGGTCCCAGAGTTTTTCTAACTGGTCCAGGGCATTAACAACATCCCACATACTGATAACACACCTTTTTGGAAAGGTTAGGGCCTAAGGAATCCAAATCTAGCAACACAGATCGATGAAAACTAAGCGTTGACATACTGGGAAGGTGTTTTAGTAAAAATAAAATGTGTTGTTTGGTTCAAAAATAAAAAAAGTTGCTTGTTCTATAGAAAAACATTGTTAATGTTCAGTGAAACGTTACGGCCGCTGCAGCAAGTTCACGGAGTTAGGTAAGTACTTACATTTTAGTTACTTTATTTTTTTTAAACATAGATATATTCTCACAAGAGTTACAGTCTTGTAGCACTTTCAATGAAGTTAATAAACGTTGTAGCTGCAGAGATAATGAAGTTTAAAAAAAAGAGACTTCGAACATCAGGCTGATCTTCTCTGAGCCCAAAAGAGTCTCGGGGTGAATTCACACCTGTAGCTGGTCCCGTGTGAACCGGACCAAAGGGAATAAATGGACCCAGAACAAGCTGAACAGAGCTCCAGCTGCATGTGCTGGGGCCCAGCGAGGACCAACAGCCCAACAACCGTCCACCAGGAGGGCATTTTCTCACAGAAGGGCCCACAAGGACACACTCTGCAGCAGCTTTTATCTTGCAGCGCGGCATCCCAGAGCGCACTGCAACATTTCAAACAAGGTCTTTGAAAACCGTTGCTTATATTTATTTGAATTCATATTCACAGCATATTTTATATTCTTTCATTACAAATGAGATAAATAAGTACACCCTTCCATATCAGATTAGATTGTTCATTTAATTTCAGGACTGAAGGTGCATTTCCACATAACTTTTCTCTGGTGAATCTGAGACTGTAGAGTATATTTAAAAGTGAGGATGAAAACACAGTTGATAACTGCAGGCATGTTGCTGTCCTTTAATATGGAAAGCATGTATTAAAAAACACTTGTTTTAATGTCTATTTAACTCTATTGTGTTCTTGTTGTTAACTTTCTAAACTGCTGACTTCATGTGGTCATGTGGTCGCAGCCATGGAAAGTTAAGCATCATCAGTAACACATCATGGTAACACATCACGGTAACACATCACGGTAACACACCACGGTAACACATCACGGTAACACACATCATCAGTAATACATCATGATAATACATCATGGTAACACATCATGGTAACACATCACGGTAACACATCATGGTATTACATCATGGTAACACACATCATCAGTAACACATCATGGTAACACATCACGGTAACACATCACGGTAACACATCATGGTAACACATCACGGTAACACATCATGGTAACACATCATGGTAACACATCACGGTTCTTCAGAACATGGAATTAAAAAACCTGATGCTCTGTGAAACACATTGCACATTTAACACTTGTTTTATTTTAAACACACAGGAATGTCTAAATCTCTATGAATAAGAGTCCAACAACATTTCAGCAATTTATTTCAAATATAATTTATTTTCAAGTTTAATCCATAGCAAACACAGATTTGTTGAAAAACATTCAACTCCTTCTACGTCAGGTTTTCTCTAGCTGTGGGGCGTGCCCTCTGGTGGGGCGCAGTGGTATTACAGGTGGGGTGCACGAGAAAATTAAAAAATAAAATTACTTTTATTTTAAGAACTTTATTGAAAACTTCACATATTACAAAACTACAAAGCACACAGACATACAACTAAGTTATTAATACACACATGGCTAAATGCCTTTCATGTTTACGTTATGCTGTTAATTTGCACATGTGCGATGGTCAAGATTCTTGGCGTTTTGCTAAAAGCCGATCTCCATGAGATAAAATACAGATCTCAGGTCAACATTGAGCATGAACTGAGAGCGGCCGTATTAATCCTGCAACCCCGTTTCAAAAAAGATGTGTAGAAGAAATCAGCTCATTGCAGCCACTAACTGTGATACAACCTGAAGACTCACACGTCTGAACTCATTTGGTTTTGCACAGGTTGCACGTCATTGTTATTTTAAAAAGATGTGCAGTGTAAAACTCAGCAAAACTCTTTATGGCCAACTATTAGTTTTGTTTATTTACTTTTTTTTACAGGTTGCACTTTGTGATTATCTTGAAAAGATATTCAGAGCAAAACAGTTTCATAAGCAATGTTTTGCACAGATAGGACTTTATTTGCATTGTTCTAACAAAGTGATTAGACAGACGTGACGAAGGTTTGAATTGAAGGCTGTTGAGCGGAGAAGACCAGGTCCAAGGCCAGAGACACCATCACAGAGAGAGACAAGAGACAGCAGATGCTGAGGATGAAGTGAGGGAAGACAACGCATGAGGTAATGATAGTTAAAGTCATTGATTACATTTTAGACTTTCCAGTGAACCATTTACATTTCCTAAAACCTTTATAGTTACAATGTATATCTATACAACGATTCCACTCAGCCTACACACAGTATTCTATGACTTTTTATTATTTTAATATGACAGATATATTGTTCCTTCAACTCTAGAGAACGTTAGATTGTTTATGTTTATGATTGTAGACTACTCTGTTCCACTGGTGGAGAACGCATCTCGTGTGCATTAGTAAAACAAATATATAAATACAGTATTACATCCCAAGATTCATTGTCACTGCCAAGAGAAGCTTGGAAGAGAAAAAGTACGACAAAATAGTTTGTTTTGGGTAAAGTCATTGAAAGATGCACAGAGCTTATTTGCATTCAAAACAAGTAAAATGGTCTGCGACTGCATGAGCGCTTTGCTTTCAGATGAAACACGACGAGTCCTTTTCTTTCTCGCCCCACAGACTCCTCAGGACTGATGCTCCGTAGAGAAGTACATCTATACCTACAGGGCCGTGCAAAAGAACCCTAAAGACGCTCTCCTGACCCGGTGTCCGTGTCACAGCCGGTCAAACGCTCGTGTTATTTTTGCAGCTAAATGTTGAAGCTTAACGGATCCTTTTGGCCCTTTTTTTTTTTTTTGCCACCTCGCTTTACAGAGAGAGGCGAATGGTGAACGAAGGTGCATCTGTGTTGTTGAGACTCAGCGTTTAAAAATACTGCCGTGCCCTCCCTCAGCTTCTGTCGGGCGGACCCATGGAGAGGAGAGACACGGAAGAAGACAGGAGACCTGAAATAGCCTCCTGAAATAGCCCAAGGCATCCGGAGAAAGAGACCTGCCTGCTCCTGCTGTTCCCTCCCCTCGGTCCCTGTATGTGTGCGTGTGGTCATGTGAGTGTGTATAGAAATAGATATGTCTGTGTGTGTGTGTGTGTGTGTGTGTGTGTGTGTGTGTGCTCACTCTCAAGCACTTTTTCCTCCATTTTTTCCTCCTCTCCTCTCCTCTGATTTGATTTAAATAAAAGCCACCCAGTTAAATTGAAGTGTCAGGGTGGAAATCCTAAATGTGTTTAAGTGAAACAGGATTTTTATGAGTAAACATTTCTGTGCGCTCTCACTCATGTTTATTCATTTTGTCGATGCTATGAAGTAATGCTCCGTTTTGCCTGCTTGCACTATTCATTAGCCTGCGTATCGCCCGAGGTGGAGCCGCTTATAATGGTTGCGGAGCGGCGTTGGCAGATATGTTATTGACAGAAGCGTATAGATTTCATTTCATATTCATCACGCCAACGCCGGAAGAAAAAGACCTACAACAGCGTGGCTTCATGGCGGCAAAACAAAGTGGTGTTTGCATGAGAAAGTCAGAAAGGAAGGGGGGGATTGTGTGTGTGTGTGTGTGTGTGTGTGTGTGTGTGTGTGTGTGTGTGTGTGTGTGTGTGTGTGTGTGTGTGAGTGTGAGTGTGTGCTCGCCTTCAGTTCTCAATTCCGTCCCTATCTATTTTGAGGGGGGAATTGTTTTAGAAGCATTTCTGGATGCAGTCATCACTCAAGCTACCCAAGGTCTCCTGCGTGAGATGTTGCCATACATCAAGGTATCGTTGATCAATATGGATCGATCTTTGCAACTTTCAGGGACTATCAGTAGCCATCTCTGCCCCTCACACCGTTCTGTTTACGTAATTAATATGGAAGACAAGCAGTAACTCAGCCGCAGCGCTTTAACCTTGCAGAAAGCCTCAGTAAATCAGACGGCGTGTTGTTGCAGTCCTGCTCGGAGCGGAGTGGGAACAAACCCACGGAGAGGAGAGACTCTACTCACACACAGGAGTTTGGGTTTCTGCACGGGTCACATGGCGCCCTCTGGACATCAGGTTCTTTATCTGAAGAAATGGGCCTCTGCTGGGATTTATTGCATGGAGGAATGTGGTTTGAGGTTTTGGCAACCTCGCTCTTTCCAGCAAGCTTTTAAAGGATAATAACAGTTATTTGCAAATAATACTTTATGTTCTTCAAGCACGGCAATAATGCCAATCAATTGTGAAGTAGATTATGTTCGTTGTCTCATTGCAGAGTTTCATAACTCCCAGTGTGGTGTTCTCCCACGCGGCAACATCCAAACCTTGTCCTTAGCACCACGTGAGAACAGAAATCACAGACTTAAAAAGGTTCAAAACAACAGAAAAACTCAAAGAAATTCAACTAAATGAGGTTTGTTGTGACCTAACCAAAAAGGTGAACAAAATATAGAACTTAAATCAGCTTGTTAGCACTGTCACTGCGAGCATATTAGCAAGCTAACATTAGCAAATAGCTCGAAGCACCGCAAGATACAGCCGCTAGCATCGCTGTAGACTCTTTGTCTCGTTCTCATATAATATTCATGGCTGCAAATGATTATGATGACAGACGTGTCGTCAGCTGCTACTGAGTCTCATGACAGGATTGACTGAACCTTTTTAATAAATAACTGATATTTCAATGTTTTTTTGCTTTGTTCTGGTCAGTTTTCAGTCCGGATGCTAGTTAGCCGCGATGTGTCTGTAGATTTGAATGCTGCTTGAAGCACAACAAGCGTTGCTGCATGCTGGGATATTTAATATGAATGGATTCTGTCTGATAATATTCTAACATCAGCTGCTGAATCAGTCCCCTTTCAGCAGTCATTATTTCATTATTATTATATATCATATTTGACTGCAGTACAGGCTGCAAATGATCAACACCTGCTTCAGATCGGACTATAAATTCTCCTCCGAACCCTTACAATAGCATTTCCATGTATGTCTACATGACCAGAGCTTAGCGAAGGACAAACTGAACAGATGCGAGTCTTCTGATATGAACATGTTTTCCATGATTGTATTTCTGCTGACATCCACTCAGTGGAGAAGAGAACTGGTGCTGAGGCAGAACTTATTCTATAACTCTTGGAACAAATCATGTCGAATTTGTTCACAAACGTTTTGTGCTGCCTCTGTTCTCTTATCACTGTGTTGCTCTGCAAGATAAATGTCCTTCGGTTGAACACACTTAGTTTATACGTAAATACCAGCGAGGACAATGTCGACGGGAAGGGACTATTGTCATACTCTTTCTGTACTTATGTTGAGGTTGAAGTGAATGACATTAATAACTGTGCATTTTTTAGTGCATACAGGCAAAGCACATGAGGACAGTGTACCTCTTTCTCAGCAATTAGGCTGAGAAAGAGGTACACAAATAGTGTGAAGCAAAGTGGTAGGAAGACAGAATAGAGAAAATGAGAGAGGAAGTCACACAGAACGTTTTATTTCTTTGACAGTTGCGGTTTAAATTCAAATTCTGAAAGCTACATTTTATGGGTTGTATTAATGTCTACAGGGGAATGATTTAAGTCTCTCAATTGTCCAGGTTATATTGGCTAAAATATGACAGCAAATTGAAAAGGCTCAAATCTCACAGTGATATTTCGCAGTAAGCATTTTGCATTATGCTGTCAGTATAAGCACTGGCTCACTTGGCAGAAACAAAACGTGTGTCTGCTCTTTAAAGTAGTGAGTAAAGCTGCATGTGGCTCAAAGCCCATCCAACGCCTGCAGCAACACATGCTGCATGTATAAGTCCAGTGATAACCTTGATACACTCCACCTCCTGTACCTCACCTGCTCTACAGGAGGACTTCTCTATTCGCTCAGCATCGTGGAGCACGCCGTCTCCCTACCCAACTCCATGTTTTTGGGGGTTTGTTTGGCAAGTATTTTGCTTGGGTTTGAACTGAAGTTATACTTTATAATCTGAGATGAATCAAACCTTTCCCATGTTGTTGTGGCAGCGGGCTAAGCAAGGTGATCCAGACGTCTCCTCAGGATGCGGAGGCTTCTCTTCGAGCTGCCGCTAATTGAACCTCCTCTGACTTTTAGTAACAGAAACAAATATTTTTGGGTTTTTCAATTTTCCTATCAATACTTATCAGTTCCTCAGACTTGATCCTTGCGATGATTCTGAGCAGCACACCATCCTGTAATATAGCCAGGAAATGGCATGTATGACTAATTCATGACGCTAGACCTGAAAGTAGAAAGTATGTCTCTGCTGTATACATGATGCATGACATGAGGCACAGTGCATCCCTTTCAATGGAGGAATTGTCAAGTATAAAGAGAAAATCAGCTGGGTCTATTCATGATCTATTCATGTGGTGAAGATGAGACGATGACATCCAAATGATCTCTTTAATGTTAAGCACACTAATGAAGTCCATTACCTCCAAATACAGGTGAATATAATCTAATATTTTTTATGTACCTCATTTTTCTACAAGCATAAGTGTTCTTTGTGCGCGAGCAAGTAGTTTACATTTTGCCACCAGTATCATTCTACTTTATATCCATTTATTTTTCAGACTAGATGTCAAATGGGAGGAAGTTGTTTCAAATGATGAACTGTTGGTCTTTTATACATGAGGTTTGGTGTAGGCGAAGTCATAAAAGCGGGACAATAAACAACAGCCTAAAACAAGAACATCAACTTCTACAAGGGTTTCAGAAATCAATGTGAAAGCTACTGGACCGTGCATTCCCAGTCAGGTTATTGTACTTCAATATGAAGCTCCCCTCGTTCAGCAGCTACCACAATAAAGACATCATTTGCATTTATGGATTTTCTCCTATAGCTCTGTGTATCTGTGTCATGTTCTCACTGGAGGTACAATAACTCTCTATTCATAGCCTCAGTGTTTCTTCACCAAAGTGCAGGTCGCCATGGAGGCCATTTTCAGAAAATCAGGCTGATGATATAACGCGGACGAGCGGATGCCCCAAACCAAGCTAACGCTTCAAAAAGGTGTAATGGTTGTGATTAAGTAAGCTCAGGGCCCTAAAACTTTCTGGAGATTATACAAGTGGACCCATACTTGTATAGCGCTTTCACTCAAAGTGCTTTAACACTACATGACATCATTCACCCATTCATACACTGATGGGAGGAGCTACCATGCAAAGTGCCACATCAGTATCATCAACCATTTATACTCCGTAGGCGCAGCTACAGGAGAAATTAAGGGTTAAGTGTCTTGCTCAAGGACACATCGACATGGGCTAGCGGAGCCGGGGATCGAACCGCCGATTGAAGGACGACCCTGCTCACCACTGAGCCACAATCACCCCACAATCGCGTGTTATAGTGACCTCAATATCATCCAAAACAACCAAAACCAATGTGTGTAAAATGTTGATATTTCTTACATGTTTTACACATTGAAAAACAGCCTGAAGAACATAGACGCATACAAGATGTGTACAGGACATTGGAAACATATCATCATGTTCATTTTATGTTAACCCAGTTGACCCCATTGAATTAGGAAAAGTCATGAAATATGAAGCAAAAACAATGATGTTTACCATTTATTTAGAGACGTTAAACATTGATTGGGGTTAATTTGACCCCAAAGGTAATAGAAGGGTTAAAATGTTCTCACTATGTTTAACACTGTTGAACTGTAGGAGCTCTTGGACGTAATAATACTTCTTATTTTGCAATCAATTAATTATCGTCACGTGAAAGAGATCACTTTGAGTTGCTAAATGATCTGCCCAGATTGAAACGCGTGTGAGACAGTATGTAAATTCCTGCTAGCTTGTTGTGCAAAATAATAACAGGCAATGCATCAGCATGAAGATGTGACAACCCCTCCCCAAAAAGAAGCCCTATAATAAGCAAATCAACATGGAAGCATTTGCCAGAAATCAATGCAGCACACCACTCAGCTGTCCATGAACCAATGAGCTCGTTGAGCTATAATATGAAGTTCCCAATGTCCTGCAGCCACCGCAGTGCATCCACAACACTATTTGCATTTTATGGATTTTCTCCTAGCATCGTGTATCATTCGTGTGTCATTCGCTTGCTGGGGGGGGGGGGGGGGGGGGGGGATCGCTATTCCTAGTCTTTAGCCATTTCATCTCCACCACAGTCTTGACCCAGGGCCTTTGGAAAGCAGGCAGGACGTCAGATACGGGCCGGGCACACCGCCGCTTCCTCACCGCTCTGTGGACACGAGTGATAAAACAAAAAGTGCAGCCTCCAAATATACTGTGTGCTCAAATGAACACCTCTGAACACCATTACATTGACATGAAGTATGGCTGTAATGGTGACGTCTCAACATTTATTCTAATATCCTACCAATATAAATTCTGCTGTGGTACTTTTTTGATTCAGGAGCTTCCTAATTGCAGGAATAAAAGCAGTAGTGGAAAGTATTTTACTCAGGTACTGTACTTCCAACTCCACTACAATTCAGATCATATGTTTAGTTCCTCCGCCTCCTTTTTGTGTCCCTAATGACATTTGTAAGAAGGAAATCAACTTATTACAATAAAACTGATCAAATATGAATCGCGCTTCTGTTACTGCATTTCTCAGAAACATATTTGAGTGTTTATCTGTAAAATGAGTATGTTTTCTCCAGCTTGGGGCCGCTGCTCGGTTTAGAATCGACTGTCACAAAACCTTCTCATTTTTAAACAGTACACTAAAATATGATTGTGAAAACATTTGGGATGAGAAATAGGTTTGGTGGCACAGTGGTGACAAAGTGACTAAGAGGCTCATGATTGGATGTTTTTCTTTGAGATCGGGAATCCATTAAACGTCATAGGAGCACTAAAAAGAGGCACATTTTTCCACAGATTATCTGTTTTATTTGTCAGGATAACAGTTTGAGGACATTTGACAGAAAAGTAATTGTATTTAAGTTACTAACTGTAACTTTGAGTAGGATTTTGAATGCAGAAAGTAATGCATTGGTATTTCCCCTTAAAGCTACCACAAGGAGCTTTTATTTTGTGTTGATTCTGGAGGCCCCTGTGGATGGAGGTTGTACTGTTTTCCAGCACCAGACTCACTTGAGAAAACCTCCCATTTTACTCCACAGGTCAGTGTGTGTGTGTGTGTGTGTGTGTGTATGTGTGTGTGTGTGTGTGTGTGTGTGTGTGTGTGTGTGTGTGTGTGTGTGTGTGTGGTCTCCTTTACTTATGTAGGTCACGTAGGTCACATAGCACCTTCATATGACACTGAGACTGTTAAAGGTTCCCCACTCCTTCCATCCCGTAGGGGGCATACTTTACTTGAGGGGATCCAAAAAATAGTGATTGATTTACATAATATGGAGGTAATGATTACTTGTGTTTTCCGCAATTAAGCATGTGATCCAGAGTTAATTGAAAACGATTCATTCACAGCT
Organism: Clinocottus analis; assembly: GCF_023055335.1. Lineage (NCBI taxonomy): Eukaryota > Metazoa > Chordata > Actinopteri > Perciformes > Cottidae > Clinocottus > Clinocottus analis. The sequence continues at coordinate 16,445,166 of NW_027175876.1, forward strand.
AAGTGTGTAGACTCAGACATAGAGCATCAAGCGCTCTGTTCTCAAGCAGCTTTTAATTAGCCGACAGCAGAAAGAGATGGAAGCAACAGGGAAGTATTGTCAGGCAGAATCAGTCAATCCATCCTCATGCCTGACTTTGAAACCAAATGCAAAGAGCTTGTTACGTTTAATGTTCAATAAACATAAGATGTGCCTTGAGATATTTGAAAGAGCGAAGATGAAAAGTGATAGATGTCACTGAATATCTTGCAATTTAAACATGAAATACTTCATTTCTTTCCATTTAAAAAACCCTGAACCTTAATCAATTATTTGAAGACTTCTGAAGTTGGTTCAAAGATTTGATAAATTATTGAACCAAATTCAATAAGCAGATCTAATATTCCATATATAGATTTAACAAAATCCTATAAAACTATAACACCGGCAACTTTCAGGGTTTTGTTTGAAACTCTTATCCCAGACCTCCCCAAAAAAGAACTGATCCAAGCTAGACTTTACATTAATAACATCTTTCTTCAGCAGCCTCTTTGTGTCATATTTTGTGTTGAGAAGCTCGCTCACACATCAAGGCAGCACATTAAAACCTGTAGCTGTCAAAGTAAAAACTAAAATGAGATGATGGTTGAGTGAACTAGGTTATTGGAAGAGTTTTTAGGGCAGAGGAACACTCAGGAAAGCAACACAATCCTAGAAAACAGCCCAGATTAAACGCTCAGCTTTCCCAAGTAGCCAGTTTAGAAGTGAAATCATCGTCAGACGTTAGCCGGCAGTTCCCAGATTGCATTTCCTCCAATGCGTCTCTTTTTCTCTGCTCACCAACTGTTTCCCTCCTTCAACCTGAGCCTGCTCCATCGCGATCGCTCTCACCTTGGTCCACAAACAGAAACCAGAGCGCTTGCTATGCCCAAATCTGGAGATCATGTTGAGGATCAAACAGCTTGGACGACTGTGGCTCGGTGGTGAGCAGGGTCGTCCTTCAATCAGAGGATCGGCGGTTCGATCCCCGACTCCGCTCACCTCTGTCGATGTGTCCTTGAGCAAGACACTTAATCCTAAAATGTCTCCCGTAGCTGCGCCTACAGAGTATGAATGGTCGATGATACTGATGTGGGACCTTGCATGGCTCCTTTCGTGAATGATGTCATGTAGTGTTAAAGTGCTTTGAGTGGTTGGAAGACTAGAAAAGCGTTGTACAAGTATGGGTCCATTTACCTTCATTCTAGTGAATTGCACTATTTTGTGTTCGAAATGATCACAAATGTATTTATTCAAAGGAAAGCACCAAATGCATGCGGTGGATGACAACTCAAAGTGTACAAATATAATGGAACATAAAGTAGTTTAAGTATGTAAGTAGTATAAGACTCTCAGGCATTCAAACATTTCCTGTAACCTCGAACTACATTCATGTCGTGCTCTCTCTGCTCACATGTAGTCATGATGTACTCTTCCCGCCTCTTTTGTGTCTTCGACCTCATTAAATGTGCACCTCTTCACCTCAATGATACATTCATTAATTTTAATCAATTCCTAAACTACTGAACTTACACTGCTTATTTGTGTTTCAGCCAGAGTTTTGGTCATGTTCAAAGCTGGAATATCACGAGAATTAAGTTGCAATTTAATGAGAAACAAGTCATAATATATAAAGAAAACAAGTTGAACTGCCCGATAATGCAACCTGTTCTCACTGCCGACCATTCAAATAACACAGATTGGTCAGCTTTGACCCAGATGGTCATTTAGCATGTGTACAGTATGTATGCATGAATGTATGCATGTATGTATTTATGCATGTTTGCATATATGTATGTAGAAGAAATCCTTTGTTAATCCCCTTATGGTCGCCCATGTATATTTATGCATGTACGCAACGCACCCACCATTAATCAAAGCTTCTGTCATTGAATACAAAGGAAGATAGTCCACACAGGGCAGGAGGGGGAGGGGCATGGGTCAAACAAACGTTTGTGTCCCGTGCAAAACTAAAAGTAAAAATTGACATTTTGTAGCGTGAGTCATTCTTTTCCTAAACCTAACTTCCTGTGAAGAGAGAAGTTTATTTTGAAAAGACACTGCGTGTAATGAGTGGAAACCGCTCCATGCCCCGTCCCATCCGACGCCAGAGGGAATCCTACAGCGGCATCGTGTGAAGCTGCGTGCCGATGACCAAGCGTCCAGCATGTACACGTGCAGTCTGCTGTGCATGGCGTTGTTGCTCTGCTGATATGTTAGCATCCACTTACATCTACCTGACAGACACATAACCCAGAGGGACTCTTTCTGGATGAGACCACGTAGCACTGCTCTTTATCCAAGATGGAAATCCCAAACTGACATAACGCCCTTGTGATCAGGCATGAATCCCCACCTTTGTCTTGAAGATTGTCCACAAAAATATCAACTTTATCGGAAAGATTCAAACCAGCCGTGCTATGTGTGATTGTTGTGCGAGAGAGCCAGAACATTTCTATAAGCAGCTTCTGAGCTGTAAAATACACAAGCCAACTCATACCTCAAATCCAATTCCGCTCAATATTTCATCAGCGCTGGCGCACCATCACACTCCTCCCTCCAGCACAGAGAAGAGTCTGATGCTGAATCTCGTAGTCAGCTGTGGAGCGCACCACAACCGATGAGCTAAATAACATCAAAGAGCATTAAAGAGTCACAGAACAGATGATCAATATTTGGTTAGAATTCATTTGAATACTGGGCATACAGCACCAAGTGGGATCTTGTTTCCATCTCGCTTCTGTGTGTAAAATGTCACCTCTCCACTGATAGCTTTCTTACCGATGGCTGTTTCACGTCATTCAGACGCAGCGAGGAAGTGGGCTTTTTAGGAAATAATTACTGAGGTCCAGACCTCTGAACATTCTGTGATGTTTGAACTTGCCTGTGCGGGTCGGAGAAGTGCGGCAAGAGCTACAATTTCATGCAATTATTTGGCACAGGTGAGTGTCTCTAGCGGCATTATGAGACATGGAAGAAAGTGTCCTCATCCAAATTGGTGCCAGGCATTAATTTGACCGTGCATCACACTTCACTCTACAGTGCATCTGTAATGCAGAGTGCAGCGTTTAGACTCCACCAATGATTTGCTACTATACTATACTGCTGCTTTTCTCTTTTGGGTTTAAAGCCTGCTCAACCACTTGTCCCTGTGTGTGTGTGTGTGTGTGTGTGTGTGTGTGTGTGTGTGTGTGTGTGTGTTATAGAGAGGGGACTGTTCTCGTCAATGCAAATCTTCTCCTGCCTGCCATCCGGCTCCAGCTGGCGTGATGCTTCGGCATATTGGCAAGTGAGGCGGGCGGGTCGATAAGGATTTTAACCGCATCTTAAAATGGGTAATGGTGGCCTTTATGTGTGTCATTGTCACTTACCCAAAAGTCACGGCTCCTAAGCGCCACCATCCATCACCTGCCTGCCTGCCACATGCCTCTTTCTCCCTAACTGATTCACTTAAGCTCTGTTTGTTTGTTTGCTCTCAAAGTCACTTTCATTTATGATCTTGCCGGGCATGGGCAACAATAGCATGCAGGGCTGTACTGCACAGAGATAGACAGAAAGGGACGGATAGCTTGCTCTAAAGTTGTTCACCCATAGCAAAGCCTGTCAAATTGCATATCACCCCCTATTGAAGACACTTTTTGCAGCTTTTCTCCACAACAAGCATTCTCTGTGGAGATCCCTGGCTTCAATCTCACAATTCACAATTTCTCCCTTTTCATAAGGGAAAGCCTGTGGTGAATTTAAGTTTACGAGAACCAGAATGCTTCTCGAAATAAAACAGGAAAAACCCATTTAACAGCTAAGGGAAATAAAGCAACATCTAATAATGAGTCACAGTCACTCGACGTTTTGCTGTGGGCATTTTTCACCAGTGGTATTTTAGGATATTTTAATGATCTGTGCTTTGAATAAATGAGTTAAAACTGTAGGGAGAGGGCTTGGGAAATGAATTCATGCTGTTGATTCTTGCGTTAAAAAAACGGGTTGCTTTGCCCTCTAATTGAAACTCAGCTAGCATTGTCGATGCCACGGCTGCCCTGGGAAGACGGCAGGGTGCGCCTCACCTTTGCGACAGCAATTTCAGCCTCAACTATTTCTCTATTTGCAATGCCTAATGGTTTAAGCTTTTGAAAAAGCAATGACAAACACAAATGTGGGAAATAATAATGTTATATCTCAATATTGAACATTTAGAAGTAATATTATACCAGTAATAGGATGAGTTTCAAATAGTAAGTTGTAGAGGATGAATGGGTGAAACCTTTTTAAGTGTTTATTCTTTTCAGCTTGGTGAAGTTTAGGCAGCACAACTATTGCTTAAGTTCAGGCAACAGAACCAAACTATTTGGTCGGATTGAGGCAAGAAAGCTCCTTGGTTAGGTTTAGGGAAACTAGCCTACAGCTACATGCCCATACAATTTCTCATGTGGGTCTATTGGTTGTGAGCAAATAGCATTTTATTTGCCATATACCCAGGTGTAAACTGTCACATTGACTAAACAGGTGCCAAAAGTGAATTGTTGGCTTCTGATAACTGGATGCGAAAAGCATCTGATTAATAACGCATGTAAACGCCCTCAGTTTTGTTTGATGTGCATAGTGAAGGCCTACATTTGTGACATAAAAGACCTTAAAGTAGTGTTAACTCCTGTAACCCCCATTTCAAAACAGACTAACATGTTTACTGTTATTGTGTCACAGTTAGTGCCAGAGGCTTTTAAGTGTACATGTGTCTGTGTGCTAGTATGGAAATAGTCAGCAGCAGGCTTTCTCTAGTGAGCTTTGCTACAGTACGGCCGTGTGCGTCCCGCTCGAGGACGTATAGCTCATGTGGAGTTACCGCCAGCAGCTAAAAACAGTGTTGCTAACTGTTGTTAGCTATGCCAGTGGGATGGTTTTACTAAAAGAATGCAGCGTAAACTCTCAAGAACACTGAAGATATTTAATATGGTACTGATACTATGAATTTGAGTTTACATGCAAAGCTGGGATATGTGCATTTGGCGTAAGCATTAGCGATAACAATTAGCCATTTGTTGATTACAAACGGGCCTTACGGGTTACCATTGCCGATTAGCAATCGCAATTCTTGTTTGCTATTAGAATGAGCAATTGACATGTTATTATATGAGTAAATTCAACCCATTCTCACTACCAACTTGTCATGTGCCGCAGCTTTTCCTGTGCATGTGTGTAAAAGTGAAACAGGCAATTAGCGTTCAGTGTGTGAGCAGGTCGATAGACTGCTAGGCTGTTACCCAGCCAGCTGGAAGGAGCGGGAAGCAGGACTAAACTATCTAGGTCAATGAGCAAACGTGAGAATGCTTTAGACCAGACGCTGCTACTTCACTGAAGAGTCAGAAGACTTAAGGTTAAATGTTAAGATGATCACAGCCCCATTCACCTTGTAGAGGGAGCAGATCTGATGCACGTTAAAGCCAAACAATGACAGTCTTCCTGACTGTGGCCACGAATGAGTTTTGCATGAGTAACCGCTGTTAATAAATGTGTCGCTCCCGTCTAGTTCATTACGAGTCTGTGACGCGTAGCCGAGGTATTTTTCTGGAAGAAAAGCATTTCTGGAGGTGAGCCTTAGCGTGGAAGGAGAAGGAGAATAAATCACCACATGTTAGCCAGCTGGGCCTCATCAATGGAAACTAAGGCCTCTATTAAAAAATAGTTAGCGGGAAATATCATCATTGAAGCGTCACTCCCTGTGTTCCAGGGGGGATGCTGGCAGAGCTGTTTCACCTTTGTGTATATTTACAAAGCTTTGGCATCCATCCCACTCATTTTTGTGGCTAACTGGCGAAGATGTTGATGTTGCCCTGAGCAACTGTGAGAAGCCACAGAGAATGGTTGACTGACTTAAGTCGGGGAAGAAATGCTCGTTAAGCCAAACTATGTTTCCATGGTTATTTAAATACTCACTCCATATTTGAAGTTAGTTTTCGTTGCGGCGCTCCCCGCCTGACCCTCTCTGTCAAGAAGACGCCATGGGAATGAGCGGTGGACACGCAAGGTCACTGCTGCCTCTCTCTGGAGTTTGACTGATGTGTGTGATTAACTGGCATTACCTTCACAACTTCTGGGGAGGGGTGGGGCCCGGAAAACAATGTTCTGGCTTTCATCTCCGGTCCGAATATCGTGAGTGAAAGCTTTGAACGAGCACAGCCGTCTGGAAACAAAGCAGTAACTCCAAACCGACTGACTGGTCTCCAGGATATTACCAGCTCAGCAAACACGTCTTATTCAATCGTTTCTGAGTTGGTGTGAGGCGAAGGAGAAGAAAGGAAAAAAAGCGGCATCACAATTGAGCGGTGGAGGAGGACGCAGTCACCTCGCGTCCAACCTGCTGAGGGAAAGGACTTCATTAAGTATTTTGTTTTCATCGAAGGCAGAACACGAATCACTTGGCCAATGCGTGTTTGTGTGTGTGTGTGTGTGTGTGCACGTGAAAGCTTGTGTGTGTACAAAAGAAAGTCGGAGAATACCTATATGTGTGCGTACTTATTACAAGGCACTCTCATTTACATATAGAGCACTGGGCCCTCAGGAGGTAAGTGGACTTTAACAGTGAGATAGCTCTGCTATTTATTGCTTTTCATGCTGCAGTGAATACCTGAGCGCTGCAACTTCTCAAACGTGGCGGTGAAATCCATAGACAAATGACCAACAGCCATCACTGTTCTTCAGTAAGAGCCCCTGCACTCATAAAGAGAAAGCCAGGAGGCTGTAAGACAAACAATCCGCAATATCTACGAGCTGTTGCTCTGTTACTGCACAGGCAACGGGACGCGCAGCACGACGTGTTGACATGTGGAAATGAAACGCGGCAGAGTTTTCCGGGCAAACTTTTTCTCCTAGTTAATGAATACTTCCCAATTTGACAATCTTATTTGATTTGTATTCCCCCCAAACTATTGACAGCGCCGCCCACCCACACAATGTCAAATTGTCAGCCAGTCAACAAAAAAAAAGTCAGTTTACATTTTCAGGAAATGATGATACGATCCATCAACGTCAGGCTAATCTGAATTGGAAATGATATTACGAGACCCAGAATAAACTGGTGTTTTTGTCTGGTCCAGTCAGCAGCATGGAAGATTTATAGCCGTGGCATTATTCTAAACATAATCTTAGTTCTGCTGTGTAATTTAGCAGTGATTTATAGTCGCTCCGTTTACTTGTAAACCATGGCTGGGAATGGCAGAAAAGGACAGCCTAATATGCTAACAGCCACCGTAGCACTGATGTGAATGTACAGCTGGGCGGGGAAGCGTTGAGCTATGCAAATATGTCACTCGCCGCGCAGCTGCCGACCTGTCATCGGCGCTGCGCTCGGCTACACTGATTACATGGAAACATCGACATCATCCCATGATGCCATTGGCTGAACCACCTCTCCCATGTCATCATTATTCCCATTATCATCAGATTTTTAAAATCCTAATTGCTTTTCTCCTTTCTCTATTCTTATCGAGAATATCATAATCATGACTTACTTTCCATATAAAGAAAAAGCATTTTCCTCTGACATTCATAAGAGACCCAATCGCCCATCGTGTTTGACGCACTCGTACGTTATGTTTATGGGCTGTTTGCAACTTTCAGACACGTCAGTGGCGATGAGAAAAGAGTAGAAAGGTGTTTACCTGCATCCTGATGCCTCCCGACAGCGGTGACATGGCAAAAGACATGTGATGGGATCACACTGTGTCGTGGTGATCCTTTCCACTTCATTTAGCGCTGGCCACTTGTGATCCACTCACCCACAAAACCAAGTGTAAACGAGGTCTTAACTGCATTTCACCCGGCTTGGGTCCCAGGTTGAGTCTCAGTTACAAAACACTGGAATGTGCTGAAGTTAATGCTGACTCATTTTTACTGTTTGGCTTTTCCTTACTTACGTTATCTGTTCATTGTATTATGTGACTTATCTATAGTGTTCTATTGTTTTATCTGTGCTTTTATCTATTATTTTATCTTGACTTTTAACTGTCTACTAAAGAGAATTAGTTTGCACACCAACACTTAGTCATGGGTATTACGTTAGCATGCACATTAGCATTTATAACATTGGCTAAGAGTTTGGAAGCCTTTGAAACTTTGTATTAATCGTTTTGCTAATGCCCTTTTGTCTTTAAGCCTTTTTTTAATCTGTATCCTGTTTACATCGACCTCCCCTCCTCTCTCCTCACTTTGTAGGACACACAGCAGGTCATGTTTTGTATTTAAATGTTTCTTTACTCTTTTCCTTGCTAACACATAGAGCAAAGGCACATCCATTATTTAGCAGGGCAGCTAGCTAGCTGCTACATTCACTGGTAGAGGTTGCTCTAAACTTGTTCCTCCCATATGTTTGCCCTTCGCTGGCGCCCTGGCATGTCCATACACATCATGCTCTTCTCTCTGGCTTCTTGATCTTAATGGACAAGCTTTAGTAGTTTATTTTACGTCAGAAGAGCAAGGAGTCTGCCAGTTTTGTGTTTTCTCTTTGCATATTTCTGACTTGATTCATTTTATTTCCAACTTTTCATCTCTGGCTTCACATTCCTGTTGTTAGTTTTAGAAGCGTCCCTCGATGGAGAGTGCATTTTGTGATTTCTCGGCAAGGCCTCTATATATTTCTCCTCAGCCCGCGTTTACTCAGAGAGTTTATATAACCTCGTGTCACTCCGGTGCATCATGCAAAGAGGAAAAGAAGAAGGAAAAGTTAATTACTTTCATAACAGCCACAGATAGATGGAAATGACCCTGAAGACCGACCCGATTGAGTGCAGCCTTGAGGGAGCCCTGTTCTTATTAAAACCGGGCTTTGGAGAACCATGGTGGCCATTGACTAAGATGGAGTCACTCACCCAGATTAGCCTTTAGCCTTGGAAGAATACACCCTGTACCTTTGACTAGTTATTGCTTCCTGCTGTACGGATCATACATCTCACTATTGATTGGCCTTGCCTGCTCCAGAGCTCTAATTGTAGTGCTGGCCTCGCATTTCACCGACAGTAATAGGTTACACAGAAGAATAAAGATGCAGTCGCTAGATATTGATCACGAGGAATCCACACCTCTGGCAAAATTAACGAGACAATGCATATGGATCAATACCGCTTTCCCCTCACTTGGCAAAATATTCCCCCCCTTCTCTCTTTCTTCTCCCTCCACGCTGTGCCTGTAATCCAAGCAAAACTGCTGATTTGTTCTCATCCTTTTCAAAAGCATCTCATTAAAGTTCATCATGCAGTATCAATTGTAAAACCGACAGGAATCTCATTATGGATTAGTCGGGGGGGGGGAGCTGGCCTCAATTGTTTAGGTGTAACCGAGACGAGTGCTTTCATTGGGAATGTGTTGTGCTGGAAATGAAGAGGCATATCTGATCACCCAACAGGGAGCGGAGAGGCGCATCACATCCTGTCCGAGTCAGGAATAGAACGTGATGTCGCGATTGCTCGTGGACGATTCCAGAAGATTAATGACCTAATAACTCTGAGTATATTGTGGCGACCGCAGCCTTTAAACCCGCGGAAAAAAACTCATCCCATCTCGTTTGTTAAAACATTAGAGGCACCGACATGACGCAGCAGACGGAAATCGATTCTTGATTGCCACAATTAGCACGCCCGAGAGACTGATTGAAACAATATGAACGTGGTTTTGGTGCATGGCTTGTGCAGTTTGTGTGTGACTTTGTCAGAGGAGATCATTACGAACAGGGTTCTTAGAAACTACGGGGCAGCAAAGTGCTCACACATATAATTACTCACACTCGACGCCGGGCCCTCCCATGGCGCCGGGGCTTTGGGTGTCAAGCATCCTGCTGCCTGTTTTCTCTGCATGCTCACTAACAGAAAGGAATCATTTCATCACTGCCTCCTTTAATCTCTCTCTCTCTCTCTCTCTCTCTCTCTCTCTCTCTCTCTCTCTCTCTCTCTCTCTCACACACACGCTTGACCTCTTGGATCCCCAGTCCTACCCATTCCTCTCCCTCCAGAGTGCAGGTTTCTCTCCAGAGCGAGATGAGAGCAGGTGGGCCTTTCACAGGAGATAATTAAGGTGAGTATTTATTTGCCCATGAGCTTTTGAAATTGTATTATTTTACCTGAGCTGCATCCACAATTAAAATGTGCTCTGGGGCTTTGGAAGTGTTCTTGTTTCTTTTTATAGAATGTGAGACAAAATAGTGTGCCAACCAACAAAAACATGTCATAGATAAAATGGACGTAGACAACATCTGGGCATGGTACACATCATGTTTAGATCACGTTTAGAGATGTATGAATGGATCTAAACAGAAATGATCTTTGAGTTCAGACCTCCTCGCCAGCGTTTCAGACGTTTCAGGTGTGTGACGAGTGATGACACAGCTGCATTTCTTCAGGGTTATCACACCACTAATTTTCATTCAACCTCCTCAGTCGGGGTCTCGGCGTTAAGAGACACGAGTCAATATCACAAAAACAACCTTTGAGCTTGTTGACAGGCAGTTAGCGAGCTCGTTCACTCGTTTTTAATTCCGTGAAACTAATTCAAAGCAGTGAGCAAAATGGCAAGTAGAAAGAAAATAAAAGAAATGAGGTTGCTGGATTTCCATTCTCATGGTTCTATTCACAATTAGTAGTATCGCATAAGAAAAGCTTTATGGAAACAGCAAATTTAATAAAACTGCGTCAATTGCAAATTACATGCCTTGTAAATATTTGTATCCGTTTATATTTGAGGTGCAAAATTATATTACACATTCCAAAATACAATAACTGAATTTACATTAGGGCTGGGCAAAGTTGAAAAAATATAACCGATTAATTGCATTATGCGCCAAATTTAATAATTAACGTAATGTTGTCAGAACAATATAACAGCACTCTGGAGCAACAGCAAGTTAACATATATATATATATATATATATATATATATATATATATATATATATATATATATATATATATATTATAGAGGCTGTGGTTGAATAATATTTCCCAGCCTAACCTGGTGTACTTTCATTGCAGTAATTGTTGCTAAACTGCTGCCAGTGATCACCTGAACTCGCTCGGATTATTGCGACTGCATAATTCCAGGTGCTCGAGGGGGAAGTCTTGCTGAATATATGATGCCGACTGATATTTCATTAGATTCAAATTTTGGTTTTACTGCCAATAATATTCAGACCGGCACAGACTCCCAGAGGTCCCTCGCCCAAACGAGAGAATACATTACAAGGGAATCTCAAAATAATTAATGAGGTTCATTTTGTTCTGACTGGAGCATCTTTTTATATTTTTCCTCAGGTGTGGGTTATGACTAAGTGTCCTTAATTTGAGCTGTGACCCGAGTGGTTATGAGTGTAGCGGGGACATTAGTGTAGAGATAGGACGCCTGAGCTCTCAGGAGTAAACGTGTGAGAGTGGGAACATCTTTTCCTCCTTTCTCTAACACATATTCTCTCTGGCGTTTCGTTAATGTCAACGCTGAACCGAGAGGATGTGTTATGTAACAGCTTTTTGTTCTAATCTCACCTGCACACAATCAATTTACTGTCTCTGCCGTCTGTGTGTTTGATCTCATGCATTGTTTTATCCCTATGCAAATACACAAAGTAAAATATGCATTCATCCAAGAAATGTAATATAATTATGCGTGCAGTAATTAACCCTATCCACCGATCCAGTGTTTTCCTCTGGATCCCATGTAGTGATGCCATTGTGCCAGGATCCTCTATTTAAGCTGGTTGACTTACAGCTTCACCCAGCCTTGCTTTTCTTTCTCTATCATCTGTAACGTCGATTAAAAGCTGCTTCCAGCATCCTGCATGAGCGCTGAAATTAGAGTTTCATCTCTCTGCGGTCCAACTGTTTTTACCGCCCTCCTGGGCGCGTAATGCGAAGCCCCAAAACTGGTCACCAACAAGGCGTGTTATCGATGGCGCTGACATTTGCAGGTTCCCCGTTTCACACTTGGCAACGTGAGTTTTTCTGTCCTCTGAGTGCCGCCTCCATCTCCTCCTCACTGTCTCTGTCTTTATCGCTGGCGTACAGTACGAGCACACAGCCGGCGTCTTCTCTTGCTTTCTATATGTCTCTGACCGGGCGCAGTAAACTCTGCCTGCCAGTATTTACCTCTCTCCCTGCATGCATGTTGATGCAAGTCTGCACAGAGAGAGGGCCAGCCCTATTAATTAGGAGCATGGCACCGTTAAAAAGGATCCACACAGGGGGAGACGGTGGTACTTGCTGCTCTGAACCTGCCCACCGTGTCCTCCCACAGCGCTGGTGATTAATGATGTCAGCCATATCAGGGAGGGGGGGCTTATCAGACACGGATGCACCCATGAAACAAAGCCAGGGTTAGAAACTCGCTGTTTAACTGATGAAGTGGGACCGGCGGCGAGGGGAGGAAAGCCGAGAGCGGCTGTGAATGCTAATGGCCCCCGGTGTCGATTGTTAGGCGAGCGCCAACGGGAACATTAACCGTTCGCCTTCCCCAGTCTGAGCCTAGCGATCCGTAATCCCGAAGCGTATGATCGTGTCACATCCCACGCTCCAGTGTTTTCCTGTAATACCCGAGAGTGGGAGGAGTATTCACACACCTCACTTAAGTGTAGTAATACAATGATGTGGAGCTATTCAGAATGTTTCTTAAGTGTTACACAGGATCAGAGGAAGGACCACGACAGGAGTCAGCAGAGTGAATGCTCTGCTGAGCGCGAGATGCTCAAAGGCGTCCAGAGTTTGAAGAGATGGCGGTGTGATGATGTAATCCCAGAGAGGAAAACAGCTGGCCAACGTCTCCTCGTTCGACGGGTCGTTACTCCTCATTGTGTTTCACCATGAAAGTCAGCAACACGTGTCAATTTACACACGTATCATAACCCACGGGCTTTAAAACATATACTCCCGTCTTCACAGGGAACTCAGTGATGTTTAGGGGAAAGGTCGTCGGGAAAGGAGGCCAGAACTTTTTCGATTGCTCAAAGTGTTGATTGTAAAAACAGTAAATACTGTCAGGTATTAATCTGCATACATCTCATTAATATTAAAACATATCATAAGAAATCCTTAATTCCTAATAATAATTCATATAATATTATGGTCAAATTTACACCGCTTTCTTTAATTTTTGCCGATATATTATTATAAACATTAAATAGATTTTCCAATAAAAGAACTGAGGGTGAAATTAGGTTTATACTAAAAGGAAAACATAGCTATCAGCAAATGATTATGAAATATCAATTATTTTAAATCTGAAAATTTTAGATTCTGTAAAATATGGTGCATTATAATTTGACATTTTAAACTACATTAGTTCATAAAAGAAGATGATAAAAAACAGGATTAAGGATCATTTGAGCACTGAATTTGAATTTTGATGCTATCTGCTGGTTTATTTTTTTTTTTTTGTTGTCTTTTTTATGTGATTTCTTTATAGTTTTCATGTTTGAATATTATTCTGGTTCTGAAGTCGGTCAGTGTTTGTATGACATCATCAGCCCCTCCATCAGTGTCTCAGTGTGGTTTGTCCTGCGGTCCTGCTGCTGCTCTTTGTCTCATCATCTGAGGGATAACGGGTATCGACTCCACTAATCTGATCATTGTCAGTAAATCCCTCTTTCACATTATTAGTCGATCTTCATACGCTGAGACTGAAGTGTAATGCATTTTTCTTCATGATAACGTTTTATTGTGAAAAAACAGATGTTTCCCTTTTCATAAGAATACATCTTCCAGGTCTAAATTACAGAGCAAATGACTTACCAAGAAGCTTCTTTTTCACTTAACAATGCATTATATTTTTAGAAGTCGTGAAAAAATAATTACAGACGAATATAAATAACTACTAACTCCAGCTGTCAGAACGTTGCAGTTAAGAAAAAAAATATTTTTCTCTCAAATGTAAATGAGTGTAAAGTCGCAAAACATTTTAAAATTCAACCGAGGACCAAGCAAGTACCTGAAAAGTGTTTTCCCTCCTGAACGATGCCCTCGGCTCTGCACGGCAGCGCGGCTACACGCTGAGCCGCGGGAGTGGATTTTCACATTAGGCGGCACAAGGTTACGTAGTTTAACGGCACGCTTTGAATTCCTGCTCTTATCAGATCAGACGGAAGCACGGAGATCGATAAAACAATCTCTGTGTCTAATCAAACTCTAATCTCCGTCACGAGTTATGTGAGTTATCTCCTGGTTATGAGGTATCCGCTCTAATACACTTGCTTTCAACTTTATCATCTCCGTGCATCGCACATTTTGAGAAGGAACTTGGGGAGAGAGCTAGCTTGCGCGTGCGATTCATCAGCGCTATCTGTCCCGAGCAGAGAGAGAGGGAGAGAGGGAGAAAGAGAAAGATTGGATCTGGCTTTTTTCTGACGATCTGCCACTACAAAGGCAATATCTCTCCTTCGTCCTCAGATAAGCGATCTCTCTCGGGACAGAGAGCGAACACTGTAGAGATAGAAGACACTTTGGTCTCATCGAGCCGTGGAGGACGGCTAATGAAGCGCCGCGCAATAAAGATTATTCTGGCAGGCGACGTGCTCTTGAAATGCGTTAAACATAAATTTGCCTATTAAATAAGGGAATCATCAATGTACATCTTATCACCTCCAATCTAAGCGTGGCTTTGATTGTGTTGAAACAAATACTCTCCATGTAAAAGGCTACTTCACCCATTAGCATCCTAAGAAGGATGTATCTGCTGCATGTGATTTGGAGGAACAACAGAATGTACATCACTTCACGAGATCAAACAAACCTACCATGTGGAAAAGATTTGAATAAAGTCCCCAGAGAGCTCGGGGTAAACACTACCTACAGGAATAGATTCGTTTCATGCTGAAGAAGGTGCGGTGTTTACATCTCATGTGTACATGGCACATGAGAAGCCCATCCACACACAGATGGTTCATTTGTTTCTGTTTGATCACTGCACCTTATTTGCCGCAGGCAAATGTCGAGGAAGCGCACACGCCTGGAAATTAATACTTAATGACTGTCATTTATTAGCTATTCTTCTATTGTCATGGGAAATGTGCAAGGATAGGCATGTTTAATCGAACGCACAAATGAAAAAGTGTATAAATGACATGAGCCCTCGTGACAAACAGGCTGACATGAAAGCGTCCGTGCCGGTGGATTGTTTCTCTGTGAAGATGTTTCCATACGGTCACGTGGCGTCTGCCTGCCGGTCATCCCGCACTTTGTCCTGGACTGAAATATCTCAACAGCTATTGGCTGTAATTCATCCAGACAGTCATGGAGTCAACAATGGATTTTATTGACGTTGTGATCATCACCATGACATAACTATTCCTTAACATATCAGAATGGGTCAAACCATTCTGATATGGGGGAGACTTTGGGCTTTTAGGATAATTAAATTAAACATCCTGCTGAATATACAATTATGTGAATTCAATGAACCTACAAAGATATATTAAATACATGTCTTTAAAGGATGTTTTAATCAATGCCAATTCTAAACTATCGTAGTTTCAAACAGCACCATCTTTTCATGAAATACATTTGAGAAGTTGAGAATGTTTGGTGGATTTGGATCGACGGAACCGTTTTGGTTTATGGTTCCCGCCTTTTCTGTGAACGCCTCGCGTAGCTTTGTCGGATAGTCAGAAATTTTGGGCGACGCACGCAAAATGGCTGCTGGGACTACGCAAGGGGACCCTTGCGTGTCTTGCGTCTCTGCGTAAAACCCAAGTATAAATGACCCTTAACACGCTAAACTTTGTCAGAAATTAAGCAGGGCAAATAATTAAAAATAACTCAGAGGAAGAATCTGTATAAACCAGCTAAAACCAATATCCTCACCTTACATTAGGCCATTATCTTATTTTCCTTTAATACACTTCACGCTGCGCTGCTGTTGCGACACCTGGCAGAGCGGGAAACAGACCTGCACCTGCAGTGAGGTCGGCTGCTGCAATAGAGCGGGACCTCATTAAAAAAAGCTCTAACTGTTCACAAAGAAAGCAACCGGAATGCGTCAGCAACACCACCCGGAGCAATTAGGACGGCAAAGGAAGCCGCTTCAATCGGAAAAGTGGCTGAGGTGAATAAGACGACCCTTCTCTTGTGCAGGCCTCCTCCACCCAACTAAGCCGTCGACAGACAGAAGTTCACCAAACGCTGCCACAGGAAGCGGCGATTGTGCATTCGTACATTGAACATGTATTCAGCTCAGCGTCACTGTCCTGGATTTGCATTTCAGCTCCAGACTTGACTGACTTTGTTCTGGTGCGTTGTTTCAGAGTTGGCGTTTCTTCCCAGATGCATGCTGGTCTCTCCGGCTGCAATGATCAGTGCCGCTGACTAATGTTCCTGAGTTCAATGCAGTTGTTTAGCTTTTACAAGCTGCCCAAACTTTTACAAGTCCCAAACATATGTTTAGGCTCCTTACTAACTATGCAGTGTTGCATAGTTAAGTCTAATTTTATTCATTTCATCCACGCTCCAAACATCCGCGGGGCGGTTTTTGGGGATGGATTAAAGCGTGCTTACATTTTCAACCGCAGTCACTTCCAGAACTTTACACAAACTAATACATTGTAAAAATACAAAGCTTATTAGGAGCTAAATGAAAGGCTATATCGCCGGAACTGAATCGACAATCCACTCATTTCCTGCTTTGTATTGTATCTGAAAACAAGCCATTTAATGACGTCTTCTTGGACTTTGAGAAACGGGGATGGCCGTGTTTCACTGTCGTTGTTGGTTTCGTGGCAGTTTGATGTACGCCGCCGTTTGGAACTTATGCTAACTGCTTTTCTCCGGGTACTTGCAGCAAAGAAGTGAAGAAGAGTCGGTTCATATGTGTATATGTACATTGTATACCCAGAGAACCGCACTTTGGTCAATGTGAATGCAATACTGTGTATGAGTCTGTGTTTTGGGTCACTCTTCAGTACCTCTCCTACCACTGCTGACTGCAGCGCTCACATTAAGAGACACACACCCAAGTTGCAGCTAATTATGGTCAGAAAACACCCAAATACACATGTGCTCCAGGAAAAAGCATCAGGCCAGACTTTAACCACTGGGCAGCCACCTGCAGGGCCCCAAGACAGCTTTAGATGTATTTATTATGAAGAGTAATGAATCAAGTTACTGTTTAAAAGCATAATATCCCTAACTAACGTTCTAAAGGCCCTCAAGGTACTTAAGATACGCAACCCAACTGTGGGCGTTGTACTTCTTCTACTGAGGAAAACGATGTCGCGCTACATTCACCTGACCGAGAGGTGTTACTGATTACGCTGCAGGTTCATATTTCATTCACAAACCTGGACTGTACATATCATCTGTTCACAGTTTGGCTAACCACTTCAGAGAAACGGGCGGATATGAAGTGTTTTCTGTGTAATTGTGTCGGTTCCGTGGAGCCTATTGGCTGTGTGTATCCAGCCCACCGAAGGATCCCTCTTCCCTTGTTTGCTCTGAAATTTGAAAAGACTGAGACGTTTTTTTCCACCCACCGTAGCTTCCACTTCCCTTTCAGCGTCTCCTCTCCATCGCTCTCATTCATCCTCTGTGCCGGAGAGGTCCACGAGACTCATTAGCGCCCGCCTCCGTGTTTCATGCCGTGCTTCCCCGAGGGCATTACTAGCACCATTAGCCCAGGCAGCAGTGAGCTTTCAAACTGCCTGGGCAGACGGATGCCTTCCAAACCAAAGTGTGCTCCTTTCTTTAATTAGCATTTCTCAAACATCAATATATTTTCCTCTGCCCTCCCAGGACCGAAACTCTGCCGAATTAATTATTAACAGCCTCGCTGTCTTCCGCTTTCATTTTTCGCCCACCTCCTCCTCCTTCCTTCCTTTGAAAGCAGTCGTGGTTTCCAAGTTTCTGCCTCTAGTTGGATGTGACTGCAGGATGGACATTCAGCACCGGCGCTTCCCCTCAGGTAAGCTTTAATAGCACACATTTTCTCTACAAAATGATCAATTTTGGGTCCAAATCAGGAACGCACAGTCCCACGGATGCTGGTGTGTGCGCGAGGCTTTTCTGCCCACAGGCCAGTTATAATTATGTTTACTTTTTCTTTGTGTTTTCTTTTAGTCATTTATTGTCTTCAGTCCGATTTTGGTATTCATTGTGCTGTTTCCTAAAAAAAAAAGAAAAAGAAACAGAATCACCTGCCGAGAACGAGATGAGTCCTCATCACAATTCCTCCAGCTGGACAACAGAGGGTAATATCGCTCCCTATCAGTCTCAATAAGGAAAGAGCCATGAGGCCACAGGCTCAGAAAGCCCGGCAACGCTTGGGAGGCACAATATGGTTGAAGAGATAAAGTTACAAAGGGAGCGAGATAACCCTGTTTTCTCTTTTGGCCTCGGTCAGCCTCTGTGACGGAGCGAGGTGTGAATAACCAGCCCATCGGCCGCTCCATGGTAACCTCTCTGGCTTCAGCTCAAACACAGAGCCTGCTCATTGAATCACACAGCTGAAGCGACCAGTGACAAGTCAGCAGCTGTGCAGCTAAATAAGATTTTCCGGGTTCATGATGAAATACATAGTTCACTATAAATGGTTCTGTTGTTATATAAGAGGATGTTTAATGGTGTTAATATGTTTGTGGTTGTTTCAGAGAACTGTTGATGGTAAGAACGTTGGTTATGCCTCAAGAGTTAAACTAGGGAAGAAACTCCCCAAACATATCGGCTTTATTGTTTGTTTTCTTCAAAATGGACACTGACTGAACATAGACAGTGGGACATCACTTCAAGTTGTTTTGAGACAATCTCAGTTGAATTAAATAGAAACAGTCCTTCTAAAATAATAATGCAATCTTATGAAAATCAAATGCTTTCAACAAAGAAACTCACTTTAGGGAAAGTAAATGAAATGAGGGATTCAAGAAGCACGTAAGTGCTTTGTTTGTTTATCATCTTATGAAAGGCCACGATCAAGACATTAAGATTTAACAACTACACAGAGCTGCAGTAAATGTTTCCACGAAGCAAGGACGTCTTTAGTTCCTTGAACATATGCTGCAACCATTAACGTATGGATTCAAACTGAATGTCACATAACAGCCTCTGATTGATGAAGCACAGCCTGGTAGTCAGTGAAGGGTCCACTACAGGAAAGATACCAATTAGCCGATGGCTGTTTTAATATAACTGCTGTCATTTTCTATTTGATCGAATGCGATATCAGCACTCAGCTCCTCCCGAGGATCGGTTAGATTAGTATTTGAATGTAGAGACTGTAGAGAGAGATGTGTCTTAAGGTTTCCGATTGTGAAAGCGAGGCAGATGACAAATCTCTCAAGCTCTAACGTTAAGATGAAGTGGGGAAAGTACACGAAGAGGAAATACAACTGTCTTTGTCAAGGGGCTAGGAGTCTAGGAGACTTTAGGGGCCGAGCACTGCTCTGGATCACACAGAAAACTACAGAGGTTCATTAAAAAAAAGAAAGTGTGACACAAATTATGGAATAAAAGTGGCTCTATTGCAGTTTCTCTCGTGAAACACATACAATGGAAAGAGACCGTCCTCCCCTGAACACAACCCCACACCTCATTTTGACAAGCGGCTCGTTACGACTCCTGCTTACTTGTTGGGAGGAAACCTCTGGTCGTAGGATCAAGACCGAATGGAAAAGGAAGATGTCAGGTGACAAAGCGCTAAGAATGACAAAGTCAGCGTCTGGAGGTCGTGTCAAACAACACGACCCATAAGAGACAGTTGATCGTCCCACTTGTGAACCAAATGTTACAGTTGACTCGCAGACGTTGCTTTCATTAACGGGCAGCGTTAGCGATGACGACGAGGCTAATCCTCAACCGTGGTTAACATGGAACGTGCTAACGAGCTGAAGTTGCTTCGCTCCGGCAACGTCTCTTTCCCCGTCTACCCGCCTACTCCACCAATCACAGGGCATCAACCCCACCAACAAGCACGCTGCTTCCCTGTGATTGGCCGGAGAGAGTGAGAGGCCGCTACAATAGGATAGCTAGCGTACATGCGTAACGCATATACTAGTTTGGGCCCAAAGCTTGAGCTTTTCCTCCACTCAACCTCAGAGTTGTGTTGCCTTAACACAACTAAAGTATGACCGCTTCACTATGTATTTAAAACTGCAATCGGACATTAAGTTACGAGGGTGTGTTGCTCTCCTGTTACCAGAAGGGGCGCTAACTATCATATAGAGGACTTGCTATAGTTATACATAATTATCATAGTAATGTTAAAGGTTTTTTGTTCCATAAATTAAGATGAGGTAAGCCATGAAGAGTTCTCACCCTGTGGACACAGGAGAGGAGCTGAGTCTGACAACATGCTGTAACTGATGATGTCGTCATGATGTCAGCAGAGTTATCTCAGCGGGGGCTCGGAGACACATCGATAACAGAGAGACGTGGGTGTTTACTTGGAGGGTTTAATAAAAGATGCTATCAGGTTGCATTCTGGGAAACGGAGGAATTTGGAGGCTGAACTCATGATGGGGATTAAAACGCTCAGCCGCTGCCGCTTGGATGTTGACTGCTGTTTTTCTAAACTGTCTCTCACACGTCCCCCAGTGTTAGAGGTGAAATAATAACTCACTGGAGAACTCCTTTACTCCCCATGTGTGCCCTCTGCTGATTGAGGACCGTGTGATGTGATCCAAACCTGTCCTCCTGAATGGACCTGGTGCTGGGATTGTTTTCTCAACTGCTGTTTGTACAATTAAACCATATTTAAATTGAATTCTGCACAAACTTTGATTGTAATATGACTTTTTTTTCTCCGCGCTCTAACGCGAATAAAGAAATAAAGAAATGTTCGCTGAGGTTTAATTGCACCATGAGGTTGTTTTTCCTTCCAGAGAGCAGCTCTGCCTCTATGAATTGTTTGTATAATTAAGAATCCAATCTGTCAGCCTTCTCCAGTCCCATATGTTTGAGTTGAGGCAGCCTCATCTTGCAATTCTGGTCTGGTCTCTTCGATTTAATGCAGATTATAGTTGCACCCTCAAGGCAAGCTGATGCTGCATGGAAGCAACACAGGTCGTGCAAAGTTGCCCGGACACACCCACAAAGATATAAAGTCAGAACTGGATGTCTAAAACGTCGAATGCGACCGTCTCTTTGTGAAATAAAATGCTCTCCGAGCAGGTGGAGCAGAGTCTCTTCCACAATAGCACTAAGTCCTCGTTCTTCTTCTCTTTTCTTAAGCAGGGGGTGAAACAGATGCTAACCGTGAGAGCAGACAAGCAGAGAGGAAACAGGAGCGATATCCATGCAAATGTGTTTCATCAAAGCCTTTTTTTCTTTTACATCTAATGCTCAGAACTTTACTATCAACCGGAACCTAATTGTATTCTATCTGCCTGTTAACCTGCAGGAACACATATCAAAAATAATTATGCCAAGTGTGTTTTCTGAATCACTTTGAACATCAAATTTAACCTCTTTGATATGTCAATGTTTTTAATTATAAATCACTTCTGACGTCCCCTGAGCGTCCTTTATTTCTATTGTTCATCTATGTTCAAAGCACACACACACACACCCTCCCTCTACTTCACACACACACTTTGCCTGAGATTATCTTGAGTGATAATAATCTATTTGAAGCAGTTAGAGCTCTTTCATGCACAAACACACAGGCGTGGGCTCATGGGCTAACTGCTTTTATTGCATGTCTTGAGTGCTGCCTGCAGGCAGGAGATTTGAAATGGTGACATGAAAACAAATCAAACACAGGGGAAAAAAAGCACATTGTTTTATTTTGTATTTTTGCATGCATTCTATGCGACATCATGTTTGACATAACCGCCAGAAAATATATATCCAATTTGACGTAAATGACACAATGGTGCTTTAGAACGGCCGCCTCAGTTTTGGCGGCCCCTGTGGACAAAGGTGGTAGTGTTTCTAAGCTCCACGGATCCTGTTTGTAATCTTCCTTCACCAGGATGAGACGTGTGAGGACCACGTCATGATGCTGATGCTGATTCCCAGGAAGCTAAAGCTGCTACTAGCGCCACCTCACATCAGATGCTATCCATCCCTCCCTTCATTTCAGTAACAAGTTCCTCATAAAAACTTTAACATTGTGTTGTTTTTCATTTAATTATGACACATTAAAGGTGAGTATGAAGAGGAAACTATGTTTTTGTCTTTGTGTGATTTGATCTTATTGAGGCATTTGAGATCTTCCATTGTGTAAGTCACAAATATAGAAGCATGCATTTTTCTCGCACCTGGAATTTGCATTCTGATTTCATGGGAATAAGATCATCTGTGATCCCTGCCTGCCCGGCTGGGGACCGGAGGCTTCACAAACAAGGCCACGTTCTTGGATAATTGCTCTATTTTGCCTAACAACAGCATCCGGATACATATTTGAAATACTAGTTTGAATAAATGCTACTGTAAAATCTTTCATACTGTAAGTTCTTCGATCAGCTGTGACTTGACGTATTAGCATATGTATTGGACGGGAATAGACTCGGAGAGAATGCGGCTTTGTGCGGACTGTTACGCCTCTACCCTCAAAGCCGAGCTGAGCTTTGTCATTCAAATTATCCCGACGGAGCAAAATATAAGATAATAAGAAAGTAGGGAAGTTGGTGGATTCACATTTACTTAGAAGTGACCTCGAGTGTTGTGTCGGATCTCCAGAAAACTCTTTTTACTCTTCTTTTACTGCAATGTACGCTAAACAAGTTGTATTTGTTTTCATGATAAGTTGAGCACATATTTAGTTCCAAAGAGACACACATGCTTGTTTTAAATCCCTCTATACTTCATAAATAAAAACATCCTGACCAAATGAGAGTGTTTTGATTTAATGTCCATGAAAATAAGATGATACAGAGACATTTGTGATGGGCTTTCCATCATCCCCCCGGCTCATACAACCATCTGTAAATCCATCATGTTCCCTGTGCCGTGCTCTTTTCCACAGGTGCTCTGGCTGTCATGTGAGCCCTTTTGCCATTTGCCTTTGGATCGGGCAGCCATCTGTGACTGTGATGAGTTTTTTCTTCCTCTCCGTGCCTCTCATATGAGCCACGTGAGCGGCGGAGGGGGAGAGTTGTTCACAATGCCGCCGATTCCATCCTTTCATTCTCCTCTCAGCTCCTCTTGGATTTCTCATGTGATAGCAAAACAAACCAAAACCTCACACGAGTGTTTTAGACGCCACCACTGAGTCGGCAGGGCAGCGAACCAAAACACTCAATCAATACTGTCAGCCATCTTTCCCTTTGTATGAAATTAGCTTTATTTCTTACATACATGCAGCCTTGTTTGGAGAAATACAGGCATAAATAAATGAAGAAATACAGAAATGTAGAAATAGATTTATTTAATGATGTCCTGTTTATGTATAACTTATATTCATATATTGCTATATTTATTTATGTATGTATACATTTATTTAAGCATTTATTTATTACTGTATTCATTCAAGCATTTATTTATTTATTCCTGTATTTATTTATACATTTATTTAAGCATTTATTTATTACTGTATTTATTCAAGCATGTATTTATTCCTGTATTTATGTATACATTTATTTATTTATTTGTTAATACATTTATTTAAGCTTTTGTTTATTTATTCCTGTATTTATTCATGCGTTTATTTATTTATACTTAAGTCATTTTCTGTACTTTTTAGCATCACTGCTCACTTTAAAAGGAGCCGGCATGTCTGGTGAGGATGCTCGAGGTGGTTGATGGTGGCTTTTCAGTCCATCCTGTCCTCCAAATCAAAAGCCTGTTCATGGACCTTAATGCCCCGAAAGAAAATATGTTGACTGGTAATGAATGAAGAATAAAAAAGGAGCTTCAATATTCAGAAGGAAAAGCATATTTGTTGTGTCAACCTGGTTCCCTCGTGCAGGGAGAATCTCGTATTTGCTCACAAGTCAAAGGGAAGTCGCGCGTCTGGGTCAATAGTCTGCACACAAAGCAAGACATTGAAACCTCACATCATGGTTCACATCCCTAATACACACATGTTTTATTACTTTATTTATAAGAGTTGTAGACCAGATTTATGATCCACAACAATACTAATGTTTTCAAATGTTTTACACCTAAGAACATGTTAATGGGTATAAAACCACCACTCTAAGGTACGGTTAGGCGGTGAGGTCATGGTAAGGGTTAATACTAAAAAGGATATTAAATGTCTGGTCCACGGCTCAAGCTCCACCCCCTTTCTTCCTGCCTCGCTAAAAGGAGCAGTACTTCCTGCATTAGCACCGCATGTTGGCATTACATAAACCTTGTGAGACGACACATAATAAGTGGATAATGTCCCCGTCCATGTTAGCTTCAGGGAAACATGTGGTTTGGGTAGGATAAAAGTACGTTTGTGATGTAAAATAAATCTGTTTAAAGCAAATTGACGTATATGCTCTTGTCAGCCCAGAGTGTGCCGTTTACTTTGCGATGTGACACCAATATGTCTGTTATTGATTCATGAACATATGAACACATGAACACATGGAGGATCATTCTGCCCCGTAAAACGAGGGCTGTGGGGTTCAAAAGGTTTGAACATACCTCAGTGGGAAATGGACTTGTATCAATGTTTTCTAGTCTCCCAACCACTTAAAGCTCTTTAACACTACTTGTCATTCCCACCCTGATGGGAGGAGCTACCATGCAAGGTGTCACCTGCCCATCAGGGCAATAACTATCCAACATGATGGAAATGATGAACGCCTGTATGAAGAAATGGAATCAAACTAAATGGCTGAATGTCAGGTTATATAATTCTGCATGGCGTCCTGTCACTCTGGTAACATAAGCAGCCCGCTGACTCAGACGTGTTGTTATCCGGCACAATGGGAGAGTTACTCCAGTCGTAAAGTGTGCAAACATACAATCCAGCAGTTTTGTTGTCAATGTCTGTGGGAGGCGGCAGAGTTGTTATTGGTTATCTCTGAGGGAGGCGGCTGTTTCCTCACTCTATTCAAACAGTGTCTGCAGTGTCCGAGCGCCCAGGAGACAGGACATCTGGCTGTTTTGTGTGCTAGCACAGGGCAGGGCCAGCTAATGATGATGCAGGTGCTTTCTCAGAATCATAAGGTCATGTACAACTTCCTGGGAAAAGAAACAACTTGCTTTGTAACTGGAGGAAAAAAAAAGCGTCATTTAAAAAATCTGCTGAGAATTGGGATGAGATATTTATTTTATGTGAACTGTGGTTACGCTTGAAATATGGAACTTTGGAGACACATTGTGCCCAATACATGAACAATATGACAGGATGGGAGTGTCTCTGAGGCGATTGTTTAAAGCCGAGGATGTAACGCTGTATCTGAATAACAGAGTCCTCGAAGCACTTCAGACTTGGACTAAAATGCACTTGCAAGGTAGGAAGTTTTAATAAGTCAGTTTGTCAGTATGAACTTCATTTGGCAGGTTTGAGAGCGGTTGATAGAATGAGCACACCAAACCGCTGATGGGGGAGGGGGCCGCTGCACAGTTTAAGCTAGCGCTTGTAAACAAAGTTGCTTTCGCCTCTTGGAATTTCCCGTCAGACGCGTGTCCTCAGATAATGCCGGCGCTCGCCGCGTCGGCACCGGCGAAATTTATGCAGAGAGAAATCAAAGTTGTTATTCAAACGGAATTCATCTCCCTCAACTGAACCGAGCTTTGATGCCGGCTTGAATTGGACAAACACGGCAGTGAAAAGTAATTGATTATTTCCTGTCTTTTACAAGAGCGTCGCTCCTAACCGAGAGTGAAAATGTGACTCTGCCTCTTTATCTCCACCTATTTCACCATCCTGTTGATGTACTCTGAGAGATGTGGGCTGTGAAGGTAATCTGTGTGTGTGTGTGTGTGTGTGTGTGTGCGCGCTGCAGCTTGCAGCCAGACAAGGTGTTTCCTTTGATACGACGGGGACGAGGAACTTTAGGCTGGCAGGCATTCTGCTCAGCACAGGAACATGACACGACGCTTCCAAAAGACGCTGCCCTCTTTTGTTTGAGGATGGCAGTTTTTCTTACGTGACATTTAAAGGATTATTAACAGTGGATGTGGTCATATGTGACAGGGAGAAACATATCAGAAAAAAAAGAGCAGATGAAGAAACACACAATTTGAGTCTTTCAGCGGCGTTCGGCGCCATGTGAAATTATTTTTTGTTGTATTTGTAGGAGAGAAATAAACACTAATGTTTTGCACACATGCGAACATTTATGAATCTGGGTGTTTGTAAATGCATTCAGTAAACATACAAATGAACTGTCTCGTGGCCCCGTTGCCTTAAAAACCTTAAAAACGCGTCGCGAGCAAAACCATTGTTGTCCTCTGGCACGGCGGCTTTCATGTGCGCCTTTTGAACGCGCATGTCGAGCTTTTTTTCGGAGCGCTTAAAAGTTAAAATATTCTCAACGTTTAAGCGCGAGGCGCGGAGTCGCACAGCTCATCACTGTCACGCTCGGCCGAGGCAGCCAATCGGATCAAGCGAGAGGCGGGCTTTATTCCTTCCTGTGTTCGTGTGGTGTGAACAGCGGGGAATTCAAAAGAAAATGGCGACCAATGACGAGGCGCTAATATTAGCGCTATTTAATGACAAAGAGCTTTACAATTCTAGATGGAAACACGACTCTGCTGCTCAGAAGACGCTCAAACTGACTCCTGCTCAGCCGAAAGTACAAGTGAAAGCTCTCGTCATCCAGACACAATTCACGGAATTAATGGTGGTATTCGCAGTGTCCGATAAAACGATCAATAGCAGTAGCAGTAGGCCTTGCGCCCCCAGTGGTGGGAGGTCCAACATAAGCAAAACACACAAAATGGCTCCTACAAACTGTTTAACCCTTGTATGGTGTTCGGGTCTGTGGGACCCTTTTTCATAAAATATAATAATAATATGATTCATTATTTCTTCAAACTCAGACTTATTAGCCGCGGCTCATTTTCTGCAAAGAACATATATAAGACAAAATATTCATCAACCGCACACCGCAACCCCCCCTACACATTTATATTACACGTGTTCGGGTCCACTGGACTAATAAAAGTGTGAAAATTGTGTACCTGAATTAAATAACCAACCACATTTGCTGTTTATATTGCTTCCAATTGGGATGAAGAAAACATCTGTTGAGTATTTCAACACAAAATTGTTTGACTGTGTTGAAATAAAAACCCCAAAATACAACGGGTCCAACAGACCCACAACACCTGCTGAGTAACAAAAAAATGAACACCATACGAGGGTTGAGGGCAATTCTCAGTTCCGTGTGCAAAGCATCCTGCTGGGCAAACAAGGGCAATGACAACAAGACAAAACAGAGTCACAACAATAAACAGCTGGCGAGATGAAATCCCCCATCTGGCCTGTGACCAGCAGGAAGCCTCGGGCCGACAGGAGGAAGATGCAGCGGCCCGGCCGCTGTGGTCACCGTGGCCGCCTGTGCAGCGGAGCGGACGTACGAGTAGAAGAGGAGTGGAGCGGATATTGAACTCTTGTCTGCAGTCCTTTGACTATCGCACGAGAGAAAACGACGACATTTGTTAGTTGTTATGGTGACAGCGCGGGTCAGCGCGGCTGCAGAGGGTTGCTGCGATCGCTGCGACGACGTACAGAGGAAACAGGTCAATCCGCTCCGACCATCCAGCTATACGCTGATTCGAATGGGACTGTTCATACTACTGTCTCTAGGGGTCATGGGACACTGGGACAAAATGATAGGCCTCTTGTCAAGGAGGGTGTGAGCGGGCCAACAGGGATTGGACCCAAATGCAAACAATCCAGAAAACTAGCCGGGAAAACCACACCGGAGAAGCTTTTATTCTGCTTGGTTGCACAATTTAAAATGTCTGCCTTTCAAATGTGTCGTGAAGGAGGCGTTATTTGTTAACAATGCGCGACAGTAGAGCCTCCACCGTGGTGATTTGCTAGAATTGAGTAACAAAGAGGACTGTTTGTGATATTCCCAATCCAATATGTTTCCCTATAGATCCACAAGGCTTCACAAAGATATACAGAAATATAAAACATCCAACAGGGCTGACTGCAGCTTGATGAACTCAGATTAACTCTGAGCCGCTCATACACGCATCCACCACTTCCCTCTCTATTAGCACCACGATATATATGATGTATACTTATAACCACCCTGTGTGTTTCACGAATAGCCACTCTACTTAGCTAATTGAATTGCAAGGCCGACGATTGGACTCTTTCAGCCTCTTTATTGCAGGCTTCAGTAAATTAATTGGGTGAATCCCTCATTGCCTTTAGTTGGCATCAGCGACAGTCAAAGGGAGATAAAACTAAATCCTTGGATCTTACAAACCTAAAAGATGTCTGATGCGGCAACAGAAGGCGTGATTAAATAGGTGCAGAATCGGCTCTAATTCCTTTCAATTTATCGCTCGTGGCTCATCGGTCTCATTTGGGTTCTCTGGACGAAAAGTCCCTTTAATGAGGCTTATGATCGTTACGAGAGTAAAACATTGTGTGATGAGATTTGATAAGGATTTCTTAAACATAAGGTCAGGTCATGGACTGCTGCTGCTTAACTGCCACAAGAAAAATATAAAGTCTTCCTCACCCCACACGCCTCCACTGAAACAGTTAGGAGGCCAGACTGTTGCACAAGGGCACCTTGGCAGCAAGGGAGGGACTCATTCTGTGGAGAGAAGTCTCACTTGGGATCCTTAAGTAATAGCAGCTTTTCCTCTCAAACAAACCCCAGAATTAGAGGCGGTGACTGTCCGTCGCTCGGTGAAATATATACTGTGATCATCGCGGCTTAATGTTCTCCAAACGACGGAGATCAAGCTGCTATATCTCAGGGCAGCTTCTACAGGCAGGCCGTACCTTATCGAGCCTCAGATCAGAGGATTCAATAACGGCTTCGTCTGAGCCTCTCGAAATGAATCGCTGGAGGAGAGAAAGTGTGGCCTTTTAAACTTTGAGGGCGCACGTGACCCGAGGATTCCTCTCTGGAAGACCAAGAGGAGGACAGCTGTGAACTAACACAACCGACAACAACTTTGACTCACTTAATGGTAGCTTTCTGGAGGGGAGGGGAGAAAGAGGGTTTTTGAAGAGAGAACCACCTCATTTGAGTCAGACATCTTCTTTTGTGATTTTCAAAAGAAAATATTTTCATCAATAAAATATAAATTCAACTGAAAGGTGCCATGTATGGATGACGTGTCCCACGGTGTGTGTCTGCCCTGACCAGCCGTCCTTGTCCTCCAGCCGGCCTCGCTAACAGAGAAGACATCAGATGAAACCAAAAGGTTTCAAGTTCATGGAAAAAACAATCTGCCAGTTCATTTCTCTTCTGTGACCAGTATGCATCCTGCATTCATATCTTTTTTTTTTCTGGGGAAGTTTCATGGCGATATGTATTAGTTAAATGTGTTTTCCCTATTTGTCTGTGGTGTCTACAAAATGCCTGTACAAAACATCTCTTTGAAGGCCGGTCCAAAACACGTTTTTTTTCTCTAAATGACGTTTTTTTTTTTTTTTCTTAGACCCTGAGCCAGAAATCTCCACTTCAGCAGCTCTTACATCCTCTAAGCTTCCAGTTTTACTCCACTCTGCATTCTGAAGGTTTTTACTGGTTCATATATCTTTCATAGCCGGATTTTAAAAGTATTTTCAGATTTTTGGAGTGATAAAAAGACATATCCATAATTCCCTCTTTATAACCCTTTGCATCAAATATGTCAACAAAATGAAACTTTGAACCTGGCTTCATCCCACAATTCTGTCCTGGAAACGATAAGCCCTCATTTGCATATTAAAACATACAATTTCAGAAAGCTTGTCATAAAAACATAATCGTCTTAATGGGAAAGTTTAATGGCGGTATCTATTAAGTAAAATGTTCACCCTATTCACCTGTAGTGTTCCTCATTAAACCGTCCAAACGTCAGTATATTAACATGGAGCTAAGTGTATTAAGACGCTGACGTCAGGCACAGCAGAGCCTTGAGCTACATGCAGCCTCACTGTGACCTCACTATCCTCACTACAACCTCACTGTGACATCTCACTATCCTCACTACAGCCTCACTGTGACCTCACTATCCTCACTACAGCCTCACTGTGACATCTCACTATCCTCACTACAGCCTCACTACAACCTCTCACTATCCTCACTACAGCCTCACTATCCTCACTACAGCCTCACTGTGACCTCACTACAGCCTCACTGTGACCTCACTATCCTCACTACAGCCTCACTACAACCTCTCACTATCCTCACTACAGCCTCACTATCCTCACTACAGCCTCAGTGTGACCTCTCACTATCCTCACTACAGCCTCACTGTGACCTCTCACTATCCTCACTACAGCCTCACTGTGACCTCACTATCCTCACTACAGCCTCAGTGTGACCTCTCACTATCCTCACTACAGCCTCACTGTGACCTCACTATCCTCACTACAACCTCACTGTGACCTCACTATCCTCACTACAGCCTCACTGTGCAGCCTCACTATCCTCACTACAGCCTCACTATCCTCACTACAGCCTCACTGTGACCTCACTATCCTCACTACAGCCTCACTGTGACCTCTCACTATGCTCACTACAGCCTCACTGTGACCTCACTATCCTCACTACAGCCTCACTGTGACCTCTCACTATCCTCACTACAGCCTCACTGTGACCTCAGTATCCTCACTACAGCCTCACTGTGACCTCACTATCCTCACTACAGCCTCACTGTGCAGCCTCACTATCCTCACTACAGCCTCACTATCCTCACTACAACCTCACTGTGACATCTCACTGTCCTCACTACAGCCTCACTGTGACCTCACTATCCTCACTACAGCCTCACTGTGACATCTCACTATCCTCACTACAGCCTCACTACAACCTCTCACTATCCTCACTACAGCCTCACTATCCTCACTACAGCCTCACTGTGACCTCACTACAGCCTCACTGTGACCTCACTATCCTCACTACAGCCTCACTACAACCTCTCACTATCCTCACTACAGCCTCACTATCCTCACTACAGCCTCAGTGTGACCTCTCACTATCCTCACTACAGCCTCGCTGTGACCTCTCACTATCCTCACTACAGCCTCACTGTGACCTCACTATCCTCACTACAGCCTCAGTGTGACCTCTCACTATCCTCACTACAGCCTCACTGTGACCTCACTATCCTCACTACAACCTCACTGTGACCTCACTATCCTCACTACAGCCTCACTGTGCAGCCTCACTATCCTCACTACAGCCTCACTATCCTCACTACAGCCTCACTACAGCCTCACTATCCTCACTACAGCCTCACTGTGACCTCTCACTATGCTCACTACAGCCTCACTGTGACCTCACTATCCTCACTACAGCCTCAGTGTGACCTCTCACTATCCTCACTACAGCCTCACTGTGACCTCACTATCCTCACTACAGCCTCACTGTGACCTCACTATCCTCACTACAGCCTCACTGTGCAGCCTCACTGTGCAGCCTCACTACAGCCTCACATCTGCATTAGTAAAGTAGTAATACAAAGTAATTTAATATGAATATCCTCTGCTCATTTAATTATGAAAAAAGTGTTTTTGTGTTGTTGTTGTTGTGTCTTTAATTTGAAAAGTGAATTCTGTGTTCTGCTTCTCAACTACTCTCTTGA
This sequence comes from Clinocottus analis, assembly GCF_023055335.1. Taxonomy (NCBI): domain Eukaryota; kingdom Metazoa; phylum Chordata; class Actinopteri; order Perciformes; family Cottidae; genus Clinocottus; species Clinocottus analis. The sequence goes on from NW_027175876.1 coordinate 16,476,788, forward strand.
CAACACACAACATGGAGGTTAAGGCACGAGGTGAGGAGAGGTGGATGTGGAACACTGAGTTGATATCAACCCACCAACATGCCGCGCGCACACACACACACACATAGACACACACAGACAGACACACTCACACAGGCCTCGCTGCGTGTGGCGTTCAGGGGACGTGTTTGTAGGCGTGTTGTTCTTTCATGACTCCACAGTTAAACTGGCCTTGTGAGGGATTCTCAGCATGAGTGCACATGTTTGTGAATATTTTGTCGGTGTTGCTCGTAGTTCACCAGATGCAACATCAAAATTGAGGAGAAAAGCAACAAGCGAGTGAATAAAATCTACGGCGGACGTTCACGTCCCTTAACCTCGATAACAGGCAGCTTTCATTTTGAAGGTGGATTACTGCGGGAAGTAAATGTTCATCTCTGTTCCTGTGAATGCATGTTGGAGGCAGAGAGAGAGAGAGATGGCAGAGTAAACAGTTGAAATTCAGGGAATAAAGTTGCGTGTGCGTTATCAGTCTAGACGTATCCAGGCTAGTGGAAGAGAGCCAGGTGACTGGATGTGAGAGATCAAAGTTCTGGTCGGCCGTGCGCGGAATGGAAGCCGGAGCGGGTCGTTACCGAGGCTCAGGATTTGCGTCCATCAGCGTAAGCCTCGGCTGCCTTTGTTCTCCACAGACCTCTCTGTAAACACCGACGCTTCGCTCTTCCGGCTTGTAGCGTTCCCATTTGATTCGTATCCACAACATATTGTTTCATCCTGCGATGCCTCTCCCCGCCTGTGGAACTAAGAGGGCTGAGCTTAAGGAGAGCTTGTCCTGGATAATCAAATCCTTATCTGTAGAGAGGAAAGATGCTGCCGTCTTAAAGGACATGGTGCAAAGGACGAGCAAGGCAGCTTAACTTCTTATTTCCCTTGCCTCTACACTATCTGGCTGAGCTTTTACGTGCATTTTTTGTTTCAGTCCCTTCCAGTTTTGGTTATTATAGATAAGTTCCGTCCGTTTTTTCATCTCTCTGATTTAAGATGGTGGGGGCCGAGTTAGTATCACCTGACAGAGAGCCAGCATCACAGCCAGACTCTACTTTCCCTCCCCTTCTCCCTCTTTTTTTCCTCCATCACCAGGCCTCGTTCTTTTCTCTCGGCACACAAGCGCAGCGGCCGCTCTGTTCCAACCTGCTGTCCGCATGACGGAGCATGGGAGGGATGATGGAAAGGCACTTCGCCCAGGCTCCTGTGTTTGAAAGACTTTTTTGAGAGTGTGTGTTGGAGTGGGGGGGGGGGGACTCTTTCTGCAAGGTGCAGGGTGGGAACGGACAGAAGGATCTAAAGAAATCACAACAGAGGATGGCTTACGGAACGGAAAACACCTTTCCTTTGGGGCGACTCTACTCTTCTGTCTTTCAAGGTGCATTAAAATAAAAAGAAAGAAAAGGAGGCCCAGCAAACTAAACACATTAATTCTACTCTGCTTGGCTCAGGGAATCCGAGCCTGCTGTGTGGGATGGAGGAAAGAGAGGGAAGAAGGAAAAGAGAGAGAACACAGCCTGCCTGACTAAATGATGGTGTTAGGATTATTGGGGACCACCAGTTCACTGAAGCAGAAAATGGGAATATGCTTCTGGGGCCACACCAGTTTACTTGAGCGGGACGCCAGAGAGACAGACGGGGCCGACCTCAGCACAACACTCAGCCGGAGAAAAGCGCTGCCGTACTGCACCACACCGTCTAATTCTAACTAATTGGAGTTTAACCACAAGCATTAATGCATTTCGGCACCTTATTGAATTTCTGGATTCATAGCAATTACAAGAAAAGGAATTACAAGGCTGAATTCAGAAAGGGGAGCCATTAATCACAGTCATTATGGGTTATACATTGTTAGTCCTTTCAATGGACTCCTTCTTGCGTCACGGCCTGCGTTGGCTTCTGAATTTTTAACCAGGACAAATTCTCTTTTTGAAGATTTAGAGGATATTGGAAGCGATTAGCATCCTTTAAACAACCGACCATCTAAAGAAATGAGGACGCTTTCATTCATCCTGTTATTCAACTCTTCTTTTAAAATGCTTCCAAGTCTCATTCATCAAATCAAAAGAAAATCTTTTCACTGTATGCTTACAAATGAGACGTGCAATTTTAGTTTTCAAAGTGAATTTAAAAAACAAAAGGTAACTAGCTCTTCCAACACTGTGGTCATTTTCAGTCGTTATCTCAATTTGACATCATTTCTTAAATTCACCTTTTAAGGTATGTAACCCGCTTAGCGTCAGCGGGACATTCAAATTCAATCTTTAGGCCAAGGTCTAGGTTCGTTAGGAGTGGTTAGAAAATTTTAACAATTGACACACAAAGGAAATAAGGTTTTGATTAAAAATATGTATTACTGCATGAAACTAAAAATACAACATACTTTCATTTTATATCCCGCACAGCCTAAACTGAGCTCCTAATCTAAACAGTATGAACACAATTTCATCGAATTGTTAAACATATCCCAAATTTCTCATGGTTCCTTTAAGATGCAGTTCCTTGTGTTTTCAGTTCGTTGTTTCTTCTTTTCGTTCACAGTACATTCATAGTCAGTCAGTTTTCAGTTCAAAAATCAAAAGAATAAGTCAGTCGTGTCCTCTGTTGCTTCCTTACTTCGACCACACTGGTGCACTCAGGTGATGGAAACTGAAGAATGGGTTGTCCTCCTTCTCAGATACAGAGACTATCCGTGTCCAACAGAGACGATCTTCATCAATGGTGGCTCGCCATCTTCCTCGTCAGGAAGAGTTCTCTTCCATATCCGAATCTGAGAGAATCAAGGAATCTCAAAAACCTAGCCAAGACTCAGCCAACAAAACTTGTTACTTCTCTCAAAAAGTACTCTGAGTTCTTGTTCCCTTCGTAGAAATGCCGTCACACAACCTACACAGCCGTCTCTCTCACACTTTTACCCGTTATGTTGACTGAACAAATTCCTTAAAACAATTTAGCTCTCGCTCACTCTGACGATCTCTCACTCTTTGGCTAGGCAAAGTCAAATCCTCCTCCCGGCTGGAGGGTGGGACCTATTTTCCTTTAGCCAATCAGAAGTCTGCATTTCAGGAGAAACCAATAAGAACCATATCCGGGCAAAAAAAGCTGCGATTCACTCTTTGCCTGACAACCCGAACTACATTAGACTAGACTGAGATTAAATAACTACATTTTCACTCTGATTACACACATTTATAGTATAAAAATGAAAATAAATAAAATATTAGGAACTCAAATTATCTACCTGTTTACAGGTACATAGACATATTTTTCATCAAAAAATTACAGAACAATCCTAGCTATCTATATAATGAGGCACCATTGTCATAAGGCAAAAGTGTAAAGAAAAAATATCACCCTAAAGCTGAAAAATGGAATCTTGTTTTTTTTTGGAAATTCTTAATATCTCTTGTGAAAACACAACTTTTCTCAAGTGGCATGAAGGTTTTGGTAATGGAAATTGGTTTATTACAGGTTTTAAGTTTCACTAAATGTTGACAGACACATGATTTAACAAATCACAGTGAAGGATTTTGTGTGACGAGTACTTTTTGCCACCGCAACAGGACACGCCGATGCCCTTTTTCTTGTCCGAATTAGGTCAAATATTGCAGGACAGAGGTAGCGGAAAACAGGAAGTCTCCTCTTTTTTCGCTAGACGTCAAACCATATTTCTGCAATGTATTATTGCGAAGATATAAATATTTTAAAAACGTAAACGCTGTCATACCGCTCCCGCGCGGCGGCTGTCGATTGAGGTCTGGAAAAGAAAACGCCAAACGTGATTCAGGATGGCATATTTTTGTCGGCTGACCGAGGAGCATCACACAAAAAGACAACTAAATAATCTCTGAGACAAACCAACAATGTATATTAGCTAGATAAAAACCTTCATAAATAAACACCCCTTTTTAATTTTTCAAAAGTGAATGCAATCAGCAGATATTCAGCTACCGTTACTCTATGAATGAACACTCCATTAGCGTAAGTGAACACAGCGGCGCTGAAGGTCGTAGGGCACTAGTTGCCGTGATAATGTCAACTCATTTTATTTAGTTACTGGTCAGCAACCGCTTGAAGCTTGAAAAAAAAAAATGGACAAAAAGGGACAAACTGAACCCAAACACTACGTGCATTGACAGACGCATAAATGTTTCAAAGACAACTTTATTTTTTCAAACATTTCCTCTATGTAATTTAATATGTTAAAGCCCCAGTTGACTGAATATTTCAATCAGTTATTCTTTTATTAGTTTAACTTTTTGTGGACACATACGAGCTTCAAAATTCATGACAGTGGTATTTGTAAAAAATCTTTGATATTGTAGAATAAATCGTTCTTATGTCTCCGGCTTGTGTTAATCAGACCTTGTTTCATGCATCAAACCCAAAAAAGCATTGACTTTGGGACGAGAGGTCTTGAATGCTGACTCATCGCTGGTTTCGGGACTCGGCCTCGCTCCAGGCAGCACTCTATCATGATTAATCATGGGGGATTGTGTGGAAAGTGTTGCTGTGTGGCCGGTGGGGAACGTAGACAGACCACAGGAGGGGTTGTCTGCGATACAGATGTGAGAGTCCTCGTCCTGGTCTCTGATGATGCCTGCAGGCTTCCCCGGCTCATACCGACAGCAGAGGAGCCAACTTTCTCTTTTCTTTCTCTCCGCTTCAGAGTCCTGCCTGACTTGAACCCTTCAGCACTGGAGTCCCACATCACTACCTCAGAGAGTGCTATACACATGAAGCAGCCAACATGCATGTCCTGACTAGGGATGGGTATTGTTTGATATATACTGATATTTTTAAAAAAAGAAGCACAAAACCATGATTGGCGACATTAAAGAAAGGCTTTTTTTTATTGCCAGGGCAAATTATTTTCTTTAAATTAAACAATATATTAACTGTTTAAAGTGTACTATACATATAAATACATACAAAACACTTGACTATAAACGACAGCTTCAAACTTTTGAACTTCAAGCTATTGTAAGCTATCGTATTGTGCAGATAGGCAGCGCTCTAGGAAGCAGTGTTCAAGTGTGTTTCCGGGGCTTTTATTTTGAAAGGGGAAAACAGAAGGAGAGGTGCAGAAAAATGTTTGTGGTGAAAGAAGGGAAAGACCGTGTGCAACAATCAGAAACGGTTGGATTCTACAAACTCTGCTGCTTTACTGGACGACACGTCATCATTAATATCAACTGTGAGAGCTTTTCTAAACCAAACAGAGCCACTCTTGAATACAGCAAACACCAAATCAACGACATACAAATGTTGTGTTGCATTTGCTGCACGTCGCGTTGTTCGAATCATTTTTTTGCAAAATACAACCACACTTTTGACCGTTTATTTTTCGGCATTTTCTCTGTTCTTGGTTGATGCTATTGTTTGTTATTGTTCGCTAGCTAACTAGCTAGCTCTACAAACAACAGGCTATCGTCACCTGCTGCCTGGGCAGAGTCATCAAAGTAGTGGAAAAAAAGTATTTCAATCGGTTTATGCATCGAAAGGAAGCACTACGTTGCGTTTCGGTCCAGTAGGTACCAGTTGGTTTTCAGTATCCAACCCTAGTCAACCCTAACATGTAGCCTGTTGCATCTAACGAGGTGTGTGTGTGTGTGTGTGCCCTCTCATATCCTAAGAACCATTCATCCGTCTTACTCTACTCTTGGAGAGTGTGTTGCTCGGGGCACGAGGATGTGCACTGTCGAATTTGGACGGACAACTCGTTCAATATTACTAAACTTTGCATAAACAAGAGATAGCGCTCCGTGCAGCAACAAGGGGCCTTCAAGGCTCTGCAGGCTGATGAGCGGTTCTCAACACTGCAAGCAGTAACACAGGTAGGCGAGCTATCAGCCCATTAAAAGCCCCCCGGACGGGCACCGCACTAGTGTGTTGAAAGTCATGCTGCAGACGTTTAGCTCTTGGACAACTTCCTGAGACCAATCTTATAATACAGATGTGTTTACAGGAGATGTGTGTAATGTGCACGTAGAAGCAGTAGCCTTCTTAATAGTCCATGAGTGACAAAAGAGGATTGACAGTGTTGTATTTTCTTTAAAAGCCAAAGGCTAATTGAAAATAAACTCAGGTACCAGACCATGTTTGTTGAGAGGACTGCTAACATTGACATACTCTAAAAGGCACCTACATTGCTGTAGGATCATTTCACATCGAGCTACCTACCTACACACACACTGTTAACTGGATGTATGGTCTAGAAATGATATTGCGCCAACATCCTAAATGACTTAATAGTCTTTTTAGAACGTGTCTTTGCTACTTTGAACTAAAACTTACTCTGCAAAACACCTTTGTTTGCGAGCTCAGTTGAGTCATTAACGGTCTCTCCGCATTCTGTATTGATTTTCCATTCAGGACTTTTATCCGTAGAATGAGTCAAACACAGTAGATGAGTCATGCTGCCATGGAGGTCTCAAATGAGATGTCATACTAACCGTATTAGCATTTGTTAGGTCGTAGTAACACGGTCCCACATGACCCATCAGCATGGGTGAGCCAATAACACGGCCCCACCATGGAGGATACTTGATACTGAAAACCCAAATCAGACCTCCAGGCAGAGAGGCACACGCTCATCCCCACTGTCTGTGGGCAATGGCCCCAGATCAGCTTTAATAACAGGCGGCGTGTGAGTTTTGAAGCGCAGAGACCCAGGTGAGCTGATCCCGGACCAGCGCCGGCGGCGGTGTCTCTGTAATGAGGCGCGGTGGGAGGCGAGTGATGAGGAGTGTCTGTGGTAAAAGGCCCCGCTGAGGTGAGAGGAGCAGCAAACGGCTGGTAATCAAGAAGTCCAGCCAGAGGCGGTGTCACGCTCGCTGGATTGCTCAATCTCCTCCTGTTATCTTCTTCTCATGCTCAGCTCCTCCTCTCCGCTCAGGCGCTGCTGCGACACACAAGGATGCTCATTTTTGAAAAGGCTTTGAGAGAAATCTCTGTTTCATAAACAATAAACATACGCCTAATAATTCATTAATCCTGACATTTTAATTGGAGTCTTCAGAACCCCTTCTGAGGTTTTAGTAGAGTAAAACATATTTCTGTGATGATTTTGAGATTCTGAAACTGGACAAATCAATGTAAAAACTGCTAATCTCACAAACAGCTACAAAAAAAGTGTACTCATCTAAGATTTATGTAGCAACTTGAAGGGAAAAACCGGATTTTAAAAGTGTGGAGTCTGCACCAGGCAGCCGGCGGGAGAACAAAGGAGCCAGACGCAGACACAAACAGGAAGCAGGAGCATGACTACAGTGGTTTAGTAAAGAAAGTGTCCAATCAAAACTTACATACGAGGTGAGGCTTGTGAATCCAAAATGGAGCGCATGAAAATCCAAAGTGAAGCGATGGCAAACATGAGAAATGAAGTGGATGCGCAGAGATGAACAGGACAAAAGGTTTGAAGGAGATAAAGAGGACAATACTCACAGACGCTGAGTCATTAACTCCGTGAGTTCTGTCTCCACTTAGCTGACTTTGCCAAAGGGATTTACCCACAATTCATAGCAATGTGACATTAAACACGCAGTTACTAATGGAAGCATAGAGACGTAAAAAAAAAGTCAAGAAAAATGCTTCAGCTCATTAAATTACATTTACACAACAACATTGAGGATTAAAGATGAAACATGAAAACACATGAAATCAGAGCAAGCAAAAATTAGATATTAATATTTTTTACACAGATTTATTCATTAAATATTTCAATTTGTTATTGAACAGATTTTTGTAAATGACATCTCATCTCACATTGAAACAACCTACTAATACTCACAATTGTACACAATTTGATATGTTGCAGCAAACTTCTGTCCTATTCATATTAACATAGCAGACAATCCAACAGACCAGTGGTACTCAACCTTTTTTTTGTACCGCCTGCAAAATATGTTTTTAGCCAAGTACCTCCTCTTGAGCGCAAAACATTTTGGGTTGAAACAAAAGATACAATAAACAGCGCTGAGCCATCAGTGTCTGACTTCATATAGAATATATACCATTCAGTTAATGAACTTACACCTACATTTTATTGAATGGATGTTTATTTTTAAAAAAAAGAAAAGTTAAACTCATGTACCTTCACGTACCCACAGGGGTACTAAGCCTATGTGACAACCACAGCAACAGACTAAAGACTGAGGAGAATAAACTCATCAATCAGACAACACGACTCAGGTGGGCAGACGTGAGGGCGGATGGAAAGCTGATTGGTGGAAGAAACACAAAGGAACAGAGCGAGACTGGAGCCCCGTCCCTCTCAACCAAACCAGCTGACCTCAGCGAGTCCTGAGGGTTCAGGGTTTGAGGTGACCCAACACGGGTGATCCACAGAAAGACAGGAAGTCCAAGTAACACAGTACACAAGCAGGGAACAGGAAACAGGTGGGGGAGGGGGGAGGGGTAACAAAAACCACAAAGTTCTTCACAATACAAAGTATCAAAAACCCATCAAGCAAGTTCTTAAGAAAATAAAAATGACATAACATGTTATAATTATTCCAAACAACAGCTGCTTCAGTCAGATTTTAATATCTAGAGGAGCCGCATCCTTTATCTATTTAGTATCCTTTATCTATTTTCCAACATGCAAATGGCCGCAGCTCTATGGGGCAGTGTGTGGTTGAGAGAGAGCGAGAGAGAGAGAGAGAGAGAGAGAGAGAGAGAGAGATGGTTGGTGCAGGTGGACCGGTTAGCAGCGATGTCGTCAGCTGGCTCTAAATGTACAGTGCAGGTCACAGTTTCCCATGAATAACCTCTACAGAGCAGGTCTCTGGAGGAGCAACGGGCGCTTTGCCGAGGTTACTAAATGTAGGTCAATATATTCATGCAGTGCCTTCTTATTGCACACTGTGTGTGTCTCAGTGTGTTGTTATCAGAGCTTCTTTTTGTAGTTTTTTTGTGACAGCTGATGAAGCGTCCGGTCCCGTCCTCAGGTGAACACTGTTGGAGCTGTTAGGACAGTTAGCTGCTAGCCGCCGTCTCCATCACGAGAGTTGTGTGGAGGCAATACGTAATGTCTAGATCAGGAGTGTCAAACGTCAGCATCATGTAACTGTGTAACTGTAACACTGTATGAATGTAACTACTACCGAGCATATTGTTAAATCACTGTCTTTGTATTTCATTATTGTTTATTCAAGTGTAAGGGTAAAAGTTTACAAAGCCACATTACTTGATTAAAGATCAAATTTAAAACAGAAGAAAATAACAAAGACAAAGATTAAACCCATGTTGTTATGTTAACTTTGTTCTAAGCTTTTTTTTTCTCACAGTTGAGCATCACATAACTGCTCCAACAAATAAATGTGAGCTAATGAGAACACGCATGTGGTCTGGGGCCGTAGTTCAACTGGTCTGGTAAAATCACAAATGAAAATTTGCCTCGAAGGGCTTTACAACCTGTAACACATACGACATCCCAGCCCCTGAAGCTCACATCGGATCTGGAAAAACTGCCCAAAAAATAGAAAAAAAACTTTTACTGGAAAAAAAAGAGGAAGAAACCTTCAGGAGAGCAACAGAGGAGGTCAATAGCTGTCATGTGACCACAATGATCAACGTAACAGAGTTACAGAACATTCAATGAAAATATTGAATTGAATAAACAGCGCTCTGCTGCATTAAAAATTTCCTTCAAAATAAAAGCACAGGGCGACTAAAAACGGGTCTGCTATTTCGTTCCTTTGAAGCCGTTGAGGCCACATGAAATGAAGTGGCGGGCCGGATTCAGCTCATGGGCCTTGAGTTTGACACCAATGGACTAGACATTGCATAACAAGTGCTTCTAATGCTGTGTTTAGGCCCGATTTAACTACAATGTGTAGATACAAAAATCCACTACAAAAATGGAGCTAGGTAAATATTACACAACAGTAAACATGTTTTTAAGTAGCTCTAGTGACAAGCCTCCAGATAGAGAGTCATCTTTACAGACATGCCTTTGTACCGCAGGCTCCCCGACAACTCCAATGGTCCGTCCATTCTTTTAAACTAAAATCAATTGCTATTGAAAAGCCTGGAAAGTGATCAATACAAAATGTATTTTGGTGTTGTTTTCATGCAGTCGGATCCTCTTGATCTCGGCTTCAAACCACCACATTTCTCCTTGGGGAGCCTAAAATGGCTCACAGCCGGGCCAGGAAACCGTGAGCAATTGAGCAGTTTCAATCATACGCATGAAGACTTTTAAAAAACAAGATCAATCAATATCTACCTCTTAAAGTTAACTCACAAAATGCCCTTTAATCGAAACGTCAGTCACCCTCAGACACTAAGCAACCATCTCTGTTGCTCATCAGCGCTTGAATGCCAATGACCTGAAATCACTGACTTCAAACGGACTGAAAGATAAACCTATAAAGCCAAAGACATCTTTGTGTCCTGAGGAACGCCTCATGCTCCACATTTCTGTGACCTAATTTCCCTTTTTCACACTGTCAATAACCAAAATGTGCTACTGCATCAAAATGGACAGAATGCTTTAATGACTATTTCTTAGCGAGGAAGAGGACAATTCTCTGCTCCTCTGGAAATGCTCCATATCCTGATGAATACATGCATGAGGAGAGGGAAATGTGAAAGCCCAGTCGAACCGTGTGCATGAATAGCTTCACTGGCAGGTCCACTTGTCCGTGGAGGTACAAACATTAGTGCTTCACAGAGATATCCTGAGTTTTCCATAATAGTACACGTAATGCGCTGCAGTTTTCACTGAAGAAGGAGCTGAAGTGATTCTGGTACGAGGGTGAAGAGCAGCAGATTACCAGTCACTTTTTATTTTATTCCCTTTGCGTCTTCAGGGCACCACGTGGGCTGAGGTAACGTGGTGGTGATGGAGCTCACAAAGGGGAAGTGACACCTGTTTGAAAATCATTCATTTAAGTGTTCCCCCCATCAGGAGAGCAAAGACACAGCAGGGAAAATACATAAAGTACTTGTCTGCATTTGGGAGAAGTTTTTCCCAGAAGCCCCGCCCCTTTTGTTCAGTAGCCAATAGAAAAAGGCTTCAGCCAATGACGAGCTGTTTTGACTTTTACCACAAGTCCCGGTCCGCTCCGGAAAACTTGACTCCGACCAATGTGGCAAAAACGCTCATTACCATTTTTTATTGTGCATTTCATAACCTTTGCTGTATTTACATGTATACAGACATTAAAATCACCTGTTTACTTTAATATTTTAATACATATTTGTATTGTTGTCTGTTCTCGATTACACAAACAAACACAGGATAGAACAAGACGGAGCAAAACAAGCAAAACAAGGCACATGACTAACCCGAAGAACAAAAACAAAAAAGGCACATATAGGCAACTGTAGATACATCAAAAAGGACCCAAAAAAAGGAAGGATAGAGGAAACAATAGACTACAGGATTGCAACAAATTCTCCCCCCTCCAGAAACTCCATAAACGAGCCCCAAATGTTGGCAAAGGTATTATATTTCCTTTTAATTAACTACATAAGTGAGTTTCTTCAGGGCAGCGCAGCAGTCCCGCTATCCACTGTGGTTTTGTTGGCCGGTAAACAGATTTCCAAACCATTGCGATGTTATGTTTAGCTTCAAGAAGGGAGAATTTGACCATCTTCTTTTAAAAAAAAAATCACCTGTCAAATAATGCAACTGTGCCATAATCCAGAAACATTGGTGCTGCAACTGCAGAATCACACACAGAAACTGTCACCGTCAAAGCTACACTTGTTTTCATGCCGTGCAAAAGAAAACCACTAAAAGGGCGCAGAGGTTTGAAAAGGTTTAGTAACCGCTGGCGTGATGGTATACACTGTGTATCTCTTGCATGTGCATAAATATGCACTAACTTAAAATAGCACGTACAAAAAACACGTCACAAACAGGACAGGAACACCGGCCTTCAAACAGTTTTTGTTTGACCCACAAAATGTGGATGCCAAAAGAAATCTGCTTTGCAAAGTCATTGAACACATCTGTTTGACCCAGAAGACACTTTTTGGGGTTTGTAGCTCAGCTGTTTGATGTCCAGAGCTTTCAGCACCGAAATGCACCATTCACAGGCCGACACACAGAAGTCTGCATTCCTTCTTCTTTTTTTCCGTGCAGGAGTTAATGCATTGTCTCTGTAATCCTCATAAGTGTGTTATGGAATCCTTTCTTTCAGGTGTTGAAGGGTCCTGCACACAAAAAAAAGGAGCCAAAAAAAATACTTCAAATCCACCATTTCTTTTCCTCAATTTCTCCGAGTGACGGATATGTCTTGGAAAACAGAGATGAGGTTGTAGCCAAAAACAGAATGGTTTCCCAGCAGCGGGGCCTATACATCATTGTAAATAATTCACAGAAGTAAAGCTAGCTTCCTGGGGCCAGTATACACCCGAGCCAACATGTGCTTCATCTTGCTCACTGTGAAACTCCCCAAAGGCACAACATTGACCCGGGGCAGGCAACTTGGGGACATGTTCCAACAGGAGAACATTACTCCTCTTCCTACAAATGTACTTTTTATGAGGTGCCAAATGTGACAACAAAATTGGATTTTGTACTTTACTTGTTCTTTATCTGGTGTAAATTCTACAGTGTCAGTCCGCTGAGAAGTTTGGATTAGCTTTAGCGCGCAAAGTCCAAATGGATCTTCAACGCTTGCAACGTCTACGTTGTCCTGCGTGGAGTTGTTGGCTGACAATACACAGAAAGTGAATGAGTTGCATAAATGTAACAGGACACACAGATTAGCATTTCCATGCCACAGCTGTGAAATCACTCATATTTCACTCTGTAGCGCAGCGCTTGTGTACGGTGGCCGAAGGGTCAGCGTTGGTCTAAACACGGTGATGAAACAGGAAATGGTAACATTTTAGATAACACATCCACAAATGACCACCACGCATAGTAACACAATAATGACAACATGTTAACATTTTGGGAAATGTGCTTATCTGCTGTCTTGTCAGATGAGAAGATGGATACCACTCTGGTACGGGGTCAGATCAGTCTCAAAAAAGGCAAATTTACACAAAGATTTACAAATGCACACAAAGATTCACAAATGCACACATAAAGACTCACAAATGTGCAAAGAACAATTCACACATATATTTGATTTACAAATGCATTCCAATGATTTATATAATTGTAAAAAATAAATATATATTTCTGCATTTGTATCTATTTGTGTGTGTATTTTTCTATTTGTTTGTGCATTTGTATGTATTTATTTGTGGATCGCGCTGCATCTGTTTGCAAACTCTCACGGCTGTCTGTTGAATACGAAGCTACTGCTGGGTAGCTTAGCTTAGCATAAAGACCGGAAATACGACAGCTCAGACCAACAAAAAGAAATGGAAGAAGCAACACTACACAATGGGCATTTTGAGAAAGAGTGTGAGACACAAGAAGAGAGACAGCAGCAGGTCGCCCCTTTGATTGGTGAGGCCGGACGTTTCTCCAGCCTCACCCCCGCGCAGCAGGGGGCGCCGCAGGGGACGGCTTTGGGGACAGTTTTCCACGCTGAAGAATCATTTTTAATTCAGTTGCTCTAACTTATTTCATCAGCTCTCAGGACTGCTGCTGAGTAAACACTTTTAAAATTGAAGGTGAGAAAGCCTCTCAGGTTTCTGAATATAAAAAATGCATCAGCCATGTGAATGTAGAACAGTAGATCATCCTGAAAACACTGCAGCTTCCATTCCAGCACGCCGGTTGGGAGCAGGAAACCAGGTTCAAGCTGCTTTGATAGTGTGTTACATTTATTATTGGGAGCTTTCACATATGATAAAGAATCTTTGTGGTGTATTGTGTTAGTTACTTCACGATTTGCAAAGTGGAATAACTCTGGTCCTGCTTTCTGATGCATCTCTTTGCAGCACATTTGATCCTTTCATAGATATAAACTGCTTGCCTCCTATTGATTTTTTCAAATAGCAACCTGCGCTGTGGCCTTGCACCAAAGCCCACACACTGTTTGAATGATGACACCCTAATACATCAACATGCCGGCCTGATACCAGCAATAGTGGAGCCGCTCGGCCGTGTAATGGGGCCTTTTGTGTTTTAGTCTAAACAAACAGACCGATCACTGACGCATGCAGGCCGGGTGATGTGGAGCGGGCCCTGTGCTGATTGAATCACAGAGATACTTGTCTTCCTTTCATAAATGTTTGTCTGAAGTCGGGATGAGTCGATGTGTTTGGACACATCAACCCGTCACTGAGGACTGACCAGGTCTGCTCCCATTACACAGCTCCTCCGATCCGTCACCGACCCTCAGTGTCCGGAGTCGAGCCTCCGAACGCTCACAGTCATGACGACGAGTCCTCTGATGTCAACATCTATGCTCCTTTGAAATATAGGATGACCTGTTGTTTTTGTCTCTTACGGTTGGAATTTCAGGCTATTTTCTGAAAAGCCGCTTGTAAATGTGTATGTGTTCGTTCATCTGAGAACCAAATTGAATGATAAGAATATTGTTGTCCAAAAACGACAATCAAGCTAAAGCCGCATTCTCATCCCACACATTACGCACAGTTCAATCAGCGGGCTGCGATCCCTTCTGGCGTCTTCCCGCTGACGCGTCAGCACCACGGCAGTGATAGCTTTTGGCTGCTTTGACATGGGGGGGACCAAGATTGTTTTGTGTGCGTGGGTGAGAGGGCCAGTCGCTCATCGGCGCTGGGAGGATTTATCACTGCACGCTGGGTATTGATTTATACCCGAGCCCAGGTCTGTTAACCCCCCCTCCTCCTCCTCCTCCTCCTCCTCCTCCTCCTCCTCCTCTGTGGGCTTGATTCCTCCGAGTGGTATCGGCTATAGGGGCCTCTAATCCCGCCAGCTGATGTACAGTGACCCTCCCTGGTTGTAAAACACTGATTGCTTTGTAATAACAAGTACAGCCTGTCTACAGTCCCACGGCGTGTTAGCAGCAATGACCTATAGGTGGGTTTCTTAATGGAAAAGAAAAAAGGATTGTAATATTTTCAGTTTAGAACTCTTTGTCCAGGGTTTATAAGTGTGAACCCAATGGCGTCGTGAATAGTTGCTAAACCCTGTTTAAGCATATAAACAGTCACAGCAGCCAAGTCACACACATCACAACACAAATAGGGGAATAAACCATGACCACACTCTGGGTAGATACACAGTATAGTCCTGTATTGGTGAGTCGTTCCAGCTGAGCTAACCGTCCAGAAATATCTAAACACACAGACGCTGCATAAAGAAGTGTACCACATCAATAGTAAGATTATGAGTAAGATAGTAATAAATTAAACGCAGATGGTTATGGTTTGGAGGAAAGAGACTGCAAGGCTATTGAAAGAGCAGATAAACAGACATAAATCTGTAATCTATGAGTTAAAAGCGATTAATAACCACAACATTTGCGTTGCCAGGTTGTGAAATGAACCTTTTGATAGTGAGTATACTTTCTGTTGGGTAATTATGCCATTATAAATGTTCACAATTATAAACACTCCTACTCTCTAAAAATCCAAGTTTGCAGTATAAAAGGAAGACATGTTTATTTGTGGGGCACTTTTCAACAACAAGGCCATTCAAAGTGCTTTACGTAAGACATTAAAGGCATTAAGAAACCATATAAGACAGACAGGGGGCGATAAAAAAAGGGTTTTAAATGAGGAAAATTAGATGGAATATAAAAGAAAGCTAAAGGAGAAAAAGACAGGACAATAACAATTACTGTGTAAATAAACAGTCCCACATTGAATTTAATTAAAAGCAGCAAGAGAAAAGTCTGGAGCCAGGATTTTAAAAGAGCTGCGAGTTGGAGCACAGCTCCTGTTTTCTAGATATGTGGAAAATAAATATTGAGCTGTCCCAGTTAATCTGAGAGGTCTGGACGGTTCATAGAGAAGCATTTTGGCTCCAAACCTGTCACCGCTTCATAAACCAACAGTAGTATTTCAGAAATCATTTGATTAATTCTTTGACTGTGTTGTGAACCTGCTGCAGCCGTCTGACTGATGGGATGGAGTCCTGTGAGACAGAAGTTCAGCCTCCTGAGCTCAGGTCCTGCTGAGACAGAAGACGCTGAATTATTGATTTGTTCTCAAGGTGATAGCAGGAGGATTTTGTATTTATTGTGGAGTTTAAAATCTTACATGTGAGTCATGACCGGCAGCAAGCTTTCTGTCCTGGTTTGAGGTCTAAAATTAGAGATTGGAGGTGAGCTCTGATTGAAATAAAGTCCAGATGTTTCCTCTCCCATAAGCCGAATGCTGAAGGATAAATACCAAGCAACACACACCTGGAAACCCAAAAGCTGTTCTTCATGGCTTCATGGTCGATGTAAATGATTAATTCATCATTGATAAAGCCATTAATTACAACGACACATTTGAATCCACATCTGGACCAGGATGTGCATGAACACACACACTGACTGTGGAGCCCCTATGGACTCTAGACCTCTTTGAGTTGTCGTAAGAACCCCACATGTGTTATTATTGTGTTATTGTAGGCATTTGTTCAGCAAAGTCTTAGGGAAAAAATGTATACCTGCAAAAAAAAACACTTTTATAAGATATTTTGATCATAACTATAAACATCCAGCATGATATGAGTCCTCAAGAGTTCCAGAGGTGTTAAAACAGTTTTGTTCGCTGCCGTAACAACATCCCACAGATGAATAGTGCACCTTTTTTTAGAAATATTAAGACCTAAAGCATCAGAACCTGCAAAAAACACAAGCATTGGCAAGTTATGAAGCATATTCAAATGTGTTTTTTGGTTCAAAAATGGAAAAATTACCCACTTTGTGCCGAGACAGTGTCTGATCCAGTGGAATCAAAGTGATCAGCTGTTTTACTGGGATGAGTCTTTTACTAAACTCTGACACTGTAAGGTTACTCATAAAGGCTTTAACAAAACATTATAATTATAAAGTATTTTTAAACCACAGTTCTCATCTCATAACAGTATTCTAGCAATTTAAATTAATTGAATCCACGTTGTGGTTGTGGAGCAACACAACGTGCCATTTTTATAATACTTTCTTTTCTTTTTTTTAAGGAAAAGGGCGAAATGGGGGCAGGTTTTAAAAAGTAAAAATAATCATAAGATTTCATGAGAATTGAAGAAAAACAATTACAAAAAAACAACAACGTGGTAAAACAATGCAAAGAAAAGATGAAACATGTCCTGGATGGGGGGGGTCACCATGACAACGTCATCAGTCTGTCTGACTCCGCCCCCATTTCCTGTCAATATCTGATATCTGTAAATGAAAGACAGAAACTCCAATGTTTTTTTATGTTTAATCACTTCACTTTCTGCTCATTTTCAGAGAAATCTGCTGACTAATGTTGTGATATCCTGAATGAAATACAGCACTGACTGTGTGTCGCCCTTTAAGCCCTAACCCTAAACCCTAATCCTATTTATTGCTTGAGTTGTGTTTAGAGGTTGTACACAGGGATTATATACTATGGTATGCTTGATTTAAAAGTTTACTTTGATACCTAACATGTTTTCATTCTTTATCTGTACCTTGTGACCTGATATAAAAGGGTCCCCTAATTAGGTATATATTGTATTAAATGCTGAAACCATGATTGAGTTTGATGGAGCGTCTCATCTTGACTGACACGCAGCATCGTGGAAATACACCAGTGGGAGAATTAATTCTCATTCATTACGTTCCGTGTCACTTCATGCATTTCCCGCCAACATGCTACATCGCCGCAAACAATGCTCGCTGGCCGCGTTGCTGTCATATAATCACCAACACCTGCCGTGTGATTACTCGCACCTGTTGCTGGCCTAATGAGACGGCTGTACGGTGACACCATCGATTATGATGACGCATTCGCGGGCGGCGGGGGCGGCGGGGGCTTCTTCTGCGTTCCGCGGCGTCCTCGCCGCTTAGCTAACCCGTCTCTCGTGCTAGCTCTGACCCTGGAGTTAAAGCCGTCGATATTTTCATTTTCCGCGTCCGATAAACGTGTCAGGCATTTAGTGGCTGAAGGGCCGGGCGTCCGTGACCCCACTGCGCTGTCATGAGCACGGCCCGCGGCACCTCATTTGTCCCGTCTCATCCACGCAGAGCGCCGAGGCTGCACTTTGACATGCCTTGTGTTTTCAAGTGGGCCGCGCGAGGACATTGCATCTTTGAAACAGTTGAAAGAGAATTTGAAAGGAGCTAAATATGAGGCGTTTATTTCCATAACGCAGTGTTCCTCAATAGCTGACGCCAGGTGGCATTTAAATAATTCTCAGTAGATTAAAGAACGTCGCAGACAGTGACGCTCAGCCTGCAATATCCCATTCTCTTTGCTCTGATAACGCAGAATCTCTCCGCGAATCAAAATATTGACAGCGCACGCGGCTCCCGGCTGAAAACAAGGCTGACAGGCCCAACACACGCCGCCGCCTTTTGGTCTGCCGCCTGCCACGGACCGAAGCTTTGTTAAGTCACCTGTCAGATGAAATTACTCCAGTGTCAGCCGCCCGGTGGGGTGACGGTGGGGATCCTGTGCCGCGCGGGCCCTCGGGGGCCCCCCGCATGTACCACAGTGTGTTGCGGGGAACATCGGACCCACGCTGTTAGGTCTCACAGAGACACTTCCACAGATCCACTCTCACCCTCATAACGTGGCCATAATCCAGAATGACACTTTAAAAAGAACACACTGGCTTCATTAGTGTGCTTACAATGCAGCGCTGCGGAGCCGTAATGGTGAGCTCTCATAGGCTTGGCAGTGCGGGAAAGAACTTTCATTTGTGTCTCACAGGTACTGCAGTTGCCAGGGATACTACACTAAAGAAAGCATACAAAAGGCCTAATGGTGTCCTGTTGCGTGAGTTGGCTTGTGGAGGACGTTTCAGTTCCAAAACTCAGGTTTATGGAGTTTGGAGCTGCAAAAGAAATCCGAAACACGATGAACGACATTGAGAATGATTTACAGTCACACATGACCCATATATGTCACGTGAAGTGGAAAGCAACGGCCGCGTAGCAAACTTCCTGTCTAAATGTGTACTTTTATTGCTCATTATGACGTGGGTAAAATCAAGCATTCTGATTGGTTGAGAGTGAGTCATGGGGTTGACTTTATTCAGCCTTAAAGTACTGCACTACCTGTTTACATTTACCAGAGCGTTCCACATCAGTGCTGATTTAACCTTTTGGAAACCGTGCACGAAAATCCTCCCGCGGCCATTTTAAGTCCCAGCATGCCCCATTCAGACAATCTTTTGGCATAAAATACGTCATTTTTCCATTTTTGAACCGAACGACACAGTTTTTTGACTGAAATTCCTTCCTAACAGACCAAGACTTTGTTTTATTGTGATTGTTGTTGCAGATTCTGATTCTTTAGGTCCTAATCTTTCCATAAAGGTGTCTTATTGACGCTCCAGGAGGCATTTTTGGGAAATGTAGCTCATATCATGCTGGATGTTCATAGTTATGATCAAAATATCTTTTAAAAGTGATTTTTTTGCAGATATACATTTTTTTCCAATACTATGCTCAACAAATACATACAATAAACACACGTATTGGAATCAATTTGGGGTGATAATAATAAAAAATGAACATGCTGCTCCGTTAGGTAAGACAAGACGGCAACCACTTTATTCTTGTCTCCCTTTTCAATCGAACAAATCCTCCTCTCTCCTCTTTCCATTTCCCCCTCCACAATAAAAGCCCCAGCTGTTTACGTTCACAATGTATAGCTCACACATGTTTTGTGTAAACGCTGTGCGTTGGGCCTAACAACACCCTTGAACAGTTCATTATTGACGATACAGTACTGCCTCTCGTACCTTATTGCTCATTAAAGTCTCCTTTATGTATTCAGGTTTTGACAGCCGTTGATCAATCGGATAAAACCATGTTTCTTTCAGCAGACAGGTGTGAAAAGCAAAGGTTACAACAAGCATTGTTTTCATCATCTTAACTGAGCTTTCACATCTTTTGTTTGTTTCCTTTAATCCGTCATTCATTGATTTGTCTTTAAAAAACATTGTAGAAAATCAAGTTTCCTAAAAGCTACAGTGAGATCTTGAACTTGCCTAATTTGTCATAACACTAGTCAGAAAAAAGCAAATATTATGCCCATAAGTAATAGAAGATTAATAAATTTACAACATGCTAATTAACTTTGATTAGACATAGTGTAAAGGAAATACCATTCCAAGTAAACCCAATAAAATTGTTTCGTTAAAATTCAAGAACAGTTACTTACTATCCAGAATAACTTTTTTAATGCTTTGCATATTATAATGTTGTATAATATAATATATATTTATTTATAATCCCATAATGTTTAAGCAGCATTTAACTGGTTGTGATTGAACACATTTTAAGTTCCTAACATACCATCAGGTATATTTAGTTGGAGTTTGTAACAATGTAAAGTTATATATAAAGTTTTTATCGTCAGATGTCTGTGTCGTCCTGCCACAGTTTCATATATATATATATATATATTTTTTAGGGGTTTTACCAAAAAAACTAAACATATTTGAAGATGTCTGAACAGGTGATGTGAAGGCCCCTCTCTGGAGATGTATGGAGAAGGAGAAACTGATTAAATTGAAGCAAAGAAAACCCAAAGTGGCTGAAGAAGAAGACCAGAAGTGAGGCGACGATGCAGCCCAGAAGGGAAGAAGCTCTGACACGGTGGCCCGGATAAAACACTTCAGAAAAAGCTCCACAGCCTAACAGAGCATCACATACAGCAAACACAAGAAAGGGAAACTGCTGAAAGCCAAAGAGAGAATACCGGGCAAGAAAGAGGAAGACACTTTGATGAGCTGGACACACGGGAGCAAAGGAATGAAGCTGAGTTTGAAGAAAATGAATCAGAAAAACCTGCTGGAGGACAACTCGAGACTGGACGGGGACGGAGAGGTGCAACGATTTCGTGCAAAGGAGCAGAAAGACAAACTTTCAGAACATTCAACTTGTTAACTTTTTGTTTCAAAAGGGTCACACACTCTGTTCTGTGTGTCACGGCTCGGCCGTGTATAGTGTCCTTTTTCGTTTCTCCTTTTTTCCCTCTGTGTGTGTGTGTGTGGGTGTGTGTGTGTGGGTGTGTACTGTGGGCGTGGCTTCTGGCAAGAATCTCCACACCTGCATCTCATCTCCGGCACCTGTGTTCAATCAACTAATCAACTCCTCCCTGATAAAACACCCTGGCTTCCTCCTCTTTAGTTGCCAGATTATTGCAGCATTCACAGTTGTACTGCAACCATCGCGCTCATTACGAAGCAAATTGAAGTATTTTGCGTTGTCTTAACTAACTCCTGTTTCCTGTGTGCAGGATTCCTGCTCTTCAGTTTATCGCCGCCGCTCACGCCACCTCACCGCTTCTCCTGCGCTCCTCCTCACCATACCACCAGCTGCCTTCTGTAAAATAAAGCTTTCACCTTCAGCTGACCTTGCCTCTCCGTGTCTGCGCTTGGGTCCTGCTACCGAACCCTCACACTGTGTCCTTCACACACGTCGTGTTGCGCTTCATAAAGACACATCGGACTTCGTCATTTGGCTTTATTCATTACAAATTATTTGAATACGTGTTTTGTACATTATTTCAACACAAGACTGGTATGATTGAATGCACCAAGGCCCTTATTTAAATTGATTATTTTTATATATAAATTAATGTCAAGCTACAAAAGGTGACGGCAGCCATGGCACATTTGTAAAGAAATCAGTTAAGTGCAAATATTCATCCCACAAGAGTTAATACACATTATTAGGTCAACGGTTTGTCACCCCACAGCGCCTGACTTTCATGAAAACAAGTCTATTTATTAAAAACAAACTTCATTATCTCCATAGCAACACCGTATATTAACTTCATTTAAAGTACTACAATACAATAACCCCTGTGAGCTTATACACGTGGTTAAAAGAAATTAAAGTAACTGTTAAATTTAAGTACTTATGTACCTTAAACTTGTGATAAGTTCCCCTTAACAAAGTCACATTTCACTAACAGACACATCCATGTAACCGTAAGGCTTGCGGGAATCTAACAAAGCAACCCATGTCCTTATGAACCTCCTATTTCTACCTGTAAAGTCACAAAACGGCCGCAGCTTCTTTTGTTCTTCCCGCCGGCAGACTATTCTGAAGGCAGAGGCTTCCCTGAAGGGAAGAGGAAGCTTCTTCCGGGTCGTAGAGCACCAGCAGAAGCTCCTGAAGATTAAAAGCCGACAATGTTTTCCCATAGAACAAGTAACTTCTCTATTTTTGAACCGAACGACACGTTTTAGAACTCATTTGGGGTTCATACACCCACTTAAACACGGCGAACAAGAGGTACAAAGCCATATTTGGGAGGCTTACGTGTAAGGGGGCGGGGCAGCACGATCTGCTAAAGGCCACGCCTCCTTCAGGAGTCCACAAGAGAAGGTTTGTGAGTTATAAAAGCAACATTGTTGTACGAGTCTTGAGATTGTCCTGAGCAAATTTGGAAATAAATCTGATTCGTTCTTGAGGAGTTTAAGAAGCACAGCGCTGGAACCGGGCTGGAAGCCAAACAATACCGACAGTTTTAAGAGGTCTTCACTGACGCTTGCTTCGTGCTCGAGCCCTGTTAATAATGAAAATAGGCTTTTTTAATTTAGATTTTTTGCAACCTTTGGGAGCACTTAAGCGATCACAGTCATCATAGCGGTCCTATTGAGAGATGAAGGTGTGAAAGAGGTAAAACAGACTGGGCTGTATCTCCTGCGGCGCAGGCAGACGTCCATCATACACTTGAAGGCATGAGCTTCAGGCGAAGTCTCCGGCCACATGTTGCTGCTGGACACCGGCCAGACAAATCAGACAAAGTTACAGTAACCCTGCTGTTTTCTTCCCCATCTCCTTTCAGGCAGCGCGGCACAAGTTTGAGAGAAGAGAAGGGAGCAAAGACAGCAGTGGCGACTTCGGTATGAAATTTGGTGGCGCAGCATTCATACAGGAAAATGTGATGATGCAATCCAAACATACCATAGATATATCACATTGAACAAAAACTGTGAGCTGTGACCGATGTGTCACCAACAGCAGTGAGGACAACTTTCTAGCCGAATAATGGTCCCACACTGAAGATGTGACCACATATTTTGTATCTCATGCCGTGTTCATACCGAACGCGGCGCGAATTTGACGCGCGACCAGATTCCATGCAAAGTCACCGCAAAGGCGTGAAAAAGCAGGTTGACGGGGCGCAAATTCGCGTGAGTTCAACTATCCGGATACTATGCGGATAAGATTAGGAACCCAGATGTTGCCACGTTTGTTGAATTTACACAACACGTATAAAGCAGAACTAGTGGTTATTTCCATGGTGGACGGCCAAAACGGTAACACCAGACGCAGATCCTGGGGATTCGGTAAAGTTCACCGAGCTGTGTGCGTCAACGGATGGTGTTATGAACCCGAACACGAGGGCGTTTGATGATCCCACGTGTTTATGACTTCCACAACAAGTATAAAGCAGAACTAGTGGTTATGTCTTCCATAGTCGATGGCGGAAAATATCGCTCTTTTCATTGAGAGAAGCGACGGCGATAAGCCACGCCCCCTTTTGTTCGGCGTGAAGAGATCATTACACATCGGACCTCCAAAGGAACAACGTTAAAGATCTCTCAACATCCAACAGCCGACTCCTGACCAGTAACCAACGGTACATTTGGTCATCTGTTGAGCAACTTCATCCTTGTAAACATTGCACATGCAATCCAAATGTTGGTTTTGTTTTGGCGCCGACCACAAGGTGGAGCATGATCATGGTTCCTTAACCCGGAGTCTCCCTCCCCTTAGAACTCTTCATGTCGATACAAGGCCATTTGGCTCTTTCCACAGCCTTTTAAACAGGTTATAATTTTGCCAAGAACAGACCTGTTTTCTTCATTCTAACAGTTGGATTGCTCAATGCCACTTCTGTAGCGGCGTCAAGCCGAGAGGCAACGCTCCTCGACATGTTTCAAGTATTCAAATCCAGACACTTCCTCCGAAAAGAAGACATGGAAAGCAGAACAGAGCTTTTTAAATATATTTATACACTTTCCCATCTTTTTTTGTATGATCTTCTTCTTGTTGAAAGATGACTAAGTCATCCATCAATGTGCTTTTATTTCCATTTTTTGGTCTCGAGGTAAAGTGCTAAATCCTACATTGGTAAAATAACTCCACATGAGTCATGATAATGGACCTGCAATTGTACACGACCTTTTCTAGTCTTCCAACCTCTCAAAGAGCTTTAACTCTGCATGATATTATTCACCCAGTCATACACTGGTAGAGGGGCTGAGGTGCCACCTGCCCATCAGGAGTAACTAACATTCACACGCCGCAGGAACAGCTACAGGAGCCATTTTAGGGGTTAAGTGCCTTGCCCAAGGACACAACGACATGGACTAACCCACGTGCACAGCACCGCCAATGCAAACATGCTGATGGCAGACAGGAAGACCTGGTACAGGGATGTCCTGTGTACAGATTGTAAAGCCTCCCGAGGCAAATTTTGTATATATTTTGTGGGCTATACAAAATAAACTGGATTGAGTTGAATAGACTGGAAGAGGCAGTTGTAGTTTTGGGTTAACTCTGATGTTGTTTCAGTGCCGCCAGATGTTCATATTCACATTTGGACTTATCTTGTACGTCAGAGCAGACATCAATTTGAGCGTTCT